>NC_086318.1:180837618-181147975 GCF_036172605.1 Pelobates fuscus | reverse complement strand
GTTTTATGGTGTCTTGGAGAGTTACAGGGTCAAATATAGTGCTTGCGAATTAAATTCTCTGCACTTTCTCCCTGTGTTGTCAGGCATGTCAATCAAATTTTAATTAATTAAATGACATAATTATGTTAAAAAATTACTTAAATATACACGTAGAATTTTAATATATATGCATTTATAGGTATTTAAATTCTACGTGTATACTAATGTAATCTTTCATGTAATTATATGTATTTATCTATCTATATATATTTGCGGTTATTTGTATTTTATATATATATAGATATATATAGAATGTCATTATAAGTGTATTCTGTTTCCAATATATATATATTAATAACAAAATACAGTTAGAATGAAATTACATATGAATATATAATTTATTTTAAATTTTGTTTCAATATTTTATTTATTTATTTTATTATTTTATTTATTTATTATTGTAATTATACGTATATATATATATAATATATATATGTAGATCTATTATATATATAATATATATACATATTATATATGTAACGTCATTCTAAGTGTATTTTAATACTAATATATATACTAATATTAGTATTAAAATACATTACGTATGACGTTACATATATATAATATGTATATATATTATATATATAATATATATACATATATTATATATATATATAAATACTTGTATTTTATTTTAACATGTGTATTTAATTTTTTTTTTACACTACCTACCAGCAGGGGGACTCTCTAATATTTTAGACAGTCCCCCTGCTGGCATATCCATAGCCAGCTATAGGGGGCCATGTGATCGCTCTTTGAGAGCGATCACATGGCCCCCGGGGGCCTCATTTGCTGGAGGGGGGCTGCCTGGGCTCTCAGGCAGACCCCCAGAAGAGGATCGCGGCGGAGGTAAGTATAGCTTACCTCCTGGGGGCTTCAGCCGTTACGGCGTTCTATGCCGCCGCAACGGCTTTAAAGCCCTTTAAAGCCGCGACGGCATAGAACGCCGTAACGGCGTTAAGGGGTTAAATAATTTGTGTCCAAATGTTTTATGTTTTCACCACTAAGTGCATTGTGCGGGAATACATTTAAAAAATTTAAACTCTACCAAGGAAACACACTAAATGGTCCACTTGGTGTAAATGGTCAAGAGACCTACATATAACTAATACCACTTCTGCATGCTTAACTGTAAAGTCAGAATTAAGATAAATTTGCTCATACAACCAATTTAGAGTACAGTGTGGGAATACAGAGTGAACTTCAAATACAAGGCTGAACTGGAAGAATAGCTGACTTGGATCATTTTTAAGTTGGGCTATTTTGGCATTACATTTTACATCTACTTTGTATTCCTTACAAGTTGCACTTTAGTAAATAAAAGTAAAAAGCTTATTTTTCTGCCATATTTAACTGCCCATAAAAAATATTTTAGCATTTTTATGTGTATTTCTAAGAGATTTGTGACAGTCACTTTAATGAAAAATATGATTTTCTTTTTTTTCTGTAGTAATTTATTTAGTCTTATGATAATGGTATTGGCACTGACTCTGAAAATCAAAGGAACACTATTATTATTATTATTGCAATTTATATAGCGCCAACAGATTCCGTAGCGCTTTACAATATTAAGAAGGGGATTTAACTATAAATAGGACAATTTCAAATAAACTTACAGGAACAATAGGTTGAAGAGGACCCTGCTCGATCGAGCTTACATTCTATAGGAGGTGGGGTGTAAAACACATTAGGACAGGAATTTGCAATCAAATAAGGTGGACTGCCCTTTAGGAGAGGGCAAGAGACAGGTATGTGAGGTATTGGTTAGTCTTGGAGGCCATAAGCTTTCCTAAAGAGATGGGTTTTAAGGCACTTCTTAAAAGATGCAAGACTAGGGGAGAGTCTGATGGCGGTAGGCAGGCTATTCCATAGGAAGGGAGCCGCCCGCGAGAAGTCCTGCAAGCGCGAGTTGGCCGTACGAGTGCGGACAACGGACAGGAGGTGGTCACGGGCAGAGCGGAGAGACCGAGAAGGGACATACCTATGGATCTGTGAGGAGATATAAGAGGGGCTAGAGTTGTTCAGTGCTTTATAGGTGTGAGTAAGTATCTTGAATTGACTCCTATAGCATACAGGAAGCCAATGTAAGGACTGGCAGAGGGGTGAGGTGTGAGAGAAACGACTAGAGAGGAAAATCAGTCTAGCAGCAGCGTTCATTACGGACTGTAGGGGTGCAGTACGTCTTTTGGGAAGACCAATCAGGAGAGGGTTACAGTAATCCATGCGGGAAATTACTAGAGCATGGACAAGCTCCTTGGTAGTATCTGGTGCAAGAAAGGGGCGGATGCGGGCTATGTTTTTAAGATGAAATCTACAGGATTTGGCAACATGCTGGATGTGAGGCTCAAAGGTGAGACCAGAGTCAAGTATGACGCCAAGACAGTGCGCTTGCAAGGATGGACTGATGTTGGTACCACAAACTTGAAGGGAGAGCGAAAGAGGAGGATCAGTATTAGGAGGAGGAAAGACAAGGAGCTCAGTTTTTGAGAGATTGAGTTTCAGAAAGCGGGAGGACATCCAGTCAGAGATGGAAGAAAGGCAAGCAGTGACACGTTGCAGGATGGCAGGGGAGAGGTCCGGGGAGGAGAGATATAGCTGGATGTCATCAGCGTACAGGTGGTAGTGGAATCCAAAAGAGGTAATTAGTTTGCCAAGAGAGGCAGTATAAAGAGAAAATAGAAGGGGACCAAGGACGGAGCCTTGGGGGACTCCAACCGAGACAGGGCGAGGGGAGGAGGTATCATTAGAGAAGGAGACACTGAATGAGCGTTGGGAGAGATAAGAGGAAAACCACGAGAGGACAGAGTCACAGAGACCAAGCGATTGAAGAGTTTGAAGAAGGAGAGCATGATCAACGGTATCAAAGGCCGCTGAGAGGTCAAGAAGAATTAGTATGGAGTAGTGGCCTTTGGATTTAGCTGTGATTAGGTCGTTAGTGACTTTGATAAGGGCAGTCTCTGTAGAGTGGAGAGGGCGGAAGCCAGATTGAAGTGCTATAGTGCTGGAATGCAGCATTAGGTATCTCGGTGGATAAAAGGTGATATTAATCACCTTTTCTCCCACACTGTGCAGGTCTTGACATGGCCATCCCCACCTCTGTAGCTGAGATCATCCATTTTGATGATCTCAGCCAATCCAATTTTTGCTATTTTGCATGCATGGCAAAAAAACATACCAAGCAGCACCTACTCATAGAGATGCGTTGAATTAATGTATATCTATGAGTAACATTCTCAGCCTTCATGCAGAGTGTGGAGGCGGGGAACGCCAGCGATGCCAGCACTGACACAGGAAGTACCTCTTGGACCGTCTGAGTGACGTTCACTAGAGGTGTAACTAGTCAGCAATGTAAAACACTGCCTTTTCACAGAACTAAAGCTGCAGAAACATGCTATAGACATATGGACCACTACATAACAGTGTAGCGCAGGCCTGTCCAACCTGCAGCCCCCCCCCAGTTGTTGCTGATCTACAACTTCCATAATTCTTCAATGAAACAGATAGCCAGGAAATCATGTACGTTGTAGTTCAGTAACATCTGGGGGTCGCAGATTGGTAGTTGTTCTGGTGACTATAGTGTCCCTTTAAAATGAAACTGTGAGAACAGGTGAAATTGTCTAGTTATTGATACCAGTGTAGGCATCTTTTAATTGCTGCCCTGCATTTGGCACACATGTAGCCATAGGAATCTAGGATAGATCTAAGATTTATCCTATTGCTGAATTTGTTAAGCAATGCTAAAGAGTGTAGCTCTGCCCTAGAACATGCTGAGAAGCTGTAAAGGGCTGCGTATCATTTTACAGCATTGCTTGGCAGCGGTCATTTTAAGCAAGGCATACCACTTTGACAAGCTGGCAAGGCAGCAGCCAAGATACTGCTGTCTTTAGCTCCTCATTATGTCTGGTGCTAAGCTGACACTTCTGGCAAGAGAATGGTTTGGGCTTGTAAACATGCATTATGGGAAGCTGGAAATGCCACTCAAACTAAGTAGAAAACGTTGGGGACAAATAATGGGGTTACAAGTAGTGACACTTGCTCAACACATTTAACCCCTTAAGGACCAAACTTCTGGAATAAATGGGAATCATGACGTCACACATGTCATGTGTCCTTAAGGGGTTACATTAAATCCTAAATTTAGTGAGTAAACCCCTTTACCAACTTTTCATATATATATATATATATATATATATATATATATATATATATATATGTATGTCTGATAGAGTCTGCATTTATACACACTGGTTATAATTAGATATTGCAGAAATCTACACTGGGGACATAGATTATCCCCTGCCCTACTATAACCACTGAATCACACTGCAATCCATGTGTAATACACATTAACCCCTTTCATCCCGCTTCCCATGTATGGCGGTAACACAGTCCGCTGCCCGGGTCTCACCCCTTCATAGGGCAAGCCAGTAGCTGCTGTAAAACGAACACCGGGTGCAGTAAGCGGCACATGGAGGGCCCCAGTCACGTACTGGTGGGGGAGGGGAGGCACCAGCGTGGCTGCAGGAAGGGCTCTCCGCCTCGGCAGACATGCAGGTGACGTCATCAGCAGGCCGCCCGAGCCCGGCAGCCAGGGCCGATCAGTGTAATAATCACAGCCTCCATCTCCAACACCCCCCCACCCCCATCTCCAACACCCCCCCACCCCCATCTCCAACACCCCCCCACGATACACCGACACCGAGTACCGCGCTGGGTATCGTGTCCGCCGTGGCGGGGACACACACAGTGTACGATGAATGGAGGTCACGGTATAGACCAGGCTGTGTATGCCGGGGGCTGATTGGACCAGGGCAGTGCGCGCGCTGTCAGTAAATGGCGGGAGAGAGAATGGCTCTCATTGTGTGACAGCCGTGACCGTGACCAGCTCGGCCATTGCCACCATGCACGCTCCCCGCTCCCGGCAATCTCCCGGCCACACCCCCTGACACCCTGAGAATTCTGGGCTGCTGACGTCACGGCGGCCCCGCCCCCCGGCTGGTATATAAGGCAGGGCGGCACGTCGTTCGCCCTCTTCCTCACCGGGTCTGCAGCCGATTTCCAAGGTAAGCACGATATCGCGAAGAGCATGCCGGGAAGGCCTCACTCACCCCGGCTATATCGGAGATGGGATCCGCACCCGGGCTGGGACTGGCAATGGCTCCCGATCCTGCATCTCTGGACAATGGATTCTAGAGTGCGGCCGGCTGGTCGGGGAGCGCTATCCGGCTCGGGAGCGGGGAGGCTGCGGCCTACTGTCAATCCGCTCTCTATCTGACCCATCGTAAACCATCCGCTCACCCCGACAGCCTAGCCGGCTTCAGGAGGAGCGGGGCCAGCTGCGAGTGGGAAATTATGGGATTTCATGCCGACAATGGTGGCTTCATGGCTGTCGCTGCACCGCGCGGGATACGGTGTGTGACTGCACCGCGGGATGTGGCTGTACCTGGGTATACGGTGTGTGAGTGCTGGAAGCATTATTAATCTGTATAGATTATGGGGTGTTCTCATTGAATGTGGAGTACTGGGCGAGGGTATGCTTCGTGTGAAAACGAAGCTGATACAATGAGCTCGCATTCGGTAGTGGAATGTAATCTAATTCCTTGTCATAGCAGTGATTCTATTTCAGTTTGTCAATTGGTCTGGTGTATAGTGTTGGGGAAAAAAAAACAAATTGTTGGATTTTCCTGTTGGTATCTCACTTGTAGAACTGTTCAGTAATGCTCTTGAGAGTAATTATATTTAAGCTTCAATATGCGAGCTGTTTTCTTGTCTTTACTTACTACAGTATTCTATTCTTACATTTTATTTTCGTGTTCTGGTTGTCCACACCCTTTTTCAGTAATATGTTTTCCTGCAGATTGTAGTATATGGAGGAGGCTTGGTTGCAGTGGGGTTTTTGAATGTGAGCATTAATGGCTAGTTGGCTCAAGATTTTTTTTTTACTTTTTATTTTTATTTAAATGTCTATCAGCGCTTGTTACATTATAAAGATGGCCGCTGCTTTCCCTGTGACTGCTGATCAGGTTTTCCTCATCCACAAGATGGAGGCTGATGAGTCACAACTGAAAAGACAAAAGAGTTAGAAGCATTGCATGCAACGCCAGCAACATGCACCAGGGGGAGTGAGGCTGCTGGTCGCCATTTCTCCCTGCTCTTGGCTAATTGTTACTTTTGCTGGAATTGGGTTGTCCCTATTTAGCATGTTTTGTGACTTCCATTTCATTTACCTAAATCTTGTGCAATTTTGTCTGTTGCACTGGTGGTTGAAATCATTCTTAATAGGATCATTAAAAACTTGGACCTGTTGCGGATATACATCAAAGGCTCAATTTTTATATTTACTTTATATAGGTGTCCCATCGTTAAACATCTACTAATCCACAATGGGAAAGGAAAAGACTCATATCAACATCGTTGTCATTGGACACGTAGATTCTGGAAAATCCACAACAACTGGACATCTTATCTACAAATGTGGTGGTATCGATAAGAGAACCATCGAAAAATTCGAGAAGGAAGCTGCTGAGGTAAGTTCTTTTTAGACCTTTGCACAACTTACAAAAAAAATCTTATTTGGTAACCTTTGCATAATGTTTAAAGTCATTTATTTTTAATTGCCTGTTGAGTTTGTAGCGACTAGAAATGTAAACTGTGCACATGATTTTGAAAGTGTAAAGTTTGAGCAACGTCACTCTTCATTTGCTTATGTCACTATTTAAAGATTTGTAATATATATGGTTTTAAATG
Organism: Pelobates fuscus; assembly: GCF_036172605.1. Lineage (NCBI taxonomy): Eukaryota > Metazoa > Chordata > Amphibia > Anura > Pelobatidae > Pelobates > Pelobates fuscus. The sequence continues at coordinate 181,141,189 of NC_086318.1, read as the reverse complement.
TGACTCTTATACTGGTTTAGCTTTGTGACTAACCTTGTACATTTCAACAGATGGGAAAAGGTTCCTTCAAGTATGCCTGGGTTCTGGATAAGCTGAAGGCCGAGCGTGAGCGTGGTATTACCATTGACATTTCCCTGTGGAAATTCGAGACCAGCAAATACTATGTTACCATCATTGATGCTCCTGGTCACAGAGATTTCATCAAAAACATGATCACTGGTACCTCTCAGGTAAGTTGGTTTCTTTTAAAATATACTTGGATCACTGACTTGTGTATTAGAAAAGCAATTAACCTTGCCTGCATATATTTCTAGATCTGTCTGACACGAAGAGTAACTTTAGTTCAATCTTATTTTTATAGGCTGACTGTGCCGTCTTGATCGTTGCTGCTGGTGTAGGAGAGTTTGAAGCTGGTATCTCAAAGAATGGACAAACCCGTGAGCATGCTCTATTGGCTTACACTCTTGGTGTAAAGCAGCTCATTGTTGGTGTCAACAAAATGGATTCCACTGAGCCACCATACAGCCAAAAGAGATACGAGGAAATTGTCAAGGAAGTCAGCACATACATCAAGAAGATTGGTTACAACCCAGACACCGTTGCCTTTGTACCCATTTCTGGCTGGAATGGTGACAATATGCTTGAGCCCAGCTCCAATGTAGGTTTTATTTAACTTCAGTGACGTTGGTACTGTGATTGAAATAGTTTTGCTTGTATTGAAGCAAATTATTTTTCATTTTGTGCTCACACTATGTTCTTTCCATAGATGCCTTGGTTCAAGGGATGGAAGATCACCAGGAAGGATGGAAATGGCAGTGGAACTACTCTGCTTGAAGCTCTTGATAGCATTTTGCCACCAAGCCGTCCCACAGACAAACCCCTCCGTCTGCCACTTCAGGATGTGTACAAGATAGGTGGTAAGTTGTGTAACCCATCAAAGTAATGTCAACTTCAAAATTATATTTCAAAACCGCTTCAAGCACAGAAGCCCAATGACATATTACAATGCTTGGTGTAAAACTTCTTTGGCATATTAAATGTTGCATTGGACCACACCTTCTGAATCTGCATTTAAAAAAAAAATAATAATAATAATTTGGGGATTATAAGCAGAAATATATTCTGCCACTATAGTATTTGCCATAACTTTCCTCATTGAGCATTATTCATAAACTGCCCTCTTTTTAAGGTATTGGCACAGTACCTGTTGGTCGTGTGGAAACTGGAGTTCTTAAACCAGGAATGGTGGTTACTTTTGCCCCAGTTAATGTAACAACTGAAGTGAAGTCTGTAGAAATGCATCATGAGGCTCTGACTGAGGCTTTTCCCGGTGACAACGTTGGTTTCAATGTAAAGAACGTCTCCGTCAAGGACATCCGTCGTGGCAATGTTGCTGGTGACAGCAAAAATGACCCTCCTCTTGAAGCTGGTGGATTTACTGCACAGGTACAACTGAGCTGTCCCTGCATATTGGTATTGATCTAATTTCAATGGAGATGGCAGCAGTTAAAGGAATTGCATGTTCTTTGAAACAGTGTATGTAAATGGAGTTTAACATTTTCTGTACTGCGAGGGGCACTATAGAATAGGAATACAACTTTGTATTTCTAGCATATAGTTTCCCTTAACTTTGAATATTGTAATTAAAGCAAATTTTTCTTCTTGGTAGGTAATCATCCTTAACCACCCAGGTCAAATTGGTGCTGGATATGCCCCTGTGTTGGATTGTCACACAGCCCACATTGCCTGCAAGTTCGCTGAGTTGAAGGAAAAGATTGATCGTCGTTCTGGTAAGAAACTGGAAGACTTACCCAAGTTCCTCAAGTCTGGTGATGCAGCCATCGTTGAAATGGTTCCAGGCAAACCCATGTGCGTTGAGAGCTTCTCTGACTATCCTCCACTTGGTAAGTTAACCTACCTAAAGTTTCATCTCGTAAAAGTGTCATAAAGGTGTTTTTTTATATATATATATATATATATATATATATATATATATATATATATATATATATATATATATCTCTATCCAGTATTCTGTTGCAGCAATTACTTTAGTACTGTGGTTTTCTATGTATATTTTTATAATTTTATTTTTTATATTTTTCCTCCTCCAAAGGTCGTTTTGCTGTGCGTGACATGAGACAGACTGTTGCTGTTGGTGTCATCAAGGCCGTTGAGAAGAAAGCAGCTGGATCTGGCAAAGTCACAAAATCAGCCCAGAAAGCACAGAAAACCAAATGAATCTTGCACAAATCACAAACCACCTCAGTCTTAACCAGCGGTGGAAGATTGGTCTCTGAACTGTTTGTACCAATTGGCCATTTAAGTTTAATAGTAAAAGACTGGTTAATGATAACAATGCATCGTAAAAGCTTCAGAAGGAAAGGAATGTTTGTGGACCATTTTATTTGTGGCAGTTTTTAAGTTATTAGTGTTTTAAATCAGTAACTTTTAAATGGAAACAACTTGACCAAAATCTGTCACCAAATTTGAGACCATTAAACAAAGTTAATGAGAACATTGTTGTACTGTGTGTATAATATAACTCATCCTGTTGATCTACAGAGGTTCGTAATATTTGCCATGTGGTCAAGCTTGTAAGATCAGTAATAAGGCCTTAATCCTAAATAGAAACTATCAAAATAGTGATGTCTATAAACTTGTGTGATGCTCAATTTTGTAAATGAACTCTAAAGTGGTTAATAGTGAAATACAAATACTAAATCGGGTCAGGGGAAAAGTTGCCATTAACGGAAAATGCGCTTTTTGGCAAAAACACATTTCTAACAAAAAATAAAATTTAGGGGTCCCTGTTTATAAGTAAAAGATTTACTCTCCCTATTCATTGTTGCAGCAGTCACTCCTCTATCCCTGCACCATGTTATAGGGACACTATAAGCACCCAGACCACTTAAGTTCATTGAAGTGGTCTAAATGAAATGTTCCTGTCCCATTTGGTACTGCATTGTAAAATATCTTGGTATTGGAGAGACTGCCTCCAGTGGCTGTTTACAAGACAGTCAGAGGTGTTACCAGGATTTTAACGGACTTTGAATGTCCTTGCACTCTGCATTAGGACACCCGTGATAGTAAACTCCATAGCAAAGCACTGATTCAATTTTTTCCTATAAGGAGTGCAGACCAAGGGGTAACTGCGCTGGAATCAGGTCAGTAAAAGATTTTCAACCACTTAAGGACACATGACATGTCATGATTCCCTTTTATTCCAGAAGTTTGGTCCTTAAGGGGTTAATGCTGGAAGCAGAGGTCTCTACTGCTGGGAATACATATTTGTAGAACACTATATCGATTCCCTTTAATTTATCTCCTCCATTATATTGCAACTCCTGCAAACATAGAAGCGCCACTTGTGACTGACTGACGGCCCCTAGTTGTATTCTGACTGCTCCACCTAAAATATTTTTTTGCAGAAATGCCAGTTTGTACAATTAAGGGTTACAGGGACAGGATGTGCACCAAAATAACCAAATTGATATATTGATTATGGTACTTTGTGTTCCTTAAACTTTTTTTATTATAAATCTTTTCCCTATATTTCCCACTGTTAATAGATTATCTATAGTTCTACAAGATGCAGTATTTGTTATGGGGTACCAACACAACTTAAGTGCATTTCACTCAAATACTTCAGTTTTATTTCTGCAGCAAAACCCTATCCCTCTTTCATAAAATGTGTTTGTTTGGAAAGTAAATTAGTTCAGCCAATGGGATAGGTCAAGGGTTTAAGCTGCTAACTTGACTCTGCCCTAGAGCCAATAACTGTCATTTGATTAGCCTTTCAAAATTCTGCTGAAGTGAAAAAGGGGCAAATAAGAGGGCAGTGATGTGATTGGGTGTGGGGTCACATCGGCAAGTCTGACCACTGACTTGCTTTTTGGAAAATGGATCATGGCAAGGTTACACTGTGGGAAAAATGTTAAAGGTTTCATAGCAAAACCAGATTTGAATGGGAGAACTGTTTCAATACTTGCAATAATTTTCTTTTACTGGCCATCTACATGGCAGCATCACTTGTGTTAGCTCCTCGCCAGCTGCCAGGACAAAATCGTTAATATGTTAAGACTAGTCAATATAAGCCTCTCCCCCTAAACTCCTCATCCTTGTTGAGAAGCAGTAGCTGAAGAATTCAGACAGAATTGAGTGATGCTGCCATGTAGAATAGCCACGAAAAGAACTACAGTAAGTATGGAAACTATTTTCTACTTTACTGGCCAAACATGGCAGCATCACTTATGGGTTATTACCGAAGCTCACATGAAGGGTGAGAAATAAATTAATCCATAGACCTTGTTAATGCTCAACACAAAGTTTTTAGGTTCCAAATGCCACTGGAGCGAGAACACTTCAGAAAATGAGAGGATGACATTCAGTTTGTAGTGTCTCTCAAACGTATGAGAGGACGTACAAGTAGCCGTTTTAGAAATGTCCTCTACCTGTAACTGATCTAGAAGCTCATGAAGATGCTTGGAGACCCTGGGAAGCATAAGCTTTAGTAATTGGCAAGGAGATCCATCTTCTAAGTGTTATGGATTCTGCTTTGCCTTTCCTGGTGCCTAATGGAAGGATGAATAGTTAGAATAAACTACAGATGTCTACGCATTTCAGAAAATCTGAGGCACCTTACCACATCTAATTTACTCCAGCGAGTTTCTTCCTCAGATGGATTAGGGAAAAAAGATGGAAGCACTCCTGTTGCATGTGCAACTTAGAAACCACTTTTGGGAGAAATCCAGGCCTGGGAATAAGAACCACTCGATCCGGGTAAGACAGTGTATTGTACCACTGAACTTTGTGCCTGTAACTCAGACTCTCCTGGCTGATGTTATGGCGATAAGGAAGTGTTTTAATAGTCAGCAAATATAAACTGGTTGCCTATTCCAAAGGTAAGTCGATGGCTTCCCACACTCCTTAGGAAGAGAAAGGTGAAGAGAAGACTAGTTTTGTCCTTTGGCATCTTTTCATAGAGTGTATTGTGTGTGCTCAAACCAGTTAGTGCTGCCAACACTGCCTGCTTACTGGTTACTCCAAGGGGAGAGCGGCTTAGAACAGTGTTAAACCTGCTAATGATCCCAGAAAATAAAATTATTTTATGTGGGATCCACCAAAAAAATCTGTCAGCTGGGACAGGAAATAAAGACTGGGCAGTTTTAGGGCTCTTATATTGACTATTCTTAATTGTTTTATTAATTATACCTGTCTGCTCAGCTGGGGATGAGCTGACTTATAAGTGATGCTACCATGTTTGGCCAGAATAATATATGGCATGAGGAAAAAAAAAAAAAAAGGAAATCAAATGTTAAATCATTTGGTTGTTTGTGTCCTTATAAAGCAAAGTTTTATATCTGTTGTAAAGATATTTACTCGAAATCGAAAAAAGTGATTCAAAAGTGGAGATGACCCTACTGATAAAATAAAAACAAATTGCTCCTTCAGGAGATTGGAATTGGACACAAATGGAAATAAAGACAGTAAATTATAAATACAAGTTGATGTAAGGAAAATCATTAAAGGTACATACATTAGTTGACTTTTTTTTGAACGGCAAACACTTTTAAATAGAAAAACCAAAATAATAGAAAAACTTTAAAAGGTATGAAATAAATTTATCTAAACTTGGTGAGATTGCATTTTAGGGCATGCCTCTCACGTAGGGGAGTTTCTTCAGTTACACCCCATTTCCTTTCCTACCAAAATCGGCTTCATACTAGTCCACCAATCACTGAAACGGCCTCATTGTGCAGCAGGAGAGCAAACACTGGAGCTTGCTCTTCAGTCGACGTCATCAGACTCACTATCGTCTCCTCAAATAAGAGGTTGGAAGGTGAAGAGCTCTTCTAGCTGCACGTGTGTAAATCTGTGAGGCATGCCCACTGGATGTTTTTGGATATGAAAAAGCAATCACTTTTTTTTTTTTTTTTTTAATATGGATATTTGCCTAAATACTAAATTTCTAGGTAAGTAAAAGGCATTGCAAGTGTGTTTACAGGTGCAAGTCTGCCAATAGACCAATTTATTTGTGATTCTGGTCACTAATACCAGCCTCTAGTAAAAATTGATATCCTACATTTAAGGTTGTAAATGTCACTCTGTCATGCTAGCTAATACGTCTAATGGAGAGAGCCTCCAGAGAGATAATTGCTTATAAATATGTAGCTTGGGCGTTCCCCAAGTAAAGCAATAGATCTCGAGTGATATTAACAGTAGATTCAATTAAGTAGTTTTGTTGTGTAGAACATGCCACTGCAGACTGCTTAATAATATGCCATTTAGGAATTAAATAACTTCTTCTATGCAGCCCTAGTTACACCTTCCTAGTTGAAGAAATAGCTAAAATGACAATTAGTGTTGTCGCGAACCCGTAATTTTCGGTTCGCGAACCGCCACTGACTTCAATGGGCAGGCGAATTTTAAAACCAACAGGGACTCTTTCTGGCCACAAAAGCGATGGAAAAGTTGTTTCAAGGGGACTAACACCTGGACTGTGGCATGCCGGAGGGGGATCCATGGCAAAACTCCCATGGAAAATTACACAGTTGATGCAGAGTCTGGTTTTAATCCATAAACGGCAGAAATCACCTAACATTCCTAAATCACAATGGATATGGATTGACACATGACATATTGACACCTTGACATATGGATTGACACCTGTCCTCAGAGCCCCTGATGCACACGGACACAGAGCAGAATAGAGACTGTCCCCCCTACATAGGGTCACTTGGCAGATATGGATTGACACCTATCCTAAGGATCCCTGATACACACTGACACAGAGCAGAATAGGGACTGTTCCTCCTACATAGGGTCACTTGGCAGATATGGATTGACACCTATCCTAAGGATCCCTGATACACACTGACACAGAGCAGAATAGAGACCGGGGGTCTAGTAGCGTGGACACCCAGCACAGGTTGTTCTCCTTCAGCCTTTTTATACGAGGGTCCCTCAACAGGCACGACAGCATGAAAGACCCCATTTGCACAAGGTTGGATGCCGAGCTACTCATTTCCCGTTCCTCCTCCTCACACAGAGCATAATAGAGACTGTTCCCCCTACATAGGGTCACTTGGCAGGTATGGATTGACACCTGTCCTCAAAGCCCCTGATACACACTGACACAGAGCAGAATAGAGACTGTTCCCCGTCCACAGAGACGATGATACACACTGACAAAGAGCAGAATAGAGACTTTTACCCCTACATATGGTCACTTGGCAGGTATGGATTGACACCTGTCCTCAAAGCCCCTGATACACACTGACAAAGAGCAGAATAGAGACTGTTCCCCCTACAAAGGTCACTTGGCAGGTATGGATTGACACCTGTCCTCAAAGCCCCTGATACACACTGACAAAGAACAGAATAGAGACTGTTACCCCTACATAGGGTCACTTGGCAGGTATGGATTGACACCTGTCCTCAAAGCCCCTGATACACACTGACACAGAGCAGAATAGAGACTGTTACCCCTACATAGGGTCACTTGGCAGGTATAGATTGACACCTGTCCTCAAAGCCCCTGATACACACTGACACAGAGCAGAATAGGGACTGTTCCTCCTACATAGGGTCACTTGGCAGATATGGATTGACACCTGTCCTCAAAACCCCTGATACACACTGACACAGAGCAGAATAGAGACTGTTCCCCGTCCACAGAGACAATGATACACACTGACAAAGAGCAGAATAGAGACTTTTACCCCTACATAGGGTCACTTGGCAGGTATGGATTGACACCTGTCCTCAAAGCCCCTGATACACACTGACAAAGAGCAGAATAGAGACTGTTACCCCTACATAGGGTCACTTGGCAGGTATGGATTGACACCTGTCCTCAAAGCCCCTGATACACACTGACACAGAGCAGAATAGAGACTGTTACCCCTACATAGGGTCACTTGGCAAATATGGATTGACACCTATCCTAAGGATCCCTGATACACGCTGACACAGAGCAGAATAGGGACTGTTCCTCCTACATAGGGTCACTTGGCAGATATGGATTGACACCTGTCCTCAAAACCCCTGATACACACTGACACAGAGCAGAGTAGAGACTGTCCCCCCCTATATAGGGTCACTTGGCAGATATGGATTGACACATATCCTAAGGATCCCTGATACACACTGACACAGAGCAGAATAGGGACTGTTCCTCCTACATAGGGTCACTTGGCAGATATGGATTGACACCTGTCCTCAAAACCCCTGATACACACTGACACAGAGCAGAATAGAGACTGTCCCCCCTACATAGGGTCACTTGGCAGATATGGATTGACACCTATCCTAAGGATCCCTGATACACACTGACACAGAGCAGAATAGGGACTGTTCCTCCTACATAGGGTCACTTGGCAGATATGGATTGACACCTATCCTAAGGATCCCTGATACACACTGACAAAGAGCAGAATAGAGACTTTTACCCCTACATATGGTCACTTGGCAGGTATGGATTGACACCTGTCCTCAAAGCCCCTGATACACACTGACAAAGAGCAGAATAGAGACTGTTCCCCCTACATAGGGTCACTTGGCAGGTATGGATTGACACCTGTCCTCAAAGCCCCTGATACACACTGACAAAGAGCAGAATAGAGACTGTTACCCCTACATAGGGTCACTTGGCAGGTATGGATTGACACCTGTCCTCAAAGCCCCTGATACACACTGACACAGAGCAGAATAGAGACTGTTACCCCTACATAGGGTCACTTGGCAGGTATAGATTGACACCTGTCCTCAAAGCCCCTGATACACACTGACACAGAGCAGAATAGGGACTGTTCCTCCTACATAGGGTCACTTGGCAGATATGGATTGACACCTGTCCTCAAAACCCCTGATACACACTGACACAGAGCAGAATAGAGACTGTTCCCCGTCCACAGAGACGATGATACACACTGACAAAGAGCAGAATAGAGACTTTTACCCCTACATAGGGTCACTTGGCAGGTATGGATTGACACCTGTCCTCAAAGCCCCTGATACACACTGACAAAGAGCAGAATAGAGACTGTTACCCCTACATAGGGTCACTTGGCAGGTATGGATTGACACCTGTCCTCAAAGCCCCTGATACACACTGACACAGAGCAGAATAGAGACTGTTACCCCTACATAGGGTCACTTGGCAGGTATAGATTGACACCTGTCCTCAAAGCCCCTGATACACACTGACACAGAGCAGAATAGGGACTGTTCCTCCTACATAGGGTCACTTGGCAGATATGGATTGACACCTATCCTAAGGATCCCTGATACACGCTGACACAGAGCAGAATAGGGACTGTTCCTCCTACATAGGGTCACTTGGCAGATATGGATTGACACCTGTCCTCAAAACCCCTGATACACACTGACACAGAGCAGAGTAGAGACTGTCCCCCCCTATATAGGGTCACTTGGCAGATATGGATTGACACATATCCTAAGGATCCCTGATACACACTGACACAGAGCAGAATAGGGATTGTTCCTCCTACATAGGGTCACTTGGCAGATATGGATTGACACCTGTCCTCAAAACCCCTGATACACACTGACACAGAGCAGAATAGAGACTGTCCCCCCTACATAGGGTCACTTGGCAGATATGGATTGACACCTATCCTAAGGATCCCTGATACACACTGACACAGAGCAGAATAGGGACTGTTCCTCCTACATAGGGTCACTTGGCAGATATGGATTGACACCTATCCTAAGGATCCCTGATACACACTGACACAGAGCAGAATAGGGACTGTTCCTCCTACATAGGGTCACTTGGCAGATATGGATTGACACCTGTCCTCAAAACCCCTGATACACACTGACACAGAGCAGAATAGAGACTGTCCCCCCCTACATTGGGTCACTTGGCAGATATGGATTGACACCTATCCTAAGGATCCCTGATACACACTGACACAGAGCAGAATAGGGACTGTTCCTCCTACATAGGGTCACTTGGCAGATATGGATTGACACCTATCCTAAGGATCCCTGATACACACTGACACAGAGCAGAATAGAGACCGGGGGTCTAGTAGCGTGGACACCCAGCACAGGTTGTTCTCCTTCAGCCTTTTTATACGAGGGTCCCTCAACAGGCACGACAGCATGAAAGACCCCATTTGCACAAGGTTGGATGCCAAGCTACTCATTTCCTGTTCCTCCTCCTCACACAGAGCATAATAGAGACTGTTCCCCCTACATAGGGTCACTTGGCAGGTATGGATTGACACCTGTCCTCAAAGCACCTGATACACACTGACACAGAGCAGAATAGAGACTGTTCCCCGTCCACAGAGACCATGATACACACTGACACAGAGCAGAATAGAGACTGTTACCCCTACATAGGGTCACTTGGCAGGTATGGATTGACACCTGTCCTCAAAGCCCCTGATACACACTGACACAGAGCAGAATAGAGACTGTTACCCCTACATAGGGTCACTTGGCAGGTATGGATTGACACCTGTCCTCAAAGCCCCTGATGCACACTGACACAGAGCAGAATAGAGACTGTTCCCCGTCCACAGAGACCATGATACACACTGACACAGAGCAGAATAGAGACTGTTACCCCTACATAGGGTCACTTGGCAGGTATGGATTGACACCTGTCCTCAAAGCCCATGATACACACTGACACAGAGCAGAATAGAGACTGTTACCCCTACATAGGGTCACTTGGCAGGTATGGATTGACACCTGTCCTCAAAGCCCCTGATACACACTGACACAGAGCAGAATAGAGACTGTTCCCCGTCCACAGAGACCATGATACACACTGACACAGAGCAGAATAGAGACTGTTACCCCTACATAGGGTCACTTGGCAGGTATGGATTGACACCTGTCCTCAAAGCCCCTGATACACACTGACACAGAGCAGAATAGAGACTGTTACCCCTACATAGGGTCACTTGGCAGGTATGGAATGACACCTGTCCTCAAAGCCCCTGTTTCACACTGACACAGAGCAGAATAGAGACTGTTACCCCTACATAGGGTCACTTGGCAGGTATGGATTGACACCTGTCCTCAAAGCCCCTGATACACACTGACACAGAGCAGAATAGGGACTGTTCCGCTTACATAGGGTCACTTGGCAGGTATGGATTGACACCTGTCCTCAAAGCCCCTGATACACACTGACACAGAGCAGAATAGAGACTGTTCCCCGTCCACAGAGACCATGATACACACTGACACAGAGCAGAATAGAGACTGTTACCCCTACATAGGGTCACTTGGCAGATATGGATTGACACCTATCCTAAGGATCCCTGATACACGCTGACACAGAGCAGAATAGGGACTGTTCCTCCTACATAGGGTCACTTGGCAGGTATGAATTGACACCTGTCCTCAAAGCCCCTGATACACACTGACACAGAGCAGAATAGAGACTGTTCCCCGTCCACAGAGACCATGATACACACTGACACAGAGCAGAATAGAGACTGTTACCCCTACATAGGGTCACTTGGCAGGTATGGATTGACACCTGTCCTCAAAGCCCATGATACACACTGACACAGAGCAGAATAGAGACTGTTACCCCTATATAGGGTCACTTGGCAGGTATGGATTGACACCTGTCCTCAAAACCCCTGATACACACTGACACAGAGCAGAGTAGAGACTGTCCCCCCCTATATAGGGTCACTTGGCAGATATGGATTGACACATATCCTAAGGATCCCTGATACACACTGACACAGAGCAGAATAGGGATTGTTCCTCCTACATAGGGTCACTTGGCAGATATGGATTGACACCTGTCCTCAAAACCCCTGATACACACTGACACAGAGCAGAATAGAGACTGTCCCCCCTACATAGGGTCACTTGGCAGATATGGATTGACACCTATCCTAAGGATCCCTGATACACACTGACACAGAGCAGAATAGGGACTGTTCCTCCTACATAGGGTCACTTGGCAGATATGGATTGACACCTATCCTAAGGATCCCTGATACACACTGACACAGAGCAGAATAGGGACTGTTCCTCCTACATAGGGTCACTTGGCAGATATGGATTGACACCTGTCCTCAAAACCCCTGATACACACTGACACAGAGCAGAATAGAGACTGTCCCCCCCTACATTGGGTCACTTGGCAGATATGGATTGACACCTATCCTAAGGATCCCTGATACACACTGACACAGAGCAGAATAGGGACTGTTCCTCCTACATAGGGTCACTTGGCAGATATGGATTGACACCTATCCTAAGGATCCCTGATACACACTGACACAGAGCAGAATAGAGACCGGGGGTCTAGTAGCGTGGACACCCAGCACAGGTTGTTCTCCTTCAGCCTTTTTATACGAGGGTCCCTCAACAGGCACGACAGCATGAAAGACCCCATTTGCACAAGGTTGGATGCCAAGCTACTCATTTCCTGTTCCTCCTCCTCACACAGAGCATAATAGAGACTGTTCCCCCTACATAGGGTCACTTGGCAGGTATGGATTGACACCTGTCCTCAAAGCACCTGATACACACTGACACAGAGCAGAATAGAGACTGTTCCCCGTCCACAGAGACCATGATACACACTGACACAGAGCAGAATAGAGACTGTTACCCCTACATAGGGTCACTTGGCAGGTATGGATTGACACCTGTCCTCAAAGCCCCTGATACACACTGACACAGAGCAGAATAGAGACTGTTACCCCTACATAGGGTCACTTGGCAGGTATGGATTGACACCTGTCCTCAAAGCCCCTGATGCACACTGACACAGAGCAGAATAGAGACTGTTCCCCGTCCACAGAGACCATGATACACACTGACACAGAGCAGAATAGAGACTGTTACCCCTACATAGGGTCACTTGGCAGGTATGGATTGACACCTGTCCTCAAAGCCCATGATACACACTGACACAGAGCAGAATAGAGACTGTTACCCCTACATAGGGTCACTTGGCAGGTATGGATTGACACCTGTCCTCAAAGCCCCTGATACACACTGACACAGAGCAGAATAGAGACTGTTCCCCGTCCACAGAGACCATGATACACACTGACACAGAGCAGAATAGAGACTGTTACCCCTACATAGGGTCACTTGGCAGGTATGGATTGACACCTGTCCTCAAAGCCCCTGATACACACTGACACAGAGCAGAATAGAGACTGTTACCCCTACATAGGGTCACTTGGCAGGTATGGAATGACACCTGTCCTCAAAGCCCCTGTTTCACACTGACACAGAGCAGAATAGAGACTGTTACCCCTACATAGGGTCACTTGGCAGGTATGGATTGACACCTGTCCTCAAAGCCCCTGATACACACTGACACAGAGCAGAATAGGGACTGTTCCGCTTACATAGGGTCACTTGGCAGGTATGGATTGACACCTGTCCTCAAAGCCCCTGATACACACTGACACAGAGCAGAATAGAGACTGTTCCCCGTCCACAGAGACCATGATACACACTGACACAGAGCAGAATAGAGACTGTTACCCCTACATAGGGTCACTTGGCAGATATGGATTGACACCTATCCTAAGGATCCCTGATACACGCTGACACAGAGCAGAATAGGGACTGTTCCTCCTACATAGGGTCACTTGGCAGGTATGAATTGACACCTGTCCTCAAAGCCCCTGATACACACTGACACAGAGCAGAATAGAGACTGTTCCCCGTCCACAGAGACCATGATACACACTGACACAGAGCAGAATAGAGACTGTTACCCCTACATAGGGTCACTTGGCAGGTATGGATTGACACCTGTCCTCAAAGCCCATGATACACACTGACACAGAGCAGAATAGAGACTGTTACCCCTATATAGGGTCACTTGGCAGGTATGGATTGACACCTGTCCTCAAAGCCCCTGATACACACTGACACAGAGCAGAATAGAGACTGTTCCCCGTCCACAGAGACCATGATACACACTGACACAGAGCAGAATAGAGACTGTTACCCCTACATAGGGTCACTTGGCAGGTATGGATTGACACCTGTCCTCAAAGCCCCTGATACACACTGACACAGAGCAGAATAGAGACTGTTCCCCGACCACAGAGACCATGATACACACTGACACAGAGCAGAATAGAGACTGTTACCCCTACATAGGGTCACTTGGCAGGTATGGATTGACACCTGTCCTCAAAGCCCCTGATACACACTGACACAGAGCAGAATAGAGACTGTTACCTCTACATAGGGTCACTTGGCAGGTATGGATTGACACCTGTCCTCAAAGCCCCTGATACACACTGACACAGAGCAGAATAGAGACTGTTACCCCTACATAGGGTCACTTGGCAGGTATGGATTGACACCTGTCCTCAAAGCCCCTGATACATACTGACACAGAGCAGAATAGAGACTGTTACCCCTATATAGGGTCACTTGGCAGGTATGGATTGACACCTGTCCTCAAAGCCCCTGATACACACTGACACAGAGCAGAATAGAGACTGTTCCCCGTCCACAGAGACCATGATACACACTGACACAGAGCAGAATAGAGACTGTTACCCCTACATAGGGTCACTTGGCAGGTATGGATTGACACCTGTCCTCAAAGCCCCTGATACACACTGACACAGAGCAGAATAGAGACTGTTACCTCTACATAGGGTCACTTGGCAGGTATGGATTGACACCTGTCCTCAAAGCCCCTGATACACACTGACACAGAGCAGAATAGAGACTGTTACCCCTACATAGGGTCACTTGGCAGGTATGGATTGACACCTGTCCTCAAAGCCCCTGATACATACTGACACAGAGCAGAATAGAGACTGTTACCCCTACATAGGGTCACTTGGCAGGTATGGATTGACACCTGTCCTCAAAGCCCCTGATACACACTGACACAGAGCAGAATAGAGACTGTTCCCCGTCCACAGAGACCATGATACACACTGACACAGAGCAGAACAGAGACTGTTACCCCTACATAGGGTCACTTGGCAGGTATGGATTGACACCTGTCCTCAAAGCCCATGATACACACTGACACAGAGCAGAATAGAGACTGTTACCCCTACATAGGGTCACTTGGCAGGTATGGATTGACACCTGTCCTCAAAGCCCCTGATACACACTGACACAGAGCAGAATAGAGACTGTTCCCCGTCCACAGAGACCATGATACACACTGACACAGAGCAGAACAGAGACTGTTACCCCTACATAGGGTCACTTGGCAGGTATGGATTGACACCTGTCCTCAAAGCCCATGATACACACTGACACAGAGCAGAAGAGAGACTGTTCCCCCTACATAGGGTCACCTGGCAGATATGGATTGACACCTGTCCTCAAAACCCCTGATACACACTGACACAGAGCAGAATAGAGACTGTTCCCCGCCTACTGAGACCATGATACACACTGACACAGAGCAGAATAGAGACTGTTCCCCCTACATAGGGTCACTTGGCAGGTATGGATTAACACCTGTCCTCAGGGACCCTGACACACTGGGGGGAGCTACTGTCCTCCCCAACCCCTGCGCGGTGGGTGGGGGCCATAAATCACAATTGGGGGACCTACTGTCCTCCCTCCCTCGGCCCCCACCCCTGCGCGGTGGGTAGGGGCCATAAATCACAATGGGGGGGACCTACTTTCCTCCCCCCCCTGGCCCCCATCCCTGCGCGGTAGGTCACATTGGGGGGGACCTACTGATAGGAGTGGAGTATTGTTCATTTCAGTTTAATACCTTCCGCGTCTCCTATCAGTGGACGTGTATATGGCAGCCATTTTAGGAACCGCACACCTGGGACCCGAGCAAGGTCACCTCGTTCAAGCTGCTCTGGTTCCTTGATGAGCCAGCTGCCCATGAGTTAACATGTCCCGTGGAGAAGCACTCTGTCCTCACCACAAAAAATTTAAATAAATAACAGCACTCGGAGTGGTGAGTTTAGTAAATGTTCATATCAGTTTAATACCTTCCGCGTCTCCTTTCAGTGGACGTGTATATGGCAGCCATTTTAGGAACCGCACACCTGGGACCCGAGCAAGGTCACCTCGTTCAAGCTGCTCTGGTTCCTTGATGAGCCAGCTGCCCGTGAGTTAACATGTCCCGTGGAGAAGCACTCTGTCCTGTAAAGCCTCACCACAAAAAATTTAAATAAATAACAGCACTCGGAGTGGTGAGTTTAGTAAATGTTCATATCAGTTTAATACCTTCCGCGTCTCCTATCAGTGGACATGTATATGGCAGCCATTTTAGGAACCGCACACCTGGGACCCGAGCAAGGTCACCTCTTTCAACAGGCGACATGATTTGGCCCTGTAAAACTATCCTGGATATTCTCTACAATTTCTATGGATATGGCAGTGATTTCTGTAACAGGGAGATGGAAGAAGATGCTTGGTCGGTCCTCTTACTTGAAATTTGGGGCACTGCGCGGGCAAGCTAATGTGCCACCAGATAGGAGTGGTGAGTTTAGTAAATGTTCATATCAGTTTAATACCTTCCGCGTCTCCTATCAGTGGACGTGTATATGGCAGCGATTTTTAATTGTGGAATCACCTCCCCTTTTAAGGCCAAGGTGGGAAGATGCTTAGACCACTGGTATATTGGTGCCATCTTGGAGGATTTTTTTTTGGTTTGGTTTTTGAAGCCACAGTGCTGCACCAGTGGGCCTAAAAATTAGGCATGTACACATGCCTGAAAAATTTGGTATTGTTGCAGCCGCTGCTGTAGCAGCGGCCAGAAAAATTGATGTTTGTTTCACAGGCAGAAAGTGCCCTAAAACATGGCGGCTTGAACCCTAGTTGGTGGCGGATAAGTCACGCAAGTCAAACGTCATTCAGAGCTAAAATACAGCAGTGTGTGGACCATTTTTAGCCCAAGGCAGCTCATCTCATCAGGCCTTTTTTAATCGAATGTATCGCCCAGTGTCAGTCCCTTCGGGATCCATCCCTCATTCATCTTAATAAAGTTGAGGTAATCTAGACTTTTTTGACCTAGGCGACTTCTCTTCTCAGTGACAATACCTCCTGCTGCACTGAAGGTCCTTTCTGACAGGACACTTGAAGCGGGGCAGGCCAGAAGTTCTATCGCAAATTGGGATAGCTCAGGCCACAGGTCAAGCCTGCACACCCAGTAGTCAAGGGGTTCATCGCTCCTCAGAGTGTCGATATCTGCAGTTAAGGCGAGGTAGTCTGCTACCTGTCGGTCGAATCGCTCTCTGAGGGTGGATCCCGAAGGTAGGACTTAAAAAGGTCCGCATGTCCTCCATCAACAACACGTCTTTAAAGCGTCCTGTCCTTGCCGGCGTGGTCGTGGGAGGAGGAGGATGACTTCCACCTCTCCCCCTGTTAGATTCCCGTTGTGCTGTGACATCACCCTTATACGCTGTGTAAAGCATACTTTTTAATTTATTTTGCAAATGCTGCATCCTTTCCGACTTGTTGTAATTCGGTAACATTTCCGCCACTTTCTGCTTATACCGGGGGTCTAGTAGCGTGGACACCCAGTACAGGTCGTTCTCCTTCAGCCTTTTTATACGAGGGTCCCTCAACAGGCAGGACAGCATGAAAGACCCCATTTGCACAAGGTTGGATGCCGAGCTACTCATTTCCCGTTCCTCCTCCTCACTGATGTCAATGAAGGTATGTTCTTCCCCCCAGCCACGTACAACACCACGGGTACCAGATAGGTGACAACGAGCACCCTGGGATGCCTGTTGTGTTTGGTCTTGCTCCTCCTCCTCCTCAAAGCCACATTCCTCCTCTGACTCCTCTTCCTCACAATCCTCTTCCAGCGTTGCCGCAGGTCCAGCAAGCGATGCGGATAAGGCTGTTTCTGGTGGTGATGGTGACCACAACTCTTCCTCTTGCTCTTCACGCTCATCTACGGCCTGATCCATTACTCTTCGCAGGGCACGCTCCAGGAAGAAAACAAATGGTATGATGTCGCTGATGGTGCCTTCAGTGCGACTGACTAGGTTTGTCACCTCCTCAACTGGACGCATGAGCCTACAGGCATTGCGCATGAGCGTCCAGTAACGTGGCAAAAAAATTCCCAGCTCCCCAGAGGCTGTCCTAGCACCCCGGTCATACAAATATTCATTAACAGCTTTTTCTTGTTGGAGCAGGCGGTCGAACATTAGGAGTGTTGAATTCCAACGTGTAGGGCTGTCGCAAATCAAGCACCTCACTGGCATGTTGTTTCGCCGCTGGATATCGGCAAAGTGATCCATGGCCGTGTAGGAACGCCTGAAATGGCCACACACCTTCCTGGCCTGCTTCAGAAGCCTGTGTACTTATGCACAAAGCGTTGTATGATCAGATTACACACATGTGCCATGCACGGCACATGTGTCAACTTGCCCAACTTCAATGCCGCTATCAAATTTTTTCCGTTGTCACACACCACTTTGCCGATATCCAGTTGCTGCGGAGTCAGCCACTTTTCCACCTGTGCGTTCAGGGCGGACAGGAGTGCTTGTCCGGTGTGACTCTCTGCTTTCAAGCAAGTCAAACCTAAGACGGCGTGACACTGCCGTATCCGGGATGTGGAATAGTACCTGGGGAGCTTGGGGGGTGCCGTTGATGTGGAGCAAGATGCAGCAGCACAAGAAGGCATCAGCCGAGGAGTTTATGGAAGAGGATGGAGTAGGAGGAGTAGAGGAGGTGGCAGCAGGACTGCCTGCAAGTCGTGGCGGTATCACCAACTCCTCTGCAATGCCACGCATTCCATGCTTGTCAGCCGTCAGCAGGTTTACCCAATGCACAGTGTAGGTGATATACCTGCCCTGACCATGCTTTGCAGACCAGGTATCAGTGGTCAGATGGACCCTTGCCCCAACACTGTGTGCCAGACATGCCATGACTTCCTTTTGCACAATCGAGTACAGGTTGGGGATTGCCTTTTGTGAAAAGAAATTCCGGCCGGGTACCTTCCACTGCGTTGTCCCAATATCTAAAAAATTTTTGAACGCCTCAGACTCAACCAGATTGTATGGTGAAAGCTGGTGGGCTAATAGTTCGGACAAGCCAGCTGTCAGACGCTGGGCAAGGGGGTGACTTGGTGACATTGGCTTCTTACGCTCAAACATGTCCTTGACAGACACATGACTGTGGGCAGATGAGCGGGAACTGCTCAAGGCGGGAGACGGAGTGGCGGATGGTTGAGAGGGGGCAAGGAGGACAGCAGTGGTTGACGTGGCTGAAGATGCTGGACCAGGAGGAGGATGGCGGCTTAGAGTAGGCGTGCTGATTGTACTCATGTGTTGATCCCATAGGCGTTTGTGATGTGAGATCATGTGCCTACGCAAAGCAGTTGTACCTAGGTGGGTGTTGGACCTCCCACGACTCAGTTTCCTTTGGCACAGGTTGCAAATGGCATCACTGTTGTCAGAGGCAGACACACAAAAAAAATGCCACACTGCTGAGCTCTGCAATGGCGGCATTCTGGTGGTGGACACAGCATGCGTTGATTGGCGTGCTGTCGGGCTGACCCCGGGTGCCGATGCATGCTGTCTGACTGTGCCACTAGCTCCTTGCGACGACCCCCCCCCTGCTTCCAACTTGTCTCCTCCTCCTCTCTGTCTCCCCATCTGAACTTTCGCCCTGTTCTTCTTCTCTTCTAGCGGGCACCCACGTGACATCCATGGACGCATCGTCATCATCAACCGCTTTGCTTGTATCTGACAACTCAGAAAAGGAAGCAGCAGTGGATACAACATCATCATCATCACACCGTACCTCCATGTGTTTAATGCTGCCTGCCTGAGACATATCCCTGTTATCTACATCCTCTAGCAATAATGGTTGCGCATCACTCATTTCTTCAAACGGGTGTGTGAATAACTCCTCTGACATACCAAGTAAAGCGGCTGTGGTGCTAGTTTTGGTGGTGGCGGCAGGCGGGTGAGTGGTATCTTGAGAGGTGCCTGAAGCTAAGCTGGAGGAGGATGGTGCGTCAAGGTTCCGAGCGGAGGCTGTACAAGTTTGGGTGTCCTGTGTTAGCCAGTCAACTATGTCCTCCGAACTTTTCAAGTTCAGGGTACGTGGCTTCTGAAAACTGGGCATTATTCTAGGGCAAAAGGGAATCACAGCACCACGACCACGACGGCCCCTGCGGGGTGGCCTGCCTCTGCCTGTCATTATTTTTGGGATTAGTGGTACTATGCGTGCAAGCTACTGTGAGACCAGATATGATTGGCAATGTGAACTGTAACAGTTCTGCAGAGCACACACTGTAGGCCTGACACAACCGCTTGAAGACAAGTAACTGCTATTCAATCTATAACAGTGAAAAACAAATTTTGGTTTTATAAGCACGCTATAGAGACACCAGATATGATTGGCAATGTGCACTGGAACAGTTCTGGAGAGCACACACTGTAGGCCTTACAGAGCCGCTTGAAGGACACTGACTGGCTGCTATTAGCTTACACTGGAAACCTTTTTTCTTTCTGTAAAAGAACGCTACAGAGACACCAGATATGAGTGCCAACTGTCAAAGTACGCTGGCACAGGTCTGCAGAGCACATGCTGAAGGAGGCTTGACACCCAGACGCTGGCAGACAACTAACTGCTCTTCTATTACAGTGAAAAAAAATTATTTTTTTTAAATCTAAAGCTTAAGCTATTGTTAAAACAGATATGAGTGGTGGCACTGGGCAAGAGGGCACAGTATCCACTGTGAACCTCACACAGAAGCTGGCAGGCAGGCAACTGCTCTTCTATTACAGTGGAAAACATTTTTTGATTTTAAAAGCACGCTATAGAGACACCAGATATGATTGGCAATGTGCACTGGAACAGTTCTGCAGAGCACACACTGTAGGCCTGACAGAGCCGCTTGAAGGACACTGACTGTCTGCTATTAGCTTACACTGGAAACCTTTTTTCTTTGTAAAAGCACGCTACAGAGACACCAGATATGAGTGGCAACTGTCAAAGTACGCTGGCACAGGTCTGCAGAGCACACGCTGAAGGAGGCCTGACACCCAGACGCTTGCAGACAACTAACTGCTCTTCTATTACAGTGAAAAAAAAATATTTTTTTTAAATCTAAAGCTTAAGCTGTTGTAAAAACAGATATGAGTGGTGGCAATGGGCAAGAGGGCACAGTATCCACTGTGAACCTCACACAGAAGCTGGCAGGCAGGCAACTGCTCTTCTATTACAGTGGGAAAAAAAATTGATTTTAAAAGCACACTAATGAGACACCAGATATGATTGGCAATGTGCACTGGAACAGCTCTGGAGAGCACACACTGTAGGCCTGACAGAGACGCTTGAAGGACACTGACTGGCTGCTATTAGCTTACACTGGAAAACTTTTTTCTTTGTAAAAGCACGCTATAGAGATACCAGATATGATTGGCAATCTGCACTGGAACAGTTCTGGAGAGCACACACTGTAGGGCTGACATACCCGCTTGAAGACAAGTAACTGCTATTCAATCTATAACAGTGAAAAAAAAATTTTGGTTTGAAAAGCACGCTATAGAGACACCATATATGATTGGCAATGTGCACTGTAACAGTTCTGGAGAGCACACACTGTAGGCCTGACAGAGCCGCTTGAAGGACACTGACTGGCTGCTATTAGCTTACACTGGAAACCTTTTTTCTTTGTAAAAGCACGTTATAGAGATACCAGATATGATTGGCAATCTGCACTGGAAAAGTTCTGCAGAGCACACACTGTATGCCTGACAGAGCCGCTTGAAGGACACTGACTGGCTGCTATTAGCTAACACTGGAAACCTTTTTCTTTGTAAAAGCACGCTATAGAGATACCAGATATGATTGGCAATCTGCACTGGAACAGTTCTGCAGAGCACACACTGTAGGCCTGACAGAGCCGCTTGAAGGACACTGACTGGCTGCTATTAGCTAACACTGGAAACCTTTTTTCTTTGTAAAAGCACGTTATAGAGATACCAGATATGATTGGCAATCTGCACTGGAAAAGTTCTGCAGAGCACACACTGTAGGCCTGACAGAGTCGCTTGAAGGACACTGACTGGCTGCTATTAGCTTACACTGGAAACCTTTTTTCTTTGTAAAAGCACGCTATAGAGATACCAGATAGGATTGGCAATCTGCACTGGAACAGTTCTGGAGAGCACACACTGTAGGCCTGACAGAGCCGCTTGAAGGACACCGACTGGCTGCTATTAGCTTACACTGGAAACCTTTTTTCTTTGTAAAAGCACGTTATAGAGATACCAGATATGATTGGCAATCTGCACTGGAAAAGTTCTGCAGAGCACACACTGTATGCCTGACAGAGCCGCTTGAAGGACACTGACTGGCTGCTATTAGCTAACACTGGAAACCTTTTTCTTTGTAAAAGCACGCTATAGAGATACCAGATATGATTGGCAATCTGCACTGGAACAGTTCTGCAGAGCACACACTGTAGGCCTGACAGAGCCGATAGAAGGACACTGACTGGCTGCTATTAGCTTACACTGGAAACCTTTTTTCTTTGTAAAAGCACGCTATAGAGATACCAGATAGGATTGGCAATCTGCACTGGAACAGTTCTGGAGAGCACACACTGTAGGCCTGACAGAGCCGCTTGAAGGACACTGACTGGCTGCTATTAGCTTACACTGGAAACCTTTTTTCTTTGTAAAAGCACGCTATAGAGATACCAGATATGATTGGCAATCTGCACTGGAACAGTTCTGCAGAGCACACACTGTAGGCCTGACAGAGCCGCTTGACGGACACTGACTGGCTGCTATTAGCTAACACTGGAAACCCTTTTCTTTGTAAAAGCACGCTATAGAGATACCAGATATGATTGGCAATCTGCACTGAAACAGTTTTGCAGAGCACACACTGTAGGCCTGACAGAGCCGCTTGAAGGACACTGACTGGCTGCTATTAGCTTACACTGGAAAACTTTTTTCTTTGTAAAAGCACGCTATAGAGATACCAGATATGATTGGCAATCTGCACTGGAACAGTTCTGCACAGCACACACTGTAGGCCTGACAGAGCCGCTTGAAGGACACTGACTGGCTGCTATTAGTTTACACTGGAAACCTTTTTTCTTTGTAAAAGCATGCTATAGAGATACCAGATATGATTGGCAATCTGCACTGGAACAGTTCTGCAGAGCACACACTGTAGGCCTGACAGAGTCGCTTGAAGGACACTGACTGGCTGCTATTAGCTTACACTGGAAACCTTTTTTCTTTGTAAAAGCACGCTATAGAGATACCAGATATGATTGGCAATCTGCACTGGAACAGTTCTGCAGAGCACACACTGTAGGCCTGACAGAGCCGCTTGAAGGATACTGACTGGCTGCTATTAGCTTACACTGGAAACCTTTTTTCTTTGTAAAAGCACGCTGTAGAGATACCAGATATGATTGGCAATCTGCACTGGAACAGTTCTGCAGAGCACACACTGTAGGCCTGACAGAGCCGTTTGAAGGACACTGACTGGCTGCTATTAGCTTACACTGGAAAACTTTTTTCTTTGTAAAAGCACGCTATAGAGATACCAGATATGATTGGCAATCTGCACTGGAACAGTTCTGCAGAGCACACACTGTAGGCCTGACAGAGCCGCTTGAAGGACACTGACTGGCTGCTATTAGCTTACACTGGAAACCTTTTTTCTTTGTAAAAGCACGCTATAGAGATACCAGATATGATTGGCAATCTGCACTGGAACAGTTCTGCAGAGCACACACTGTAGGCCTGACAGAGCCGCTTGAAGGACACTGACTGGCTGCTATTAGCTTACACTGGAAACCTTTTTTCTTTGTAAAAGCACGCTATAGAGATACCAGATAGGATTGGCAATCTGCACTGGAACAGTTCTGCAGAGCACACACTGTAGGCCTGACAGAGCCGCTTGAAGGACACTGACTGGCTGCTATTAGCTTACACTGGAAACCTTTTTTCTTTGTAAAAGCACGCTATAGAGATACCAGATATGATTGGCAATCTGCACTGGAACAGTTCTGGAGAGCACACACTGTAGGCCTGACAGAGCCGCTTGAAGGACACTGACTGGCTGCTATTAGCTTACACTGGAAAACTTTTTTCTTTGTAAAAGCACGCTATAGAGATACCAGATATGATTGGCAATCTGCACTGGAACAGTTCTGCAGAGCACACACTGTAGGCCTGACAGAGCCGCATGAAGGACACTGACTGGCTGCTATTAGCTTACACTGGAAACCTTTTTTCTTTGTAAAAGCACGCTATAGAGATACCCGATAGGATTGGCAATCTGCACTGGAACAGTTCTGCAGAGCACACACTGTAGTCCTGACAGAGCCGCTTGAAGAACACTGACTGGCTGCTATTAGCTTACACTGGAAACCTTTTTTCTTTGTAAAAGCACGCTACAGAGACACCAGATATGATTGGCAACTGTCAAAGTACGCTGGCACAGGTCTGCAGAGCACACGCTGAAGGAGGCCTGACACCCAGACGCTTGCAGACAACTAACTGCTCTTCTATTACAGTGAGAAAATGTTTATTTTTTTAAATCTAAAGCTTAAGCTATTGTAAAAACAGATATGAGTGGTGGCACTGGGCAAGAGGGCACAGTATCCACTGTGAACCTCACACACAGAAGAAGCTGTCAGGCAGGCAACTGCTCTTCTATTACAGTGAAAAAAATATTATTATTTTTTTAAATCTAAAGCTTAAGCTATTGTAAAAACAGATATGAGTGGTGGCACTGACTGTGCAAATGGGCAAGGCATCCAGCCTGACACAGAAGCTGGCAGGCAGGCAGGCAACTGCTCTTCTATTACAGTGAAAAAAATATAATTTTTTTTTAAATTTAAAGCTTAAGCTATTGTAAAAACAGATATGAGTGGTGGCACTGACTGTGCAAATGGGCAAGGCATCCAGTCTGACACAGAAGCTGGCAGGCAGGCAACTGCTCTTCTATTACAGTGAAAAAAAAAATATTTTTTTGAAATCTAAAGCTTAAGCTATTGTAAAAACAGATATGAGTGGTGGCACTGACTGTGCAAATGGGCAAGGCATCCAGCCTGACACAGAAGCTGGCAGGCAGGCAACTGCTCTTCTATTACAGTGAAAAAAAAATAGTTTTTTTAAATCTAAAGCTTAAGCTATTGTAAAAACAGATATGAGTGGTGGCACTGGGCAAGTGGGCACAGTATCCAATATGAACCTCACACAGAAGCTGGCAGGCAGGCACCTGCAATTACATTACACAGAAAAAAAAAGCAGCCTGATGTTCTAGCCCTAAAAAGGGCGTTTTGGGGTGCTGTCCTTACAGCAGAGATCAGATGAGTCCTTCAGGATTGTAGTGGACACTGAATACCCTAGCCTATCTATCAATTTCCCTATCTAATCAGCAGCAGCTAAACTTTCCCTCCTCTCACTAAGCATGCAGCTTCAGAATGAATCGAAAATGGATGCTGGGAGGAAGGTTGGAGGGTGTGGAAGGGAGGGAGTGCTGCTGATTGGCTGGAATGTGTCTGCTGACCGAGAGGCACAGGGTCAAAGTTTGCCCAATGATGACAAATAGGGGGCGGATCGAACTGCGCATGTGTCCGCCCGCCGTGGCGAACGCGAACACGCTAATTTCGCCGGGAACTGTTCGCCGGCGGACAGTTCGGTACATCACTAATGACAATGAAGGGGGAAGTTATCATCATGGGTGACTTTAATCTTCCTGATGTGAATTGGAAAACAAAAATAGCTACTTGTGCCAGAAGCACACATATTCTAAACTCCCTACTGGGATTGTCTCTAAAACAAGTCGTTGAGGAGCCAACTCGTAAAGAGGCCATACTAGATTTAGTGTTAACAAATGGAGATTTGGTATCAGATATTACTGTAGGTGAAAGTTTAGGATCCAGTGATCATCAGTCAGTGTGGTTTAATATAAGAACAGTGACTGAGTCACACCACACAAAAACAAAAGTTTTAGACTTTAGAAAAACAGACTTTTCTAAAATTAGAATATGTGTAAAGGAGTCATTATCAGACTGGAGCAACTTAAATGGAGTCCAAAAGAAATGGGATTATTTAAAAGTTGCACTACTGAAGTCAACAGAAAATTGCATTAGGCTTGTCAGTAAAAGCAAAAAATTCAAGAAACCACTGTGGTACTCCGCAGATGTGGCCAAAATAGTAAAAAACAAAAAGTTAGCATTTAGTAATTATAAAAAAACCCAGAGTGAGGAAGACAGAATGACCTATAAGATTAGGCAGAAAGAGGCTAAGCAAGTTATAAGAGCTTCCAAATCACACACAGAAGAGAAAATAGCACAGTCAGTAAAAAAGGGGGACAAAACTTTTTTTAGATACATAAATGAGAAAAGAAAAGTAAAACAAGGATTAGTTAGATTAAAAACAAAAGAAGGAAGGTATGTAGATGAGGATAAAGGTCTAGCTGACTGCCTCAATTAATATTTTTGTTCGGTATTTACAGCTGAAAATGAAGGAAAGGGACCTCCGTTAAAAAAAAAAAAGGATAAATGAGTCATTTATTACACGTGAGTTTACAGAGGAAGAGGTTCTATTTCAACTGTCAAAAGTAAAGACAAATAAGTCAATGGGACCTGATGGAATACACCCAAAGCTATTAAAAGAGCTTAGTGGTGTACTCGCAAAACCATTAACAGATTTATTTAACCAATCATTGTTAACAGGAGTAGTCCCAGAAGATTGGAAGTTAGCGAATGTTGTGCCCATTCACAAGAAAGGTAATAGGGAGGAGTCGGGCAACTATAGGCCAGTAAGCCTTATTTCAGTAGTGGGGAAAGTGATGGAAACCATGTTAAAGGATAGGATTGTTGAACATCTAAAAACACATGGATTTCAAGATCAGAGACAACATGGGTTTACTTCAGGGAGATCATGCCAAACTAATCTTATTGATTTGTTTGATTGGGTAACTAAAATTATAGATCAGGGTGGTGCAGTAGACATTGCTTACCTAGATTTCAGTAAGGCTTTTGACACTGTTGCACATAGAAGGCTTATCAATAAACTGCAATCTTTGAGTTTGGATTCCAATATTGTTGAATGGGTGAGGCAGTGGCTGAGTGACAGGCAACAGAGGGTTGTAGTCAATGGAGTATATTCGAATCTTGGGCTTGTCACCAGTGGGGTACCTCAGGGATCTGTACTTGGACCCATTCTCTTTAATATTTTTATTAGTGATATTGCAGAAGGTCTTGATGGTAACGTGTGTCTTTTTGCGGATGATACTAAGATATGTAACAGGGTTGATGTTCCAGGAGGGATAAGCCAAATGGCAAATGATTTAGGTAAACTAGAAAAATGGTCAGAGTTGTGGCAACTGGCATTTAATGTGGATAAGTGCAAGATAATGCATCTTGGACGTAAAAACCCAAGGGCAGAGTACAGAATATATGATAGAGTCCTAACCTCAACATCTGAGGAAAGGGATTTAGGGGTGATTATTTCTGAGGACTTAAAGGTAGGCAGACAATGTAATAGAGCAGCAGGAAATGCTAGCAGAATGCTTGGTTGTATAGGGAGAGGTATTAGCAGTAGAAAGAGGGAAGTGCTCATGCCATTGTACAGAACACTGGTGAGACCTCACTTGGAGTACTGTACACAGTACTGGAGACCATATCTTCAGAAGGATATTGATACCTTAGATAGAGTACAAAGAAGGGCTTCTAAACTGGTTCATGGATTGCAGGATAAAACTTACCAGGAAAGGTTAAAGGATCTTAACATGTATAGCTTGGTGGAAAGACGAGACAGGGGGATATGATAGAAACATTTAAATGTATAAAGGGAATCAACACAGTAAAGGAGGAGACTATATTTAAAAGAAGAAAAACTACCACAACAAGAGGACATAGTCTTAAATTAGAGGGACAAAGGTGTAAAAATAATATCAGGAAGTATTACTTTACTGAGAGGGTAGTGGATGCATGGAATAGCCTTCCAGCTGAAGTGGTAGAGGTTTACACAGTAAAGGAGCTTAAGAATGCGTGGGATAGGCATAAGGCTATCCTAACTATAATATAATGCCAGGGACTAATGAAAGTATTTAAAAAACTGGGCAGACTAGATGGGCCGAATGGTTCTTATCTGCCGTCACATTCTATGTTTCTATGTTTCTATGTGACTAACATAGCCTTCCTAAACACCTCCTGTAAAGTAAGATCTCTAATGCTTATACTTCTGTTTAACGTAGAATACTCTGCTCGACCCTGCAGGAGCCTCCTGTGTGTGATTAAAGTTAAATTTACAGAGCAGGAGATTCAAATTCATGAAGTTAAAGGGGAACTACAAACACCAAAAAACTTCATCTAAATTAGGTTGTTATGGTGCTAGAAGGCCCCTGAACGGTACTCCTAAAGTTAACCCCAGAGTTGTCTCCACTGCCAATCTCAACAACCCACATTGAAAACTGAAAATTTCAGTTTCAAGAAGCGAGAAGTGCTGACGGCCATGGCTGCGGCTGGTTGGCTGACAATGGTCAGTTGAAGCTCTTTGCAAATCAGTGATTCCCCATTCACAAAGTGGCTTGAAAAGAAACATACTTTTTGCAAGCCAGTTTTGTGAATTGCGGTTGCTAATTGGCTGAGAGCATCAGCTAACCACTCTCAGCTAATCAGCTGCACCCCTATCTAAAATTAAAATTTCAGAAGCCGAATGGATTTGAGATTGGCGCTGGAGGCAACTTTGGAGTTAAACCGTTCAGGAACGGTTTAACAGCTGAAGGTATTATTTATTTCGGGCGCCTCCTGGCACCATAACAACTTTGTTAACGTAAGCAGCACAGACACGTTAGTCTTTGGGGACTCTTAGCATTAAAACATTAAAAACTGTGTAAGGTTAAATGGAAGGATGGTGCTACGGGACTTTTTAATTTGATCTTTCATTTTTTGAGATGAAGCAGTTATAGTGCCTACTGTGTTCATGCCAAGAGTTCCACGTTAAGTAGGATTGTATGATCTATGGAATGACCGAAGAATGTGAATGCGACTTTAAGTGATTAATGTAACAAGCCCCTCCCTCCCCAAACTAGATGGCACCCAGACTTTCATGGCAATTGACCTGCAGTTTTTGGCAATTTACCATCAATTTACCCTGGAAGTCCTCCTGTGGCTGGGGCAGGTGGTGACAAAAGCTTCCATGCCAGGACCTTTTGGAGAGGCTTGAAGGCCAACCTCTTGCCCACAGACTATGTGCCTGGTCCCAGGAGCCCTGAAAGAGATGTGTGAGCAGCAATCAATGTAAGAATAGAATGTAAGCTCGATTGAGCAGGGTCCTCTTCAACCTATTGTTCCCGTAAGTTTTTTTGTAATTGTCCTATTTATAGTTAAATCCCCCTCTTATAATATTTTAAAGTGCTATGGAATCTGTTGGCACTATATAAATGGCAATAATAATAATAATAATAATACAAATATACAGTGTTACTTTGATAAATATGGAGCGCCCTCTGTTGACTGTCTAGAAGTGTGTACATTAGCAATACTGGTATGCAAATGAAGAAAACAAAATAAGTAATTAAATGTATATATTATTGCTTTTTAGTATGTTTAAAAATGTTACTTGCATTATATAGTTCATGCTTGTTTCCAGTGTTCTATATACTTGTATGTTTGTCACCACATGCTTCAGAACTTGTCCCCAAAGGTCTGAAGCGCTCCAGGGTCACTGGTAGCAGTGATGAATCAGACCTGTCTGATGTACTCAGACGGAGTACGGTGATAACGACACACAGGTAAATACAGGGCCACCATCAGGTAGGTATCTCCCAGCTGTGCTGCATTACAGAACTGCAATGGAGTGGACTGCATTGCCAGTTCCCTTTGCGTGTGTGTGGTAGTGCTGTGGTGTTATATATCACTTCAAAGCACGCCATATGGGAGACAAAGGAGCCATCTACTTATACCATCCGTTTACTAATAGACCCCAAGAATGCTACTTTCCCGTGGCATAAAGGTTAGAAAACAAAAGGCTGAATAAAAATAGTGCAGAAGAACATACAATTTCAACGTTGGTGTACTCCTGGGAACATTCATAATCTATACCTGTAAATGTCTCCAATAGCATGCCCCTTGCTTGTACTGCCTTATTACAGTTACAGACCCACCAAAAACGGCAGTCACTCAACATGATTATAAAATGGACGCTCAGAATAAAGATGCAATTCTGCAGATTTCTTGTTTAGCATGGTTCAATTCGGATATGCCATGATATGTTTACCTCTCTGTAAGTGATCACTTGGGATCAAGCCCATTTCTGGGACCTAGCAATGCCCCTAATTTGCAGTTTGTTGTAATGTTCACATCTGATGTTGCTTTTCATATTAGATTAGATTCGAAGAAGTATATAATCTGACATAAAAATGTATATACAAGCCGGTGAGGCAATAGCACTGAATAAACTGAAGTAAAGCCTTGGTGTTCTGCATAAATCGTATCCTTTCATTTAATCTCATAGTAAGAAAGTACTTAGGTGCCACCCAGTGGTTATATAGTTGTGTGTGAGAAAGTTCATACACCAAACTAAAGCAGACTAAGCATTTATTAAAGAAGAAAGACACAGGCAGCACTCCAGGATATAGAAGGTGAATTTATTTGTGGGTTCACCACCTCACCAAAAAGTGCAAGGTTTCTGCTCCTAAGAGCCTTAATCATGCATAAGGGATACAGCATAACAGCAGTGTTTAAATAACCCCAAAACCAATCAAGTTAATTAAAGATTACAATCACATGTTAAAACATATGTATCAGTGACATTTAAAAACAAGACATGGAATCTACTCAAGGCTTAAGGCTCTTAGGACATCACACATCTTAGAAAGACACGCAGGTCAGAATCAGCAATTTATTTACAGGTCGCGTAGGACCAACATTATCAGCTTAACAGGATGCGCAGGTCCATAGTAAACAATGTGAAAGTATCCATTGTAGTAATGTAATTATGTAGTACTCAATGTCATCTTTCCAAGTTTCAGGTGTGAGGTTGTACTGGGTAGTGGTGCGCCTGAATAGTGTAAGCGTCTCACCCTCCCCCATCTCAGCGTTAGTCCATCTTGAGCTAATATGGACATGTCGTTATGTCCCCCTTGGGCCTGTCTGAGAGATTCGTTCCGTGGTCAGTAGTAATATCCTCTCGGGGGAGGTGTCTTGGATTGAGGGGCGGGTATTCAGAGATCAGAGAGAGTGAAGGGCATTGTACTTTTAGTTATGCTAGGTCAACCCCTGCGTTCTTGGCTGGCGGCCCAGGGCCCTATGGTGCGGCACACCCCCCTCCCGCTAACTCCCCTGCCCGCTACTCTCCTTAGGTCTTGTATTTCAGTAACTTCTGGAAGTCAGTGTGTCCAAGTGTCTACATTGAGTTGGAAGCGGTTTTGTGTTGTGTAGATCCGTTCCTCCAGTCTCCTTTACCTGGGGAGATGAGAAGGTCCGAAGTTTCCTGCCAGGCCCAGGTACCAAAGCCTTATGATGTGGTGTCCAGTATGAAGTGAAGGGATCACTTCCCTTGTCCTTCCTGCTCCAATCTCATTTTCTTCTCCTTCATTTGACACAGTCTTCGTTTTCTTCTGACACTGTCTTCTCTCCTCCTTGGCACCTTCTGCTCCTTTACCTTTCTGCCTATTTTGCGCCCTTATGCTCCTTTCTCTTTCTGATCCCTTTCTGCTCCTTGCAGATCCTTCCTTCTCCTTGCAGCCCCTTTCTACGCCTTCCTGCTTTTTGAAGACCCTGCCTGCTCCTTGCTGCTCATTTCTGTTCCTTTACCTACTTTACCTTTTGGCTCCTTCTGCCCCTTCCAGATAATTGTTGACCCTTTCTGCTCCTTGATTTCCATTTCTGCTCATTGCAGACCCTTCCTCCTTCTTTCTGCCCTTTACTGCTTCTTTCTGCCCCTTTCAGCTTCTTGTAGACCCTTTCTGTTCCTTGTAGACCCTTTCTGTTCCTTCTCCTACTTTACCTTTGTGCTTCTTCTGATTCTTTCTGCCCCTTCTTTCTCCTTGCTGCCCCTTCCTGCTCCTTGCAGACCCTTTCTGCTTGTTCCTGCCTCTTCCTACTCCTTGCTGACCCATCCTGCCCCTTGCAGAACCCTCCTTCCCCTTGCAGACCCTTCCTGCCCTTTGCAGACCCCTCCTTCTCCTTGCAGACCCCTCCTTCTCCTTGCTGACCCCTCCTTCTCCTAGCTGACCCCTCCTGCTCCTTGCTGACTCTCCTGCTCCTTTCGGACCCCTCCTGCTCCTTGCTGCCCCTTCCTGTTCATCTCTGCTCTTTCTACTTCACCCTACTGCTCCTTGCAAACCTTTCCTACCCCTTCCTGCTTCTTGCTGCCACCTCCTGTGCCTTCCTATTCCTTACTGGCCCCTTGCAGAACCTTTCTGCTCATTTCTGCTCCTTCTACTTTACCTTCCTGTAGGCTGTCTCCTCCCATCCCTCACTTACCTGATCTGTAGGCTGCCCCCCATCCCTCACTTACCTGATCTGTAGGCTGCCCGCCACATGCCTCACTTACCTGATCTGTAAGCTGCCCCCCCTATGCCTCACTTACCTGATCTGTAGGCTGCCCCCCCCATGTCTCACTTACCTGATCTGTAGGATGCCCCCCTATTTCTCACTTACCTGATCTGTAGGCTGCTCTCCCCCCCATGTCTCACTTACCTGATCTGTAATCTATCCCCCCCATGCCTCACTTACCTGATCTGTAGGCTGTCTCTACAGTTGCTGGCTGCTGCTTCCCTGCGGATGCAGTCAGGAGAAAGAAGCAGGGATAAGCTTTAGCTTCCTTTCCCTGCCTTTCTCCATTCACAGTGCCGGTATTGCAGTGTATTCTCACACTGAAACAAAAAATAGCAGCACAATTCCCCCCCCCCCCCCCCCCAGCGGACGCCCATGCTCAAGTGACTGCAAAAGACCCACAATAGACTTGGTGACAACAGGCAACAGGAGTTTTCAGTGATCACTGTACTAAATGTACACCACAACGTGCCCAAAGGCACAAAAAAATGTAGGTTCGAAATACTCAAAAATCATAAAATAAGCCACAGAAGTTTTGGGATTCTGTTCTGTTGAGCAATGAAAGAAAACTGGAACTTTTTAGCCCAATGGATCAGCGGTATGTCTGGAGGAAAAAGAATGAAGCATACGCTGAAAAGAACACTCTGCCTACAGTTAACCATGGTGGTGGCTCGGTGATGCTCTGGGGCTGCTTTGCATCCTCTGGCACTGGAAATTTGCAGCGTGTGGAAAGCAAGATGGATTCATTGAAGTATCAGGAAATCCTAGGAGAAAACATCATGCCGTCTGTGAGGCAGCTGAAGATTCCACCAATGCTTTGTTGGAGAAGAAGTCCTGGAAAATTCAACAATGGCCACCACAGTCACCTGACTTGAACCTCATAGATTATCTTTGGTGATATGTGAAAAAGGCGGTTGCAGCACGCAAACCCAAGAATATTACTTGATGCCATTGCTTATGAGCAATGGGCTAAGTTTAGGGCTGGATTAACATAGGTGCTGATTCTTTACATGCTCTGGCTTAAGTATGGCAACATAAGAGGGATGTAGGGGAACAAAACTGGTGTGGACTGGCTGTCAATGGAATTAGTTAAGGTAAAGCTGACTTTGAAGCAGCAAGAGCATTTGCATAGTGCACAGTCTCTCTGATACTGTGGCATGTTCCCTTTCTTCTACACTCACTACATACACTTTTTCTCTTTCCCAGACTGTATAACAGGATCTTCTGCCTGCTAGTAAGAAGGCTAAGAGAGGAGAGTACCAGCGAGTGCTAGGAGACAGTCCTTTGAAAGCGTAGAACTAGCGCATCATTAGATGCATTTATGCAAAGCGCAGGTTGCTGTCTGCACAGTATGTTGGTCATCCGGCATGATTGGCAGGCAGCCTGATGTGCATTCATCCAATGCTGACTATCGAATTCTTTGGGCAGACATGCCTCCTTTTTGGTCAGTTTCTCAACGTCAGTTTCTCAACTCTTTTCAACACCCACCGAAACCCTGCTTCAGCAGACACTGCTGTTAGGAGGTACTTGAAAGATAAAAGCGAGAGATTAGCATAGGGTATGTGTTTTAGCTATGTCCTGTGAGTTTCCCTCCAGCACCACCTCCACCAGATACATGACGCTTGGGACGTATAACTGTTTTAGTTATCCTTCCATAAAAATAATAATAAAACAAATTGTGAATATACCTGTCTATATTTTACACCAGAAATGCAGGCTGAAAATTAAAGTTTTTACTTCACAAATATTTTACCAATATGTTTCACAAATTCATTGATGTGGACACAGTTGCACACAAATTCACTGACAGAGCAACACGCACATTGACTGGCATACAATCACATGTCCACTGATAGATTCACACACACATTTATTGACACAGAGTCACACAGGGACACATTAATAGACAGATACATCACATTAAAGGGACACTATAGTCACCAAAACAACTTTAGCTTAATGAAGCAGTTTTGGTATATAGATCATGTCCCTGCAGTCTCACTGCTAAATTATCTGCCATTTAGGAGTTAAATCCCTGTTTATGAACCCTAGTCACACCTCCCTGCATGTGACTTTCTACAGCCTTCCTAAACACTTCCTGTAAAGAGTCATCTAAAGTTTATCCTTCCTTTATTGCAAGTTCTGTTTAATTTAGATATTCGTATCCCCTTCTATGTTAATAGCTTGAAGACTGTGCAAGAGCCTCCTGTATGTGAATAAAGTTCAATTTACAGAGAAAGAGACACAATTGTTTAAGGTAAATTACATCTTACATTTTTTCATGCAGGCTGTGTCAATCAGAGTCAGTGGAGGTTTTGACAAGGGCTGCATAAACAGAAGCAAAGTGATTTAACTCCTGAATGGCAGTGAATTGAGCAGTGAAACCTGAGAAGCATGATCTATACACTAAAACTGCTTCACTTAGCTAAAATTGTTTAGGTTACTATAGTGTTCCTTTAACTAAAACAGAATCACTCGCACAACCAGTGACACAGAATCATATGCACTCATATTCACGGACAGTCGTATTCATTGGCACAGAATTGTACGCACGCAGTCACTGACACTTTTATCAAATACAATTTGTAATGGATCCCCTATACTCCGACTGAGTATATCTGCTGTAGTTCTCCGAAACTCAAGTGAAGCAGTGATTAAAGCTCTGAGCTACCTAAGCATCAGCGAAGACTTGAGAGTACAAGAAGACTGTTTTATTAAGGCTCAGTGGCCAGCTTATATACACAGACCCCCAGCAGGGGGTCTCCAGCAGTAACATAGAAAACCACTCCCACAACATGCCCATGAGTCTCTGTGTCTGGGAGATAATTTAGTGTGGTTTGCTTAGACTAATTATCTCCCAGGCACTAGAGTTACAAAACATAAAAAATACATAGAACACATATAGGAACCCCCACAGACACATGGCGTCTGTCAAAATTAGTTCGAGAGAAATAGTGGTAGTGGGAGTTCCATACGAACAAACTGTTTAATGGTTCCCCTGGCTCATAGGTAGCGATTGTTCGCCTTTTTCATGCGAACAATCCTACCGAACAGCGCTCTCCTGGCTTGTCGTCGAAAGAAGCAGGCGTTCGTGTGATTTTACTGGGGTTGGCGAGGTCGAGTGTCCAACTTATAGTTCCAGATATTTGACAACCAAGTCCTGCTGCCTGTGTTCGGGCGTCAAGTTGGCCGCCGTATTCTCCAGCATGTGTTGTTCGGTTATACAGGGAGAGAACTTAAGTCTGTGGTTTCTTTGTAGTTAATGAGCCAGGGGGATGGTCGGTGTTCGGTAGATTGTAACTGCCAAACTAGGGAAATGTATTTCTGTTGGGGAAACTATATGCCACAAACTAAGAGGGAAATGTCTTGTGAACAGAAGGGAAAATAGTGAGTTTGGCACAATGTATATGGTCCATAGTCAGTGGGCAGGAGGCCAGCTTCTACACTCCTCCAGGAGTTTTTGGCAAACGTCCAGGGTAAGGAGCGTTTGTCACACAATTGTATTTACATTATTATATTTTTTTATTTAAAGTAGACAGTTCCGGGGGGCGGGGCCTGAACGGCATGGCGGACGGTTGCAACTTGCAGGAGCTCCCTACTAATCTACTGTCTCAAGCGTCTTACAGGGACTTCTGCCGCTCACAGCTAGACCCAAACAGGGACCTACCTAACACGGACGACGGCTGGAGTGTCCTGGTGCGGAAAGCAGGGATGCCGACCGCCAAAGCCAAGTGGAGCCGATCTCCCGTCCTATGTCTCGCATATCAGCAGATACTCATGAAGTCCCATTCCCCCCCCACAGGGCCGGGGGGGATATCCCGGTCCACAGCATACAGCATGGGGTTGGCCCCGGCCCAAACACAGGCGATCACCCTAACCGAAAAGCGAAGGGAGGTGCAGACACGAGGGCTACTGCACCCTGCACTGACCAACCACAGACAGCAAGTGCCACAAGGACGTCCGGCGATAGAGAAGACAAGCTGGGATACACGGCCAGGCTGGAGAGAATCTTTCAAGATTTTTGGCACTAACTGGAGGTACATATAGCCCTGACCCACCCAACTATCGGACTCCCACACAAGCGACAAATAAACAAAACACCTGTACCTAACAGAGCCCCAACATGGCGGCCGTGTGAAACGCGCCACAACAAAGCAGCGAGCGGGAGGGATAAACTGCGATCTCACAAGGGGACAAATTCACAAACTCAAGCCATGATACCAAGCGCAGCCCGCAAGATCCCAACCGGGCTCAAAGACCTACCTCTTGGCCCAAAGCTTTACCCACAACGGCGGAGAAACGGTACTCGCACAGTGCGGCAGACCGCCCAACGACACCAACACACTCTGGATGCCACTACCGTGGGCCATCCACAACGCCTTCCCAGGCCGAAGACCACACGGAGTCAGACTCCAAGACACCGACCACACCGCAGGAGGCTTGCCCGCCGCTGGCGCCCAACGAAGGGACAACACGGCCTTTCCGAGTAACCGAGTCGGTGGATCATGGGTGCAGGCCTTCAAGATGACCTGGGCCTGGAGGACGGCCGTTGCCTACTCATACCGCACTGCAACCCTGTGGACCTTCCAGAACGATGGTGCCATCTCCCCTGCTTTACCAGGCTGCGATGCAGTCCTAACCAGCAAAGGTATAAGCTGAGCTAACCTCCTTAATTGGCAGTCCCACCAACAACACTCAACTGAGGTCTACTGGGGACTTAACCTGTACTGCCCACACAGACTCTCCTTGCTCGACTCACACCTTACAATTACACTCATCATGCTGCCCACTGGTATATTTTTGCCGTTGCTTACACCTAGAGGGCCGAAGGGAAGCCTAGCATGTCTAGATAATTCTCAGTCTTGTCGTTAGTTATTAGTGTTGTCGCGAACTCGGAATTTTCGGTTCGCAAACGGCGAACGCGAACTTCCGCAAATGTTCGCGAACCGGCGAACCGCGCGAACCGCCATTGACTTCAATGGGCAGGCGAATTTTAAAAACAACAGGGACTCTTTCTGGCCACAAAAGTGATGGAAAAGTTGTTTCAAGGGGACTAACACCTGGACTGTGGCATGCCGGAGGGGGATCCATGGCAAAACTCCCATGGAAAATTGCACAGTTGATGCAGAGTCTGCTTTTAATCCATAAAGGGCAGAAATCACCTAACATTGACACCTGTCCTCAAAGCCCAGCCCTGATACACACTGACACAGAGCAGAATAGAGACTGTTCCCCCTACATAGGGTCACTTGGCAGATATGGATTGACACCTATCCTAATGATCCCTGATACACACTGACACAGAGCAGAATAGAGACTGTTCCCCCTACATAGGGTCACTTGGCAGATATGGATTGACACCTATCCTAATGATCCCTGATACACACTGACACAGAGCAGAATAGAGACTGTTCCCCCTACATAGGGTCACTTGGCAGATATGGATTGACACCTATCCTAATGATCCCTGATACACAGTGACACAGAGCAGAATAGGGACTGTTCCTCCTACATAGGGTCACTTGGCAGATATGGATTGACACCTATCCTAATGATCCCTGATACACACTGACACAGAGCAGAATAGAGACTGTTCCCCCTACATAGGGTCACTTGGCAGATATGGATTGACACCTATCCTAATGATCCCTGATACACACTGACACAGAGCAGAATAGAGACTGTTCCCCCTACATAGGGTCACTTGGCAGATATGGATTGACACCTGTCCTCAAAACCCCTGATACACACTGACACAGAGCAGAATAGAGACTGTTCCCCCTACATAGGGTCACTTGGCAGATATGGATTGACACCTATCTTAATGATCCCTGATACACACTGACACAGAGCAGAATAGAGACTGTTCCCCCTACATAGGGTCACTTGGCAGATATGGATTGACACCTATCCTAATGATCCCTGATACACACTGACACAGAGCAGAATAGAGACTGTTCCCCCTACATAGGGTCACTTGGCAGATATGGATTGACACCTATCCTAATGATCCCTGATACACAGTGACACAGAGCAGAATAGGGACTGTTCCTCCTACATAGGGTCACTTGGCAGATATGGATTGACACCTATCCTAATGATCCCTGATACACACTGACACAGAGCAGAATAGAGACTGTTCCCCCTACATAGGGTCACTTGGCAGATATGGATTGACACCTATCCTAATGATCCCTGATACACACTGACACAGAGCAGAATAGAGACGGTTCCCCCTACATAGGGTCACTTGGCAGATATGGATTGACACCTGTCCTCAAAACCCCTGATACACACTGACACAGAGCAGAATAGAGACTGTTCCCCCTACATAGGGTCACTTGGCAGATATGGATTGACACCTATCCTAATGATCCCTGATACACACTGACACAGAGCAGAATAGAGACTGTTCCCCCTACATAGGGTCAATTGGCAGATATGGATTGACACCTATCCTAATGATCCCTGATACACACTGACACAGAGCAGAATAGGGACTGTTCCCCCTACATAGGGTCACTTGGCAGATATGGATTGACAAATCCCTGACAAACAGCTACCACATGCAAGGAAGGCAGCAGGGGCGCAAATGACCCACTCCCGACGCGGGAAGGTAGTGACGACAAATAACAATACAGGACTCTTTAGAGGCCCTGTAATTGTAATCAGTCCACTTGAAATTCTTTAACTTTGATCAATTGGAGGGAAGTCTGGTGCAGAGCCACTGCAATGAGCCTACAGGCATTGCGCATGAGCGTCCAGTAACGTGGCAAAAAAATTCCCAGCTCCCCAGAGGCTGTCCTAGCACCCCGGTCATACAAATATTCATTAACAGCTTTTTCTTGTTGGAGCAGGCGGTCAAACATTAGGAGTGTTGAATTCCAACGTGTAGGGCTGTCGCAAATCAAGCGCCTCACTGGCATGTTGTTTCGCCGCTGGATATCGGCAAAGTGAGCCATGGCCGTGTAGGAACGCCTGAAATGGCCACACACCTTCCTGGCCTGCTTCAGGACGTCCTGTAAGCCTGTGTACTTATGCACAAAGCGTTGTACGATCAGATTGCCCAACTTCAATGCCGCTATCAAATTTTTTCCGTTGTCACACACCACTTTGCCGATATCCAGTTGCTGCGGAGTCAGCCACTTTTCCACCTGTGCGTTCAGGGCGGACAGGAGTGCTTGTCCGGTGTGACTCTCTGCTTTCAAGCAAGTCAAACCCAAGACGGCGTGACACTGCCGTATCCGGGATGTTGAATAGTACCTGGGGAGCTGGGGGGGGTGCCGTTGATGTGGAGCAAGAAGCAGCGGCACAAGAGGACTCAGCCGAGGAGGTTATGGAAGAGGATGGAGTAGGAGGAGTAGAGGAGGTGGCAGCAGGACTGCCTGCAATTCGTGGCGGTGTCACCAACTCCTCTGCAATGCCACGCATTCCTTGCTTGTCAGCCGTCAGCAGGTTTACCCAATGCGCAGTGTAGGTGATATACCTGCCCTGACCATGCTTTGCAGACCAGGTATCAGTGGTCAGATGGACCCTTGCCCCAACACTGTGTGCCAGACATGCCATGACTTCCTTTTGCACAATCGAGTACAAGTTGGGGATTGCCTTTTGTGAAAAGAAATTCCGGCCGGGTACCTTCCACTGCGGTGTCCCAATAGCTACAAATTTTTTAAACGCCTCAGACTCAACCAGATTGTATGGTAAAAGCTGGCGGGCTAATAGTTCGGACAAGCCAGCTGTCAGACGCTGGGCAAGGGGGTGACTTGGTGACATTGGCTTCTTACGCTCAAACATGTCCTTGACAGAAACACAAGACTGTGGGCAGATGAGCGGGAACTGCTCAAGGCGGGAGACGGAGTGGCGGATGGTTGAGAGGGGGCAAGAAGGACAGCAGTGGTTGACGTGGCTGAAGATGCTGGACCAGGAGGAGGATGGCGGCTTAGAGTAGGCGTGCTGCTTGTACTCATGTGTTGATCCCATAGGCATTTGTGATGTGAGATCATGTGCCTACGCAAAGCAGTTGTACCTAGGTGGGTGTTGGACCTCCCACGACTCAGTTTCCTTTGGCACAGGTTGCAAATGGCATTGCTGTTGTCAGAGGCAGACACACAAAAAAAATGCCACACTGCTGAGCTCTGCAATGACGGCATTCTGGTGGTGGACACAGCATGCGTTGATTGGCGTGCTGTCGGGCTGACCCCGGGTGCCGATGCATGCTGTCTGACTGTGCCACTAGCTCCTTGCGACGACCCCCCCCTGCTTCCAACTGGTCTCCTCCTCCTCCTCTCTGTCTCCCCATCTGAACTTTCGCCCTGTTCTTCTTCTCTTCTAGCGGGCACCCACGTGACATCCATGGATGCATCGTCATCATCAACCGCTTCGCTTGTATCTGACAACTCAGAAAAGGAAGCAGCAGCGGGTACAACATCATCATCATCACACCGTACCTCCATGTGTTTAATGCTGCCTGCCTGAGACATATCCCTGTTATCTACATCCTCTAGCAATAATGGTTGCGCATCACTCATTTCTTCAAACGGGTGTGTGAATAACTCCTCTGACATACCAAGTAAAGCGGCTGTGGTGCTAGTTTTGGTGGTGGCGGCAGGCGGGTGAGTGCTATCTTGAGAGGTGCCTGAAGCTAAGCTGGAGGAGGATGGTGCGTCAAGGTTCCGAGCGGAGGCTGTACAAGATTGGGTGTCCTGTGTTAGTCAGTCAACTAAGTCCTCAGAACTTTTAAAGTTCAGGGTACGTGGCTTCTGAAAACTGGGCATTATTCTAGGGCAAAAGGGAATCACAGCACCACGACCACGACGGCCCCTGCGGGGTGGCCTGCCTCTGCCTGTCATTTTTTGGGGGATTTGTGGTACTATGCGTGCAAGCTACTGTGAGACCAGATATGATTGGCAATGTGCACTGGAACAGTTCTGCAGAGCACACACTGTAGGCCTGAGACACCCGCTTGAAGACAAGTAACTGCTATTCAATCTATAACAGTGAAAAACAAATTTTGTTTTTAAAAGCACGCTATAGAGACACCAGATATGATTGGCAATGTGCACTGGAACAGTGCTGCAGAGCACACACTGTAGGCCTGAGACACCCGCTTGAAGACAAGTAACTGCTATTCAATCTATAACAGTGAAAAACAAATTTTGGTTGTAAAAGCACGCTATAGAGACACAAGATATGAGTGGCAACTGTCAAAGCACGCTGGCACAGATCTGCAGAGCACACGCTGAAGTAGGCCTGACACCAAGATGCTTGCAGGCAGGCAACTGCTCTTCTATTACAGTGAAAAAAAACATTTCTTTTAAATCGAAAGCTTAACCAATTGTTAAAACAGATATGAGTGGTGGCACTGGGCAAATAGGCACAGTATCCAATGTGAACCTCACACAGAAGCTGGCAGGCAGGCAACTGCTCTTCTATTACAGTGGAAACAAAATTTTGGTTGTAAAAGCACGCTAAAGAGACACCAGATATGATTGGCAACTGTCAAAGCACGCTGGCACAGGTCTGCAGAGCACACGCTGAAGTAGGCCTGAAACACAGACGCTTGCAGACAACTAACTGCTCTTCTATTACAGTGAAAAAAAATTATTTCTTTTAAATCGAAAGCTTAACCAATTGTTAAAACAGATATGAGTGGTGGCACTGGGCAAATAGGCACAGTATCCAATGTGAACCTCACACAGAAGCTGTCAGGCAGGCAACTGCTCTTCTATTACAGTGGAAACAAAATTTTGGTTGTAAAAGCACGCTAAAGAGACACCAGATATGATTGGCAACTGTCAAAGCACGCTGGCACAGGTCTGCAGAGCACACACTGAAGTAGGCCTGAAACACAGACGCTTGCAGACAACTAACTGCTCTTCTATTACAGTGAAAAAAAATTATTTATTTTAAATCGAAAGCTTAACCAATTGTTAAAACAGATATGAGTGGTGGCACTGGGCAAATAGGCACAGTATCCAATGTGAACCTCACACAGAAGCTGGCAGGCAGGCAACTGCTCTTCTATTACAGTGGAAACAAAATTTTGGTTGTAAAAGCACGCTAAAGAGACACCAGATATGATTGGCAACTGTCAAAGCACGCTGGCACAGGTCTGCAGAGCACACGCTGAAGTAGGCCTGAAACACAGACGCTTGCAGACAACTAACTGCTCTTCTATTACAGTGAAAAAAAAATATTTATTTTAAATGTAAAGCTTAACCTATTGTTAAAACAGATATGAGTGGTGGCACTGGGCAAATAGGCACAGTATCCAATGTGAACCTCACACAGAAGCTGGCAGGCAGGCAACTGCTCTTCTATTACAGTGAAAAAAAAATATTTATTTTAAATGTAAAGCTTAACCTATTGTTAAAACAGATATGAGTGGTGGCACTGGGCAAATAGGCATAGTATCCAATGTGAACCTCACACAGAAGCTGGCAGGCAGGCAACTGCTCTTCTATTACAGTGGAAACAAAATTTTGGTTGTAAAAGCACGCTAAAGAGACACCAGATATGATTGGCAACTGTCAAAGCACGCTGGCACAGGTCTGCAGAGCACACGCTGAAGTAGGCCTGACACCAAGATGCTTGCAGGCAGGCAACTGCTCTTCTATTACAGTGAAAAAAAACATTTCTTTTAAATCGAAAGCTTAACCAATTGTTAAAACAGATATGAGTGGTGGCACTGGGCAAATAGGCACAGTATCCAATGTGAACCTCACACAGAAGCTGGCAGGCAGGCAACTGCTCTTCTATTACAGTGGAAACAAAATTTTGGTTGTAAAAGCACGCTAAAGAGACACCAGATATGATTGGCAACTGTCAAAGCACGCTGGCACAGGTCTGCAGAGCACACGCTGAAGTAGGCCTGAAACACAGACGCTTGCAGACAACTAACTGCTCTTCTATTACAGTGAAAAAAAATTATTTCTTTTAAATCGAAAGCTTAACCAATTGTTAAAACAGATATGAGTGGTGGCACTGGGCAAATAGGCACAGTATCCAATGTGAACCTCACACAGAAGCTGGCAGGCAGGCAACTGCTCTTCTATTACAGTGGAAACAAAATTTTGGTTGTAAAAGCACGCTAAAGAGACACCAGATATGATTGGCAACTGTCAAAGCACGCTGGCACAGGTCTGCAGAGCACACGCTGAAGTAGGCCTGAAACACAGACGCTTGCAGACAACTAACTGCTCTTCTATTACAGTGAAAAAAAAATATTTATTTTAAATGTAAAGCTTAACCTATTGTTAAAACAGATATGAGTGGTGGCACTGGGCAAATAGGCACAGTATCCAATGTGAACCTCACACAGAAGCTGGCAGGCAGGCAGGCAACTGCTCTTCTATTACAGTGAAAAAAAAATATTTATTTTAAATGTAAAACTTAACCTATTGTTAAAACAGATATGAGTGGTGGCACTGGGCAAATAGGCACAGTATCCAATGTGAACCTCACACAGAAGCTGGCAGGCAGGCAACTGCTCTTCTATTACAGTGAAAAAAAATTATTTCTTTTAAATCGAAAGCTTAACCAATTGTTAAAAC
The DNA here is from genome assembly GCF_036172605.1 of Pelobates fuscus. NCBI lineage: Eukaryota > Metazoa > Chordata > Amphibia > Anura > Pelobatidae > Pelobates > Pelobates fuscus. Next base: position 181,097,149 of record NC_086318.1, on the reverse strand, counting down.
AGATATGAGTGGTGGCACTGGGCAAATAGGCACAGTATCCAATGTGAACCTCACACAGAAGCTGGCAGGCAGGCAACTGCTCTTCTATTACAGTGAAAAAAAAATATTTATTTTAAATGTAAAGCTTAACCTATTGTTAAAACAGATATGAGTGGTGGCACTGGGCAAATAGGCACAGTATCCAATGTGAACCTCACACAGAAGCTGGCAGGCAGGCAACTGCTCTTCTATTACAGTGAAAAAAAAATATTTATTTTAAATGTAAAGCTTAACCTATTGTTAAAACAGATATGAGTGGTGGCACTGGGCAAATAGGCACAGTATCCAATGTGAACCTCACACAGAAGCTGGCAGGCAGGCAACTGCTCTTCTATTACAGTGAAAAAAAAATATTTCTTTTAAATCGAAAGCTTAACCAATTGTTAAAACAGATATGAGTGGTGGCTCTGGGCAAATAGGCACAGTATCCAATGTGAACCTCACACAGAAGCTGGCAGGCAGGCAACTGCTCTTCTATTACAGTGAAAAAAAAAAATATTTTAAATGTAAAGCTTAACCTATTGTTAAAACAGATATGAGTGGTGGCACTGGGCAAATAGGCACAGTATCCAATGTGAACCTCACACAGAAGCTGGCAGGCAGGCACCTGCAATTACATTACACAGGAAAAAAAAAAAAAAAAGCAGCCTGATGTTATAGCCCTAAAAAGGGCTTTTTGGGGTGCTGTCCTTACAGCAGAGATCAGATGAGTCCTTCAGGATTGTAGTGGACACTGAATACCCTAGCCTAGCTATCAATTTCCCTATGTAATCAGCAGCAGCTAAACTTTCCCTCCTCTCACTAAGCATGCATCTTCCGAATGAATCGAAAATGGATGCTGGGAGGGAGGTTGGAGGGTGTGGAAGGGAGGGAGTGCTTCTGATTGGCTGTAATGTGTCTGCTGACCGAGAGGCACAGGGTCAAAGTTTGCCCAATGATGACGAATAGGGGGCGGATCGAACTGCGCATGTGTCCGCCCGCCGCGGCGAACGCGAACACGCTAATTTCGCCGGGAACTGTTCGCCGGCGGACAGTTCGGTACATCACTATTAGTTATGCATTAAAATTAAGATTAACATCTTGAGACCAGGCAGAATTTTGTGAGGTACCTAGGTACACATATGTCGGACTTGCATACGAGTCACTCAGGTTTAAAAGCCTTTGGATATTGCCTATGTCTAGCTACTATTACAAGTTTACGCTAACCATGTTATTAATGTTATGAAATACTAAACTTAGCATGTTTAGATATATCTCAGTCTTATCGTTAGTTATGTACTAAATTTGAGCTCAGCATCTTGAGACCAAGCAGCATTTTGTGAGATACTTAGGTACACATATGGCGGACTTGCATAGAAGTCACCCAGACTCAAAAGCCTTCGGCTATCGCCTATGTCTAGCTACTTTTACTAGTTTACGCTAACCGTGTTCTTAATGTTATGAAATACTAAATTTAGCATGTTTAGATATATCTCAGTCTTATCGTTATTTTTGTACTAAATTTGAGCTCAGCATCTTGAGACCAAGCAGCATTTTGTGAGGTACTTAGGTACATGTATGGCGTTCTCGTTTAGGAGTCACTCAGACTCAAAAGCCATTGGACATCACTTATATCTAACTACTTTTACTAGATTAAGCTAAACGTGTTATTAATGTTATGGTACGCTTGATTACTACAAAATGAGGCTGTCACTCATAGGAGATGTTTCACTGTGTTAGCATGCCCCCAACCTGTATAAAAAACGTACATCCCCTCCTCTTTATTCTGTACCCCTTTTAACGCATGCCTCAATAAAAGAGAGATTTAAAAATATATATATAAATAAATAAAGTAGACAGTTCCAAAAAAGATTGGCAATGTGACAAGACCAATCTCGCCACATTGCATTGGAGGAGCCTGGTTGCCCGCTTGCTGCCTTTAGACTATGGCCCCATGTTGAAATGCTTGATTTTCCCCTGCAAAGACACAAAAGCCGGGTCATTCGGTGCTTGCCCTGTTTGAGTGGTGATACCCCAGATAGCTATGCCATGGAGCCCATTCGTATAATGAAAGACTATGGGAAAGACTTTGGCTCCATGGCAATTGAACTGTATGTGTGTGATCTGAGCGCCATTCAGTAATAATGTGTGCTCAGATCTGAGCTATCTGGGGATATGTTGAATGTACCTGTTTCGTGCAATGGCTGCACAGTTATATATTTTTATGTATTTTATTGTCTAACTTCCCAATTATCTCCAGGATAGAAGACTTTGTGGAACTGGTTTCGGGCAGAAAAGCCATGCTTCATTTGGTCACAAAGGACTACGATCTATCTTTTGAACCACTGGACCAATTTGTATGATTTTGACGTATGTTTGTATTTGGAGTATGCTGATTCGGAAAATGTAAGTTTATTTATTTATGTGAATGTGATGCATACTTTTAAAGTTATGAATAATGTGGACAAACTGTATTTCTCTGCCTGTGATAATTACATTACCCATTGTATAAGTTAATTGTATCACAGGCAGAGGGGAGGATTTTGTGTGGGAGTGTCTGAGTGTATTGTACATGTTTATTGGTTGTTTTTCAAAACCCTGTGGGTGGTACTAATCAGAGCCGGACTGGCCCACCGGGATACCGGGAAATTTCCCGGTGGGCCGTCTGCACCTGGAGCCAGGGTGACCTGCGGCCACAGGGAGAACTTGCATGGCGGCCACAGGGGAAGCTCTTCTCGCGGCCGCTGGGGGAGCAGGCTGTTCTGTCTCTGCTCCCCCTCCCTCGCGCGCTAGAAAGAGACCAGGGCCGGAATATGACATCATATTCCAGCCCCGGTCTCATTAAGCTGCACGTGAGGGAGGGGGAGCAGAGACAGAACAGCCTGCTCCCCCAGTGGCCGCCAGAAGAGCTTCCCCTGCGGCCAACATTCAAGTTCTCCCTGCGGCCGCCAGCCCACCCACCCACACAGGTAGCAACAAGTATGTATGTCAGTGGGAGTGTGTCTGTCTGTGTCATGCTGTGTGAGTGTGTCATGCTGTGTGTGTGTGTGTGTCTGTCTGTGTCATGCTGTGTGTGTGTGTGTGTCTGTCTGTGTCATGCTGTGTGTGTTTCTGTCTGTCATGCTGTGTGTGTGTGTCTGTCTGTGTCATGCTGTGTGTGTGTGTGTCTGTGTCATGCTGTGTATGTGTGTCTGTCTGTGTCATGCTGTGTGTGTGTCTGTCTGTGTCATGCTGTGTGTGTGTGTCTGTGTCATGCTGTGTGTGTGTCTGTGTGTGTCTGTGACATGCTGTGTGTGTCATGCTGTGTGTGTCATGGTGTGTGTGTCATGGTGTGTGTGTCTGTGTCATGGTGTGTGTGTCTGAGTCGTGTGTGTCTGTGTCACGGTGTGTCTGTATCATGGTGTGTGTGTGTGTGTGTCTGTCATGATGTGTGTACGTCTGTCATGGTGTGTGTGTGTGTCAGTCGTGGTGTCTGTGTGTGTTTTTAAAAATAGTAACTTTTTTTTTTCCAACGTCGTGCTGTTCTCGGCCTCTATGACTGAGATCATCAAGCTAAATGATCTCAGCCAATCCGCACTGACACAGGAAGCGCCTCTAGTTACCGTCTGAGTGTCTGTCACTAGAGGTGTCACTAGGAAGCAACGTAAACACTGCCTTTTCTCTGAAAAGTCAGTGTTTACATTCAAAAGCCTGCAGGGACAGGCTATAGACACCAGAACCACTACATTAAGCTGTGTGTGTGTGCGCCTGCTAGTGAGCTTGCTTGCTTGCATGTGTGTGTGTGTCTGCTAGTGAGTGAGCTTGTGTTTTTATGTCAATGAGCTTATGTATATTAGTGAAATTGTTTGTCTATGAGGCTGTGTATCAATGAGCTTGTGTGTGTCAGTGAGATTGTCTGTGTCTGCATGTGAATATGCTTACTGTATAATTAAATGTTTTACTCTGAAAGGACCAATATATTATATTAGAAAAAGCAATATATATTTTATATATATATATATATATATATATGATATATATCTATATATATATGATGTGTGTGTGTATATATATATATATATATATATATATATAACATATGAAAAAAAGCTAGCACTCAAGGACTTCAGTAGGTAAAAAGTAAAAAACCTTTTATTCCAGTGTGTCAAAAAAGCAGGGTCGACGTTTCAGTCCACCGTTGTGAACTTTCTTCAGGACATAAAATACATTGTACAATGTTCAGCTTAAATAAGGAAACTAACTTACCAAAACACCTTCACCTGTGTGCTGGCGTGGTCCGCTCCCCTCTGCGCATGCGTGGCTATCCGCTCATCCCCTTCCGGTATCAAAGTGCATCTAAATCCATCACCATGGAAACGGGTAAATAGATCGCGAAAACAGCGGTCTGTTTAAACTTGCCCTTATGTTTACTTGGCAAGTGATCAGTGTCAATACTACAGCTAGATATTAATAGCTGCAGAGATCTAATAACACCCGGTGAAATTATAAATAACTTGCAAAACCGATCGTGATATACAAAAACATGTAGAAAGATACCGGTATGTGTAAAGGCATATTGATAGTCTGCCGTGTGTAACGATCCATGTAAATAGCTATAGTATACACACCTATCACAGTATTGGTGGTAAGGTGTATCATGCTGGACACAAGGGTAACTGTAAATTTACCCGGAAATATGTGAAAGCAAACGTGCTAGACAGTGCTCATAATGTGAAAACCTTAATGTTATTGTGACTACTTAAAGTGACATGTGCAAAAAAAAGACAAGCTTGGTATATATTCTATATATGTATATACGGACAGAAGTAGCAATTCAAAGTGACTTATGCATGGAAAACAAACATAATCTATGTTCTATCTAATAAATATATTATGGAAGGGGGAGACATATGGCTACCGAGGGGCGGTATGACCAGACTATGTGACAAAGCAAACTACCTCTAAACATATAATTAATGAAAACTCTAATGTTAAAAAACAAATGGTTGCCTAACACACATCTATGTGAGTCCAAAAATCCTGGATTGTAGTCAAAGTCCTAATTACTATATGAATAATCCAGACTAGTGTATCCAAATATAGGAACTGTATTGGACAAATAATTATTCAATACTTATCAATATGAAAAAACCCTAGGTTATGGTCAGCATCCTTATTATTAACTGGGATTATGGTGTAGACTCACTTATCCCCATATAGGGGCTGACTTATCCACATGTGGGGACTATGTACATTAGTTACCAGGACTCAAGTCCTTTGGAACAATTTATCAACTAATGATCCCCTACCTGGTAATTCTCATAAGATCCTACATGGATACTCACTCTAAAAGACGTGTGTAAAAAAATGAGCAAACCATAGTAGAAAAATAAAAAAATAAAAAATAAAATGACAAATAAAGAAAAAAAGAAAAATATAAAATAAAAAATAAAGAAATAAAAAAATGACTTATCCAAACAATTAAGTACTTAGATAAAAGATATAAATGTCAATTTTTCATTGAGGCCCAATGGGGCAATTGTGTTGAGTTCCCGGATCCAAAAGGCTTCTCTTTGTAGTAGTATGGTGGATCGATCCCCTCCTCTTCGTGATATTGGAATGTGATCAATGGCAATGCACTTGAGTGAGGTCAATGGATGCTTTTGTTCAAGGAAATGACGTGCCACCGGTTTATCAGTACTGCCGTCTCTGATCGCGGTGCGTATACTTGAACGGTGCCCCCTTATTCTCTCGCACAATTGTGTGATCGTCTTCCCAATATAGTTAAATCCGCATGGACAAGAAAGTTTATAAATGACATGGTCAGTCTTACAAGAGATACGGTGTCTAATCAGATATTTCTTCTGGGTGTGTGGGTGGAGAAAAGACTTAGTGGGAATAAGATGCCCACATGTCACGCATCCTAGACAACGAAAACACCCCGGGTTTAGGAATTTACTCTGATCCCGCAGATAACTCTGTTCAGGGTCCGTGCGGACTAGCAAGTCTCGCAAGTTCCTCTCCCTCTTGTAACATATCATGGGTTTGTGAGAAAAAAACTGTAGGCAAAGTCGGATCACCCGTCAGGATGTTCCAATTATTCTTTACTGCTTGAACTAGTTTGGTACTAGCAGAATTGAACTTCATGGGGAAGGTCAGTCTTGATGCCGTTGGTTGTTGCTGGATGTTCACAGTGTTACCGGTCTCCTATCGTGCTTTATGCAGAGGCGTGTCAAGTATGTGACGATTGTATCCCCTCATGAGGAATTTATTATACATAGTTTCCAATTGATGTTCGACACGTTCTGCAAGGGAGTTGTTTCGAAAAACTCGAAGAGACTGGGTATATGGTAAGTATGAAAAATTGACATTTATATCTTTTATCTAGGTACTTAATTGTTTGGATAAGTCATTTTTTATTTCTTTATTTTTTATTTTTTATTTTATATTTTTCTTTTTTTCTTTATTTGTCATTTTGTTATTTTTTATTTTTTCTACTATGGTTTGCTCATTTTTTTTACACACGTCTTTTAGAGTGAGTATCCATGTAGGATCTTATGTGAATTACCATGTAGGGGATCATTAGTTGATAAATTGTTCCAAAGGACTTGAGTCCTGGTAACTAATGTACATAGTCCCCACATATGGATAAGTTAGCCCCTATATGGGGATAAGTGAGTCTACACCATAATCCCAGTTAATAATAAGGATGCTGACCATAACCTAGGGTTTTTTCATATTGATAAGTATTGAATAATTATTTGTCCAATACAGTTCCTATATTTGGATACACTAGTCCGGATTATTCATATAGTAATTAGGACTTTGACTACAATCCAGGATTTTTGGACTCACATAGATGTGTTAGGCAACCATTTGTTTTTTAACATTAGAGTTTTCATTAATTATATGTTTAGAGGTAGTTTGCTTTGTCACATAGTCTGGTCATACAGCCCCTCGGTAGCCATATGTCTCCCCCTTCCATAATATATTTATTAGATAGAACATAGATTATGTTTGTTTTCCATGCATAAGTCACTTTGAATTGCTACTTCTGTCCGTATATACATATATAGAATATATACCAAGCTTGTCTGTTTTTTGCACATGTCACTTTAAGTAGTCACAATAACATTAAGGTTTTCACATTATGAGCACTGTCTAGCACGTTTGCTTTCACATATTTCCGGGTAAATTTACAGTTACCCTTGTGTCCAGCATGATACACCTTACCACCAATACTGTGATAGGTGTGTATACTATAGCTATTTACATGGATCGTTACACACGGCAGACTATCAATATGCCTTTACACATATCTTTCTACATGTTTTCGTATATCACGATCGGTTTTGCAAGTTATTTATAATTTCACCGGGTGTTATTAGATCTCTGCAGCTATTAATATCTAGCTGTAGTATTGACACTGATCACTTGCCAAGTAAACATAAGGGCAAGTTTAAACAGACCGCTGTTTTCGCGATCTATTTACCCGTTTCCATGGTGATGGATTTAGATGCACTTTGATACCGGAAGGGGATGAGCGGATAGCCACGCATGCGCAGAGGGGAGCGGACCACGCCAGCACACAGGTGAAGGTGTTTTGGTAAGTTAGTTTCCTTATTTAAGCTGAACATTGTACAATGTATTTTATGTCCTGAAGAAAGTTCACAACGGTGGACTGAAACGTCGACCCTGCTTTTTTGACACACTGGAATAAAAGGTTTTTTACTTTTTACCTATTGAAGTCCTTGAGTGCTAGCTTTTTTCATATGTTGTATACTTGTGCAGCTGAGCACCGGGCATAACACTGAGGGAAGGCTGAAGTGCAACTCCCATCATTTTTGTATATATATATATATATATATATATATAAAACCCAAAGGAAACTTATCCAAAATCTAGCTGAAGACCCTAAGATTGTTATACGTCCTGCTGACAAGGGGGGCGGTATTGTGATCATGCAATATGACAAATATGCACAAGAACTGAGACAACAATTGGAATGCCAATACACATATGGAAAATTGAAACAGGATCCCACCAAGGATATCCAAAGGAAAATTGAGGATATATTAAACATAGGAGTACTCGCAGGGTACATTGAACCTTTAATGGCTGAGTACCTATTGAATAAAACTCCTAAGATACCAGTTATTTACACCATTCCCAAAATGCACAAGGATCCAACACACCCCCCGGGACGTCCAATCGTCTCTGCAGTGGGAGGTGTGTTGGAACCAATAGTAAAGTGGTTGGACCTACTATTTAAACAACCGGTAGCTGAACTGGAAACATGTATTAAGGACACGCCATCATTAATAAAGGAATTATCAACAATACAGTTGGATCAGTATCCAATAGTTCTAATCACCATGGATGTGAAAAGCCTCTACACGGTTATACCACACAATCAAGGGATTGAAACTATGAGGCAAGTACTTACGCACTCCAAAGTGTACAATGGTCCTCCAATCGCATATACATTACAACTATTAGATTTGGCATTATCAAATAACTACTTCAGGTTTGAAGACGATTGGTTTATGCAGATAGCGGGCACATCCATGGGGGCGGCTATGGCCCCCATGTACGACAATGCATATATGTACATATATGAAACAACATACATCCTTCCAAGCTATGGTGATAAAATCTTAAATTTTTTTAGGTTCATCGATGATTTGTTCATAATTTGTAAAGGAACTGTACAGGAAGTGCAAGATATGGTAACCAATTTAAATAAGGTGGAGAGTCCGATTCAATTTACAGCTGAGATCAGTATGGATAAAGTACATTTCCTAGACCTACAAGTCTGGATTAAAGAAAGAAATATACATTACTCATTGTACACCAAACCTACTGATAGCAACACAATCCTGCATGCACAGAGTGCACATCCGGAGAAATTAAAAACCTCACTACCAAAGGCACAGTTCTTAAGAACATTACGCAACAACTCTGATGAGAAGATAAAAGATGAACTATTACAACAAATGAAAATTAAATTCTTGAATCGAGGTTACAACACTAAACAATTGGATGTGGCGTTGCAACAAGCAAGACAACATACTCCGAAGATACCATCTTTATCACAAAATCGGCTCATTTGTCCATTGACATATAATGAAGCATCAGTCAAGCTATCCAATATTGTTAGAAAGAATTGGAACATGCTGGCACGGGATACAACATTACCTAACATATTTCAACAAAAACCAATGGTTTGTTACAAACGGAACAGAAATCTTCACAACATGCTAGTGAAGACTGACCCAATGCATAGTTATGCACGGATCAGTAAATCCCAACAGAGGGGGAGTATCAGATGTTTAGGCTGTGTGACATGTAGCCACTAGTGATGTACCTGTGACAGACCCATCTGTCTGGAGTAAACATACTGGGTTCGTCTGATTTGCCCAGTGCTTATGGTCCCTGGGAGATATTGCGAAGGATTGGTACTTTTGTAAATGACACTTCGGACACAGTCGGAGCTGTCGAAGTGCCGAAGTTACCGAAGCTGTCGAAGTGCCGAAGTTACCGAAGTTGTCGAAGTCGTCGAAGTGACCGGCATCGGACAAAGGACCACGTGGCGGCGGCCATTTTAACTTCGAACATCGCCGACCCGTACCTTCGACTTCACTTCGACACTTCGACTAAAGTCGAAGTACCGGCCACACTTCGATAATGCCAGAAAGTGACCGACCGCACAGCCCAAATCCATGGAACTGTTTTGGGCAAGAAAAGGTGCTTGCGGTTGGTCATAAAAGGACTTCCGTGTAACTTTTTATTTACTGAAGGGACAGAAGGTCCCCCCATTGTGATTTATGGCCCCCACCCACCGCACAGGGGTGGGGGCTGGGGGGGGGGGGACAGTAGGACCCCCATTGTGATTTATGTCCCCCACCCACCACGCAGGGGTGGGGGAGGACAGTAGGTCCCGCCCCCCAGTGTGTATCAGGGTCCCTGAGGACAGGTGTCAATCCATATCTGCCAAGTGACCCTATGTAGGGGGAACAGTCCCAATTCTGCTCTGTGTCAGTGTGTTTCAGGGATCCTTAGGATAGGTGTCAATCCATATCTGCCAAGAGACCCTATGTAGGGGGAACAGTCTCTATTCTGCTCTGTGTCAGTGTGTATCATGGTCTCTGAGGACGGGGAGCAGTCTCTATTCTACTCTGTGTGAGGAGGAGGAACGGGAAATGAGTAGCTCGGCATCCAACCTTGTGCAAATGGGGTCTTTCATGCTGTCGTGCCTGTTGAGGGACCCTCGTATAAAAAGGCTGAAGGAGAACGACCTGTGCTGGGTGTCCACGCTACTAGACCCCCGGTCTCTATTCTGCTCTTTGTCAGTGTGTATCATGGTCTCTGAGGACTGGGAACAGTCTCTATTCTGCTCTGTGTCAGTGTGAATCAGGGGCTTTGAGGACCGGTGTCAATCCATACCTGCCAAGTGACCCTATGTAAGGGGAACAGTCCCCATTCTGCTCTGTGTCAGTGTGTATCAGGGTCTCTGAGGACAGGTGTCAATCCATATGTCAAGGTGTCAATATGTCAGGTGTCAATCCATATCCATTGTGATTTAGGAACGTTAGGTGATTTCTGCCCTTTATGGATTAAAAGCAGACTCTGCATCAACTGTGTAATTTTACATGGGAGTTTTGCCATGGATCTCCCTCCGGCATGCCACAGTCCAGGTGTTAGTCCCCTTGAAACAACTTTTCCATCACTTGGCCAGAAAGAGTCCCTGTGGGTTTTAAAATTCGCCTGCCCATTGAAGTCAATGGCGGTTCGCCCGGTTCGCCGGTTCGCGAACGTTTGCGGAAGTTCCCGTTCGCCGTTCGCGAACCGAAAATTTTGGGTTCATGACATCACTATCAACCGGCATTCAGAGCTAAAATACAGCAGCGTGTGCACCATTTTTAGCCAAAGGCAGTTTATCTCATCAGGCCTTTTTTAGTCGAATGTATCGCCCACTGTCAGTCCCTTCGGGATCCATCCCTCATTCATCTTAATAAAGGTGAGGTAATCTAGACTTTTTTGACCTAGGCGACTTCTCTTCTCAGTGACAATACCTCCTGCTGCACTGAAGGTCCTTTCTGACAGGACACTTGAAGCGGGGCAGGCCAGAAGTTCTATCGCAAATTGGGATAGCTCAGGCCACAGCTCAAGCCTGCACACCCAGTAGTCAAGGGGTTCATCGCTCCTCAGAGTGTCGATATCTGCAGTTAAGGCGAGGTAGTCTGCTACCTGTCGGTCGAGTCGTTCTCTGAGGGTGGATCCCGAAGGGCTGTGGCGATGCGTAGGACTTAAAAAGCTCTGCATGTCCTCCATCAACAACACGTCTTTAAGGCGTCCTGTCCTTGCTGGCATGGTCGTGGGAGGAGGAGGATGACTTTCACCTCTTCCCCTGTTAGATTCCCGTTGTGCTGTGACATCACCCTTATACGCTGTGTAAAGCATACTTTTATTTTGCAAATGCTGCATCTTTTCCGACTTGTTTTAATTCCGTAACATTTCCGCCACTTTCTGCTTATACCGGGGGTCTAGTAGCGTGGACATCCAGTACAGGTCGTTCTCCTTCAGCCTTTTTATACGAGGGTCCCTTAACAGGCACGACAGCATGAAAGACCCCATTTGCACAAGGTTGGATGCCGAGCTACTCCTTTCCCGTTCCTCCTCCTCAGTGATCTCAATGAAGGTATGTTCTTCCCCCCAGCCACGTACAACACCACGGGTACCAGATAGGTGATGTGACGGACCGTTTCAGCAGACAAGGGGTTAAAATCGTTTAGGCAATAATCCCCTTTTCAAAGACAGGCACAGCTACTGTAGAATCATCAAAACTCCCGCATTGGATAAAAGTGAATGCACCAAACTCCCGAACTGCATACAAGGGAATAAGGTAGCACTCCAAACTCACGAATAGCTGCTAACAGACGAACAGCAAAAAAGCTCCCAAGCGGCTTACACTCCTGGAAATCAGTCTCTAACAGCATACAGTGAATCCCCCCAAGAACGAGACAAGGCTCTGTGTTTAGGGTCAAGCAGTGGTCTGTTTATTGAGGGCTGCCTGCCCCTGTATTTATGCAGGTCTCCCACCTGGTGGACACTCCCCTAGGGGACCAGATGGAAGACTGTGACAAAAGACAGACATGTATCATTTTAGGACATACAGTCACAATACTTTCCCACAATGCATCCTGGCTTCCTCTCCTCTGCCCTGGAGATAATTGAGAAGTAATTCAATTATCTCCATGGACAAAGGCAAATCGCCATTATGCACGTGGGGACACAAAGACAGTGAAACACCCTAAAATACATAAAGTTACATTTTACATATAACACACAGGCATTTAACATATCCCCAGATAGCTCAGGTCTGAGTGCACATTATTAGGTGAATGGCACTCAGACCACACGAATACAGTTTAATCGCCATGGAGCCAAAGTCTTTAATTCCACAAACAGGCTCCATGGCAGGCTATCTGGGTACTTCCACATAGATTGGGATATAAATTCAAAGTCCTGAATGCTCCGCCGTTCGGTTCATGAACGGAGCTAAAAACCCGTAGGTTGGTAGGTCAGCGGTACGTGGCTGACACAGTGTCCGGGTTTGGTGCATGAAAGCCGGGCAGAAAAGCGCTGGCTGCCCGGGGAGCTCCAGAACACCGCCATCGTGTGGTGGCTAGGTGTAACTGTGACCACCCAGTAACAATCAATTAAGCTGCGGTTAACCGCAGCTACTGGGTGGTCAATTGCCGGCACACGCTTGTTAAGCCGCGGTTAACCGCGGCTTCAGGGAGGTAAATGGAGGGCACACGCCAGCTTCTGGGTGGCCAATTGACGGCACCGACCGGCTTCCCATGGCTCTGGGGAGGCTGAAAAAAGGCTGTTTGTTCGGTAGATAGAATCTACCGAACAGCTGTGCAGAAAGGAGGGAATAAATCTTTCTGCACAGTAAAATTAACCCTTTAACTGCCGGTCCATAATCCAAAGGCAGCAGGCGGGCAACCAGGCTCCTCCAATGCAATGTGGCGAGATTGGTCTCGTCACATCTCTCCCCTTTTCCAAACAGACTAACAGGGTACCTAACCTCCTGCCGGTCAGTGCCCTTGTTAGTCCAGAAGCCCACCCACAAAACAGAAAAAGCAGTACAGCCCACCCACAATAACTGGTTACTACACCTGGGTAAGGGAGAATCTTGTCTATGTCCAGGTGCCTCACCACGGCTGTGTGGGGGACTGGTAGGCTGCCTTGGTGGGTTGCTGAGTGGGCAGAGACCAGCGGTACTCTGTCCTGGTGCCAGCACTACCACAGGAGTAGACTGGTTGGAGCTTGGTTGCTGGAGATCGACTGTCTCCCTTTTAGGTGCACAGCTCTGCTGCTGAAGGGGGAGACCGACTGTCTCCCCTTTGGATACACAACTCTGCTGCTGGAGGGGGAGACCGACTGTCTCCCCTTTAGATCTACAGCTCTGCTGCCGGAGGGGGAGACCGTCTGTCTCCCCTTTGGCTAAACAGCCCTGTCGTGGGGGGGTAGGACCGACCGTCCCTACCCCCTGTGTGGTAAGTGCAGAGACCACGGTCCCATCTGCACAGGTGTGGGGCTTACAGTCTCCCCCTGGTACATTAAGCTGTCGCTGGGGAGAGGGGGTAACAAGCTCCTCTCCCGATAGAACACTCTGCCGCTGGGGAATGGAGACTGGGCTCTCTATTCCCTGTACATTACTAATCTGCCGCTGGGGAGAGGTGGTAACAAGCTCCTCTCCCATACATACTTCCAGTCTCTGTGGAGGGAGACCGACTGTCTCTCCTCCCAACACAGAGTCCTGCTGCTGGGGAAAGGAGACTGGGCTCTCTATTCCCTGCTGGATACTCTGCCGCTGGGGACTGGAGACTGGGCTCCCAATTCCCAACAAATAACACTGCCGCTGGAGAATGGAGACTGGGCTCCCAATTCCCGGCACATCACACTGCCGCTGGGGAATGGAGACTGGGCTCCCAATTCCCAAAAAATCACGCTGCCGCTGGGGAGGGAGGACACTGCTCTCCTCTCCCTGGACTTCACACTGCTTCCCGGCATATCACTCTGCTGCTGGGGGGCAGGAACAACTACCTCTGCCCCCTGTAACTCAGCCTGTGGAGGGAGGACACTGCTCTCCTCTCCCTGCACTTCACACTGCCGCTGGGGAATGGAGACTGGGCTCCCAATTCCCTGCAGGACCGGTGGAGAGACCTCGGCCCCATCTCTACTGGCCACCTGGGGTCCTTCCCAGTAACACTCTACAATATCTGCCCAGCTGAATGGGTCTGGATCTGGGTCTGTCACCTTACTGTCCTGCTGAGCCTTTCCAATGGAGTGGAAGAGATCTCGGTAGTCCTGCTCCAGTTCCCACTCCAGGGTTGCTAGGTGAGCCAGGTCTTGCTCTACCTCATGGGGGTCATCCCACTCATGCCTAGCCTCCCTCTCATAGAAAATGTCCTGAAGTCTGGTTTGCGCAGGGCTCCCGAAGCCAGGCTCTGCAAAGGACTCCCATAACAAGCCAGGACCATCAAACTCCTCTCCCTCTGGCTTGTCATGTTCGGCTGTCCAGGGTATATACTGTGCATATACCACCAGAGCGCCTGGTAGGCATCCTCCAGCCATAGCTCCTGCCATACCCGGTGCTCTAGTTCCTTCACCCATTCCTCCAGGGGCTGCTCTCCCAGGAAGGGCATCCGCAGGGCCACTTGCTTCTGCAGCTGCTGCTCTTCACTGGGGAGACTCTCACCCCGCTGGTATTGTACATTATCCAGGGCCTGGTACCAGATGCCTTTCCTTAATGCATCCCGGCCATCCAGGTCCTCCTCCTCGTATAACACTGCTGGTTCCATCCTGGTGCTGTCAGGGTCGCTGTACTGGGACATGCGTTGCCCCCAACTTGTAAATCCAAAGAAATGGTGTCTACTGTAGCTGTCCTTCTGGCTGTAGGAACAATCCCGCTGCTTGCCACCAATTGTAACGGACCGTTTCAGCAGACAAGGGGTTAAAATCGTTTAGGCAATAATCCCCTTTTCAAAGACAGGCACAGCTACTGTAGAATCACCAAAACTCACGAATTGGATAAAAGTGAATGCACCAAACTCCTGAACTGCATACAAGGGAATAAGGTAGCACTCCAAACTCCCGAACTGGAACCTCACGAATAGCTGCTAACAGACGAACAGGAAAAGCTCCCAAGCGTCTTACACTCCTGGCAATCAGTCTATAACAGCATACAGTGAATCCCCCCAAGAACGAGACAAGGCTCCGTGTTGAGGGTCAAGCAGTGGTCTGTTTAATGAGGGCTACCTGCCCCTGTATTTATGCAGGTATCCCACCTGGTGGACACTCCCCTAGGGGACCAGATGGAAGACTGTAACAACGGACAGACAAGTACCAATTACAGACATACAGCAGTAAAACATCCCCACAATGCATCCTGGCTTCCTCTCCTCTGCCCTGGAGATAATTGAGAAGTAATTCAATTATCTCCATGGACAAAGGCAAATCGCCATTATGCACGTGGGGACACAAAGACAGTGAAACACCCTAAAATACATAAAGTTACATTTTACATATAACACACAGGCATTTAACATATCCCCAGATAGCTCAGGTCTGAGTGCACATTATTAGGTGAATGGCACTCAGACCACATGCATACAGTTTAATCGCCATGGAGCCAAAGTCTTTAATTCCACGAACAGGCTCCATGGCAGGCTATCTGGGTACTTCCACATAGATTGGGATATAAATTCAAAGTCCTGAATGCTCCGCCGTTCGGTTCATGAACTGAGCTAAAAACCCGTAGGTTGGTAGGTCAGCGGTACTTGTCTGACACAGTGTCCGGGTTTGGTGCATGAAAGCCGGGCAGAAAAGCGCTGGCTGCCCGGGGAGCTCCAGAGCACCGCCATCGTGTGGCGGCTAGGTGTAACCGTGATCACCCAGTAACAATCAATTAAGCTGCGGTTAACCGCAGCTACTGGGTGGTCAATTGCCGGCACACGCTTGTTAAACCGCGGTTAACCGCGGCTTCAGGGAGGTAAATGGAGGGCACACGCCAGCTTCTGGGTGGCCATTTGACGGCGCCGACTGGCTTCCCATGGCTCTGGGGAGGCTGAAAAAAGGCTGTTTGTTCGGTAGATAGAATCTACCGAACAGCTGTGCAGAAAGGAGGGAATAAATCTTTCTGCACAGTAAAATTAACCCTTTAACTGCCGGTCCATAATCCAAAGGCAGCAGGCGGGCAACCAGGCTTCTCCAATGCAATGTGGCGAGATTGGTCTCGTCACAGGTGAAACGAGCACCCTGGGATGCCTGTTGTTGTTGGTCTTTTTCCTCCTCCTCAAAGCCACATTCCTCCTCTGACTCCTCTTCCTCACAATCCTCTTCCAGCGTTTCCGCAGGTCCAGCAAGCGATGCTGATAAGGCTGTTTCTGGTGGTGATGGTGACCACAACTCTTCCTCATCTCGCTCATCTACGGCCTGATCCAGCACTCTTCGCAGGGCACGCTCCAGGAAGAAAACAAATGGTATGATGTCGCTGATGGTGCCTTCGGTGCGACTGACTAGGTTTGTCACCTCCTCAAAAGGACACATGAGCCTACAGGCATTGCGCATGAGCGTCCAGTAACGTGGCAAAAAAATTCCCAGCTCCCCAGAGGCTGTCCTAGCACCCCGGTCATACAAATATTCATTAACAGCTTTTTCTTGTTGGAGCAGGTGGTCGAACATTAGGAGTGTTGAATTCCAACGTGTCGGGCTGTCGCAAATCAAGCGCCTCACTGGCATGTTGTTTCGCCGCTGGATATCGGCAAAGTGAGCCATGGCTGTGTAGGAACGCCTGAAATGGCCACACACCTTCCTGGCCTGCTTCAGGACGTCCTGTAAGCCTGTGTACTTATGCACAAAGCGTTGTACGATCAGATTACACACATGTGCCATGCACGGCACATGTGTCAACTTGCCCAACTTCAATGCCGCTAACAAATTTTTTCCGTTGTCACAAACCACTTTGCCGATATCCAGTTGCTGCGGAGTCAGCCACTTTTCCACCTGTGCGTTCAGGGCGGACAGGAGTGCTTGTCCGGTGTGACTCTCTGCTTTCAAGCAAGTCAAACCTAAGACGGCGTGACACTGCCGTATCTGGGATGTGGAATAGTACCTGGGGAGCTGGGGGGGTGCCGTTGATGTGGAGCAAGACGCAGCAGCAGTAGAGGACTCAGCCGAGGAGGATATGGAAGAGGATGGAGTAGGAGGAGTAGAGGAGGTGGCAGCAGGACTGCCTGCAAGTCGTGGCGGTGTCACCAACTCCTCTGCAGAGCCATGCATTCCATGCTTGGCAGCAGTCAGCAGGTTTACCCAATGTGCAGTGTAGGTGATATACATGCCCTGACCATGCTTTGCAGACCAGGTATCAGTGGTCAGATGGACCCTTGCCCCAACACTGTGTGCCAGACATGCCATTACTTCCTTTTGCACAATCAAGTACAGGTTGGGGATTGCCTTTTGTGCAAAGAAATTTCGGCCGGGTACTTTCCACTGCGTTGTCCCAATAGCTACAAATTTTTTGAACGCCTCAGACTCCACCAGCTTGTCTGGTAAAAGCTGGCGGGCTAACAGTTCGGACAAGCCAGCTGTGAGACGCTGTGCAAGGGGGTGACTTTCTGACATTGGCTTCTTATGCTCAAACATGTCCTTGACAGATACCTGACTGTGGGCAGATGAGCGGGAACTGCTCAAGGCGAGAGACGGAGTGGCGGATGGTTGAGAGGGGGCAAGGAGGACAGCAGTGGTTGACGTAGCTGAAGATGCTGGACCTGGAGGAGGATGGCGGCTTTGAGTTTGCGTGCTGCTTGTACTCATGTGTTGATCCCATAGGCGTTTGTGATGTGCGATCATGTGCCTACGCAAAGCAGTTGTACCTAGGTGGGTGTTGGACTTCCCACGACTCAGTTTCTTTTGGCACAGGTTGCAAATGGCATCGCTGTTGTCAGAGGCAGACACACAAAAAAAATGCCACACTGCTGAGCTCTGCAATGACGGCATTCTGGTGGTGGACACAGCATGCGTTGATTGGCGTGCTGTCGGGCTGACCCCGGGTGCCGATGCATGCTGTCTGACTGTGCCACTAGCTCCTTGCGACGACCTCCCCCTGCTTCCAACTCGTCTCCTCCTCCTCCTCTCTGTCTTCTCATCTGAACTTTCGTCCTGTTCTTCTTCTTGCCGAGCGGGCACCCACATGACATCCATGGACGCATCGTCCTCATCAACCGCTTCACTTGTATCTGACAACTCAGCAAAGGAAGCAGCAGTGGGTACAACATCATCATCATCACACCGTACGTCCATGTGTGTAATGCTGCCTGCCTGAGACATATCCCTGTTACCTACATCCTCTGGCAATAATGTTTGCGCATCACTCATTTCTTCAAACGGATGTGTGAATAACTCCTCTGAAATACCAAGTGAAGCGGCTGTGGTGCTAGTGTTGGTGGTGGCGGCAGGCGGGTGAGTGGTATCTTGAGAGGTGCCCGAAGCTAAGCTGGAGGAGGATGGTGCGTCAAGCTTCCGAGCAGAAGCTGTAGAAGATTGTGTGTCCTGTGTTAGCCAGCCAACTATGTCCTCAGAACTTTTCAAGTTCAGGGTACGTGGCCTCTGAAAACTGGGCATTATTCTAGGGCCAAAGGGAATCACAGCACCACGACCACGATGGCCCCTGCGGGGTGGCCTGCCTCTGCCTGCCATTTTTTTTTGGATTAGTGGTACTGCAAGCTACTGTGAGACCAGATATGAGTGGCACTGTGCAGTGGCAGAGGTTTGCAGAGTACACGCTGTAGGCCTGACACACCCGCTTGAAGACAACTAACTGCTATCCAATCTATAACAGTGAAAAAAGTTTTTTGGTTTTAAATGCACGCTATTGTGACACCAGATATGAGTGGCAATGTGCACTGGCAGAGGTTGGCAGAGTACACGCTGTTGGCCTGACACACCCGCTTGAAGACAAGTAACTGCTATTCAATCTATAACAGTGGAAAAACTTTTTTTGTTTTTAAAGGCACGCTATTGTCACACCTGATATGAGTGGCAAAGTGGACTGGCAGAGGTTGGCAGAGTACACGCTGAAGGTCTGACACCCACTTTAAGGACACTGACTGCTATTAGCTTACAGTGAAAAACTCTTTTCTTTTTAAAGGCACGCTATTGTCACACCTGATATGAGTGTCAAAGTGCACTTGCAGAGGTTGGCAGAGTACACGCTGTAGGCCTAACACCCGCTTGAAGACAACTAACTGCTATTTAATCTATAACAGTGGAAAAACATTTTTTCTTTTTAAAAGCACGCTATTGTCACACCAGATATGAGTGGCAAAGTGGACTGGCAGAGGTTGGCAGAGTACATGCTGAAGGCCTGACACACCAGCTTGAAGGACACTGACTGCTATTAGCTTACAGTGAAAAACTTTTTTTCTTTTAAAAGGCACGCTATTGTCACACCTGATATGAGTGGCAAAGTGGACTGGCAGAGGTTGGCAGAGTACACGCTGAAGGCCTGACACACCCGCTTTAAGGACACTGACTGCTATTAGCTTACAGTGAAAAACTTTTTTCTTTTTAAAGGCACGCTATTGTCACACCTGATATGAGTGGCAAAGTGGACTGGCAGAGGTTGGCAGAGTACACGCTGAAGGCTTGACACACCAGCTTGAAGGACACTGACTCCTATTAGCTTACAGTGAAAAACTTTTTTTCTTTTAAAAGGCACGCTATTGTCACACCTGATATGAGTGGCAAAGTGGACTGGCAGAGGTTGGCAGAGTACACGCTGAAGGCCTGACACACCAGCTTGAAGGACACTGACTGCTATTAGCTTACAGTGAAAAACTTTTTTTCTTTTAAAAGGCACGCTATTGTCACACCTGATATGAGTGGCAAAGTGGACTGGCAGAGGTTGGCAGAGTACACGCTGAAGGTGTGACACCCGCTTTAAGGACACTGACTGATATTTGCTTACAGTGGAAAACTTTTTTTTGTTTTTAAAGGCACGCTATTGTCACACTAGATATGAGTGGCAAAGTGGACTAACAGAGGTTGGCAGAGTACACGCTGAAGGCCTGACACACCAGCTTGAAGGACACTGACTGCTATTAGCTTACAGTGAAAAACCTTTTTTCTTTTAAAAGGCACGCTATTGTCACACCAGATATGAGTGGCATAGTGGACTGGCAGAGGTTGGCAGAGTACACGCTGAAGGCCTGACACACCAGCTTGAAGGACACTGACTGCTATTAGCTTACAGTGAAAAACTTTTTTTCTTTTTAAAGACACGCTATAGTCACACCAGATATGAGTGTCAAAGTGCACTTGCAGAGGTTGGCAGAGTACACGCTGTAGGCCTAACACCCGCTTGAAGACAACTAACTGCTATTTAATCTATAACAGTGGAAAAACATTTTTTCTTTTTAAAAGCACGCTATTGTCACACCAGATATGAGTGGCAAAGTGGACTGGCAGAGGTTGGCAGAGTACATGCTGAAGGCCTGACACACCAGCTTGAAGGACACTGACTGCTATTAGCTTACAGTGAAAAACTTTTTTTCTTTTAAAAGGCACGCTATTGTCACACCTGATATGAGTGGCAAAGTGGACTGGCAGAGGTTGGCAGAGTACACGCTGAAGGCCTGACACACCCGCTTTAAGGACACTGACTGCTATTAGCTTACAGTGAAAAACTTTTTTCTTTTTAAAGGCACGCTATTGTCACACCTGATATGAGTGGCAAAGTGGACTGGCAGAGGTTGGCAGAGTACACGCTGAAGGCTTGACACACCAGCTTGAAGGACACTGACTCCTATTAGCTTACAGTGAAAAACTTTTTTTCTTTTAAAAGGCACGCTATTGTCACACCTGATATGAGTGGCAAAGTGGACTGGCAGAGGTTGGCAGAGTACACGCTGAAGGTGTGACACCCGCTTTAAGGACACTGACTGATATTTGCTTACAGTGAAAAACTTTTTTTTGTTTTTAAATGCACGCTATTGTCACACCAGATATGAGTGGCAAAGTGGACTAACAGAGGTTGGCAGAGTACACGCTGAAGGCCTGACACACCAGCTTGAAGGACACTGACTGCTATTAGCTTACAGTGAAAAACCTTTTTTCTTTTAAAAGGCACGCTATTGTCACACCAGATATGAGTGGCAAAGTGGACTGGCAGAGGTTGGCAGAGTACACGCTGAAGGCCTGACTCACCAGCTTGAAGGACACTGACTGCTATTAGCTTACAGTGAAAAACCTGTTTTCTTTTAAAAGGCACGCTATAGTCACACCAGATATGAGTGGCAAAGTGCACTTGCAGAGGTTAGCAGAGTACACGCGGAAGGCCTGACACCCAGACGCTTGCAGACAACTAACTGCTATTCAATGTATTACAGTGAAAAAATGTTTTTAACCCCTTAAGGACCAATCTTCTGGAATAAAAGGGAATCATGACATGTCACACATGTCGTGTGTCCTTAAGGGGTTAAATGCAAGCTTAAGCTATTGTGACACCAGATATGAGTGGTGGCACTGGGCAAGTGGGCACATTATCCACTGTGAGCCTGACACAGAAGCTGGCAGACAACTAACTGCTATTCAACCTATTACAGTGAAATTTTTTTTGTTTTTAAATGTCAAGCTTAAGCTATTGTGACACCAGATATGAGTGGTGGCACTGGGCAAGTGGGCACAGTATCCACTGTGAGCCTGACACAGAAGCTGGCAGACAACCAACTTCTATTCAATCTATTACAGTGAAAAACATTTTTTTCTTTTTAAATGTCAAGCTTAAGCTATTGTGACACCAGATATGAGTGGTGGCACTGGGCAAGTGGGCACAGTATCCACTGTGAGACTGACACAGAAGCTGGCAGAAAACTAACTGCTATTCAACCTATTACAGTGAAATTTTTTTTGTTTTTAAATGTCAAGCTTAAGCTATTGTGACACCAGATATGAGTGGTGGCACTGGGCAAGTGGGCACAGTATCCACTGTGAGCCTGACACAGAAGCTGGCAGACAACCAACTTCTATTCAATCTATTACAGTGAAAAACATTTTTTTCTTTTTAAATGTCAAGCTTAAGCTATTGTGACACCAGATATGAGTGGTGGCACTGGGCAAGTGGGCACAGTATCCACTGTGAGCCTGACACAGAAGCTGGCAGACAACCAACTTCTATTCAATCTATTACAGTGAAAAACATTTTTTTCTTTTTAAATGTCAAGCTCAAGCTATTGTGACACCAGATATGAGTGGTGGCACTGGGCAAGTGGGCACAGTATCCACTGTGAGCCTGACACAGAAGCTGGCAGACAACTAACTGCTATTCAATCTATTACAGTGAAAAACATTTTTTGTTTTTAAATGTCAAGCTTAAGCTATTGTGACACCAGATATGAGTGGTGGCACTGGGCAAGTGGGCACAGTATCCACTGTGAGCCTGACACAGAAGCTGGCAGACAACTAACTGCTATTCAATCTATTACAGGGAATTTTTTTTCTTTTTAAAAGTCAAGCTTAAGCTATTGTGACACCAGATATGAGTGGTGGCACTGGGCAAGTGGGCACAGTATCCACTGTGAGCCTGACACAGAAGCTGGCAGGCAGGCAACTGCAATTACATTACACACAAAAAAAAGCAGACTGATGTTCTAGCCCTAAAAAGGGCTTTTTGGGGTGCTGTCCTTACAGCAGAGATCAGATGAGTCCTTCAGGACTGTAGTGGACACTAAATACCCTAGCCTAGCTATCAATTTCCCTATCAAATGAGCAGCAGCTACACTTTCCCTCCTCTATCTAAGAATGCAGCTTCAGAATGAATTTAAAATGGATGCTGTACAGTAGGTGGGAGGGTCTGGAAGGGAGGGTCTGCTGCTAATTTGCTGGAATGTGTCTGCTGACCGTGAGGCACAGGGTCAAAGTTTGCTCAATGATGACGAATAGGGGGCAGATCGAACCGCGCATGTGTTCGCCCGCCGTGGCGAACGCGAACACGCTATGTTCGCCGGGAACTATTCGCCAGCGAACAGTTTGGTACATCACTATTTATTAATCCTCTTCTTTATCTGCAAAATGCTTTCAATTTACCCATACAAATATAATACAGTAGTTTAGGAGATTAAAATTACCTCACTTATAAATTTCAGAACTTGTCTAATCTCTATTAAAAATACCATGTTATTTTTACCCCATAGTGATGTCCCGAACGGTTCGCTGGCGAATAGTTCCTGGCGAACATAGCATGTTCGCGTCCGCCACCGCGGGCGAACACATGCGATGTTCGGTCCGCCCCCTATTCTTTATCATTGAGTAAACTTTGATCCTGTACCTCACAGTCAGCAGACACATTCCAGCCAATCAGCAGCACACCCTCCCTAGCAGACCCTCCCACCTACTGGACAGCATCCATTTTAGATTCATTCGGAAGCTGCAACCATTTTATTTTATTTTTTCAATGTATTATTTTTTTTTCAAGTGCATATAAATGTTACAAGCAGATACTCCCCCCAGACACTCTGTATTACTGCAGATACTCCCCCCAGACACTCTGTGTTACTGCACATACTCCCTCCAGACACCCTGTGTTACTGCAGATACTCCCTCCAGACACCCTGTGTTACTGCAGATACTCCCCCCAGACACTCTGTGTTACTGCAGATACTCCCTCCAGACACTCTGTGTTACTGCACATACTCCCTCCAGACACTCTGTGTTACTGCAGATACTCCCTCCAGACACTCTGTGTTACTGCAGATACTCCCTCCACACACTCTGTGTTACTGCAGATACTCCCTCCAGACACTCTGTGTTACTGCAGATACTACCCCCAGACACTCTGTGTTACTGCAGATACTCCCTCCAGACACCCTGTGTTACTGCAGATACTCCCCCCAGACACCCAGTGTTACTGCAGATACTCCCCCCAGACACTCTGTGTTACTGCAGATACTCCCTCCAGACACCCTGTGTTACTGCAGATACTCCCTCCAGACACTCTGTGTTACTGCAGATACTCCCTCCAGACACTCTGTGTTACTGCAGATACTCCCTCCAGACACCCTGTGTTCAGTGGCGTACATACCAGGGCCGCAGGGGTCGCGGCTGCGACCGGGCCCGGCCCACCAGGGGGCCCGGCCGCCCCTGCGACCCGGTATGTACCCACAGGGCCAGCCTCTTCTGCTGGGGGGCCCAGGAGCCGGCCACCTCCGGGCCCCCCAAGGCTGGCCCTGCTGTCACCCAGCTGGCGGGCGCGCGAGGGAGCACTGTCTCCTGAGTGTTCCCTCTTCTGCTCCCTCGCACACCGCACTGAAACCGGAGCCGGAAGATGACGTCATCTTCCGGCTCCCAGTACAAGGCGCGCGAGGGAGCTGAAGAGGGAGCACTCAGGGCACAGTGCTCCCTCGCGCGCCCGCCAGCAGGGCCAGCAACACCACTGGACCCCAGGGAATCCCCTCAGCTCTCCCACAGGTAAGGAGGCTGGGGGGATTAAATTTAAAAAATTTAGTGAGAGTGTTAGTGAGTGTGTTAGTGAGAGTGTTAGTGAGTGTGTTAGTGTTAGAGTGTTAGTGTTAGTGTGTTAGTGAGTGTGTGTTAGTGAGAGTGTTAGTGAGTGAGTGTGTTAATGTTAGTGTGAGTGATTGTGTTAGTGAGTGTGTTAGTGAGTGTGTTAGTGAGAGTGTTAGTGAGAGTGTTATTGAGTGTGTGTTAGTGAGTGTGTGTTAGTGAGTGTGTGTTAGTGAGTGTGTTAGTGTTAGTGTTAGTGTGTTAGTGAGTGTTAGTGAGTGTTAGTGAGTGTTAGTGAGTGTGTTAGTGAGTGTGTTAGTGAGAGTGTTAGTGAGAGTGTTAGTGAGAGTGTTAGTGAGTGAGTGTGTTAATGTTAGTGTGAGTGATTGTGTTAGTGAGTGTGTTAGTGAGTGTTAGTGAGAGTGTTAGTGAGAGTGTTAGTGAGAGTGTTAGTGAGTGAGTGTGTTAATGTTAGTGTGAGTGATTGTGTTAGTGAGAGTGTTAGTGAGAGTGTTAGTGAGAGTGTTAGTGAGTGTGTTAGTGAGTGTGTTAGTGAGAGTGTTAGTGAGTGAGTTAGTGAGTGAGTGTGTTAGTGAGTGTGTTAATGTTAGTGTGAGTGATTGTGTTAGTGAGTGTGTTAGTGTTAGTTTGTGTTAGTGTGTGTGTTAGTGTTAGAGTGTGTGTTAGTGTGTGTGTGTGTTAGTGTGTGTGTCTGTTACTGAGTATGTTTGTGTGCGTCTGTCACTGAGTGTGTGTCTGTCAGTAAATGTGTGCGTCTGTTCATGAGAGTGTGTGTGTGTGTCTAAAGCACTTACCTTTCTCCAGCGCCGGGCTCCCTTGGCGCTGGGGATCTCTCCGTCCCGATCCGCCTCTCAGCTCCGAATGCACATGCGTGGCAAGAGCCACGCGCGCATTCAAACCGCCCATAGGAAAGCATTACTCAATGCTTTCCTATGGACGTTCAGCGTCTTCTCACTGTGATTTTCACAGTGAGAATCGCAGAAAATCCTCTAGCGGCTGTCAATGAGACAGCCACTAGAGGCTGGATTGACCCTCAGTGAAACATAGCAGTTTCTCTGAAACTGCTATGTTTTCAGCTGCAGGGTTAAAACTAGAGAGACCTGGCACCCAGACCACTTCATTGAGCTGATTTGATCTGGGTGTCTGTAGTGGTCCTTTAAGTGTATGTGTTTATGCATGCACTGGCGTACATACCGCGGTCGCACGGGTCGCAGCCCTGCGACCAGGTGCCCGCCGCTATGTGTTGCGGCCCCAGCCCGCGCAGAGTAAGCGCGGGGGGGGGGGGGGGGGCCCACAGATCAGTTTTCGCACCGGGGCCCCATGGGTTGTGTGTACGCCACTGCCTGTGTTACTGCAGATACTCCCTCCAGACACTCTGTGTTACTGCAGATACTCCCTCCAGACACTCTGTATTACTGCAGATACTCCCTCCAGACACTCTGTGTTACTGCAGATACTCCCTCCAGACACTCTGTGTTACTGCAGATACTCCCTCCAGACACTCTGCTTTACTGCAGATACTCCCTCCAGACACTCTGCGTTACTGCAGATACTCCCTCCAGACACCCTGTGTTACTGCAGATACTCCCTCCAGACACCCTGTGTTACTGCAGATACTCCCTCCAGACACCCTGTGTTACTATAGATACTCCCTCCAGACACTCTGTATAACTGCAGATACTCCCCCCAGACAGTGACACAGAGCAGAATAGGGACTGTTCCCCCTACATAGGGTCACTTGGCAGATATGGATTGACACCTATCCTAAGGATCCCTGATACACACTGACACAGAGCA
The DNA here is from genome assembly GCF_036172605.1 of Pelobates fuscus. Taxonomy (NCBI): domain Eukaryota; kingdom Metazoa; phylum Chordata; class Amphibia; order Anura; family Pelobatidae; genus Pelobates; species Pelobates fuscus. The sequence continues at coordinate 181,070,761 of NC_086318.1, read as the reverse complement.
GAATAGGAACGGTTCCTCCTACATAGGGTCACTTGGCAGATATGCATTGACACCTATCCTAAGGATCCCTGATACACACTGACACAGAGCAGAATAGGAACGGTTCCTCCTACATAGGGTCACTTGGCAGATATGGATTGACACCTATCCTAAGGATCCCTGATACACACTGACACAGAGCAGAATAGGAACGGTTCCTCCTACATAGGGTCACTTGGCAGATATGGATTGACACCTATCCTAAGGATCCCTGATACACACTGACACAGAGCAGAATAGGGACTGTTCCCCCTACATAGGGTCACTTGGCAGATATGGATTGACACCTATCCTAAGGATCCCTGATACACACTGACACAGAGCAGAATAGGGACTGTTCCTCCTACATAGGGTCACTTGGTAGATATGGATTGACACCTATCCTTAGGATCCCTGATACACACTGACACAGAGCAGAATAGGGACTGTTCCCCCTACATAGGGTCACTTGGCAGATATGGATTGACACCTATCCTAAGGATCCCTGATACACACTGACACAGAGCAAAATAGGGACTGTTCCTCCGACATAGGGTCACTTGGCAGATATGGATTGACACCTATTCTAAGGATCCCTGATACATATTGATACAGAGCAGAATAGGGAGTGTTCCCCCTACATAGGGTCACTTGGCAGATATGGATTGACACCTATCCTAAGGATCCCTGATACACACTGACACAGAGAAGAATAGGGACTGTTCCCCCTACATAGGGTCACTTGGCAGATATGGATTGACACCTATCCTAAGGATCCCTGATACACACTGACACAGAGCAGAATAGGGACTGTTCCCCCTACATAGGGTCATTTGGCAGATATGGATTGACACCTATCCTAAGGATCCCTGATACACACTGACACAGAGCAGAATAGGGACTGTTCCTCCTACAAAGGGTCACTTGGCAGATATGGATTGACACCTATCCTAAAGATCCCTGATACACACTGACACAGAGCAGAATAGGGACTGTTCCCCCTACATAGGGTCACTTGGCAGATATGGATTGACACCTATCCTAAGGATCCCTGATACACACTGACACAGAGCAGAATAGGGACTGTTACCCCTACATAGGGTCACTTGGCAGATATGGATTGACTCCTATCCTAAGGATCCCTGATACACATCGACACAGAGCAGAATAGGAACTGTTCCTCCTACACAGGGTCACTTGGCAGATATGGATTGACACCTATCCTAAGGATCCCTGATACACACTGACACAGAGCAGAATAGGGACTGTTCCTCCTACATAGGGTCACTTGGTAGATATGGATTGACACCTATCCTTAGGATCCCTGATACACACTGACACAGAGCAGAATAGGGACTGTTCCCCCTACATAGGGTCACTTGGCAGATATGGATTGACACCTATTCTAAGGATCCCTGATACATATTGATACAGAGCAGAATAGGGACTGTTCCCCCTACATAGGGTCACTTGGCAGATATGGATTGACACCTATCCTAAGGATCCCTGATACACACTGACACAGAGAAGAATAGGGACTGTTCCCCCTACATAGGGTCACTTGGCAGATATGGATTGACACCTATCCTAAGGATCCCTGATACACACTGACACAGAGCAGAATAGGGACTGTTCCCCCTACATAGGGTCATTTGGCAGATATGGATTGACACCTATCCTAAGGATCCCTGATACACACTGACACAGAGCAGAATAGGGACTGTTCCTCCTACAAAGGGTCACTTGGCAGATATGGATTGACACCTATCCTAAAGATCCCTGATACACACTGACACAGAGCAGAATAGGGACTGTTCCCCCTACATAGGGTCACTTGGCAGATATGGATTGACACCTATCCTAAGGATCCCTGATACACACTGACACAGAGCAGAATAGGGACTGTTACCCCTACATAGGGTCACTTGGCAGATATGGATTGACTCCTATCCTAAGGATCCCTGATACACATCGACACAGAGCAGAATAGGAACTGTTCCTCCTACACAGGGTCACTTGGCAGATATGGATTGACACCTATCCTAAGGATCCCTGATACACACTGACACAGAGCAGAATAGGGACTGTTCCTCCTACATAGGGTCACTTGGCAGATATGGATTGACACCTATCCTAAGGATCCCTGATACACACTGACACAGAGCATAATAGGGACTGTTGCCCCTACATAGGGTCACTTGGCAGATATGGATTGACACCTATCCTAAGGATCCCTGATACACACTGACACAGTGCAGAATAGGGACTGTTCCTCCTACATAGGGTCACTTGGCAGATATGGATTGACACCTATCCTAAGGATCCCTGATACACACTGACACAGAGCAGAATAGGGACTGTTCCCCCTACATAGGGTCACTTGGCAGATATGGATTGACACCTATCCTAAGGATCCCTGATACACACTGACACAGAGCAGAATAGGGACTGTCCCCCCTACATAGGGTCACTTGGCAGATATGGATTGACACCTATCCTAAGGATCCCTGATACACACTGACACAGAGCAGAATAGGGACTGTTCCCCCTACATAGGGTCACTTGGCAGATATGGATTAACACCTATCCTAAGGATCCCTGATACACACTGACACAGAGCAGAATAGGGACTGTTCCCCCTACATAGGGTCACTTGGCAGATATGGATTGACACCTATCCTAAGGATCCCTGACACACACTGACACAGAGCAGAATAGGGACTGTTCCCCCTACATAGGGTCACTTGGCAGATATGGATTGACACCTGTCCTCAGGGACCCTGATACACACTGGGGGGGGGACCTACTGTCCTCCCCCCGCCCCCACCACTGCGTGGTGGGTGGGGGCCATAAAATAATGAGGGGGGACCTACTGTCCTCCCCCCGGCCCCCACCCCTGCACGGTGGGTGGGGGTCATGAATCAAAATGGGGGGAGGACCTACTGTCCTTCCCCCACCCCCCACCCCTGCGCGGTGGGTTGGGGGCCGTAAAAATAATGAGGGTGGGACCTACTGTCCTCCCCCCCGGCCCCCACCCCTGCGGTGGGTTGGGGCCATAAATCACAAGGGGGGAGGACCTACTGTCCTCCCCCCGCCCCCACCCCTGCGCGGTGGGTGGGGGCCGTAAAAATAATGACGGGGGGACCTACTGTCCTCCCTCCAAGCCCCCACCCCTGCGCGGAGTGTGGGGGCCATAAATCACAATGGGGGATGACCTACTGTCCTCCCGCCGCCCCCACCCCTGCGTGGTGGGTGGGGGCCATAAAAATAATGAAGGGGGGGACCTACTGTCCTCCCCCAGGCCCCCACTCCTTCGCGGTGGGTGGGGGCCATAAATCACAATGGGGGAGGACCTTCTGTCCTCCCCCCGCCCCCACCCCTGCGTGGTGGGTCGGGGCCATAAAAAAATTAGGGGGGGATCTACTGTCCTCCCCCCGGCCCCCACCCCTGCGCGGTGGGTGGGGGCCATAAAAATAATGAGGGGGGGACCTACTGTCCTCCCCCCTGGCCCCCACCCCTGAGCGGTGGGTTGGGGCCCTAAAAAAACAATAAGGAGGGACCTACTGTCCCCCCCCAGCCCCCATCCCTTAGTGGTGGGTGGGGGCCCTAAATAAAAATCCCCCCCCCCCATAATCAAAGGTGACTAGGGGTCCCCAAGCCCCTAGTCAACCACCCCCCCACCCCCAAAAAATTTACCCCCTACCTACCCCCCTCACCCTAAAAAATAGTGAAGGGGGAATAAAATAACTAACCTGTAAAGAAAATTTCAACTTACTATTTGACATCTTCTTTTTTCTAAAATCTTCTTTTTTCAGCCCCAAAAAAGGCCAAATAAAAAGCCATAAGATCCGACGCAATAAAAAAAAAAAAAACGAGCGCAAAAAAAAAATCCATCTTTACCCATGGAGAGCTCCGCGCAGACTGAGCTCTGCAGGGCGGGGGAAGGCTTATAAAGCCTTGCCAAGCCCTCAATTAGGCTAAGAACACTGATTGGCTGGTTCCCACGCTGTGTAAAATGACAAAGAGCACTCTCATTGGTGGGCTTGGAATCTAACCAATCAGAGTGCTCTTTGTCATTTTACACAGCGTGGGAAAATTCCAAAGAACTTTCCCACGCTGTGTAAAATGACACAGAACACTCTGATTGGTTAGATTCCAAGCCCACCAATGAGAGTGCTCTTTGTCATTTTACACAGCGTGGGAAAATTCCAAAGAACTTTCCCACGCTGTGTAAAATGACACAGAACACTCTGATTGGTTAGATTCCAAGCCCACCAATCAGAGTTCTCTTTGTCATTTTACACAGCGTGGGAAAATTTCAAAGAACTCTCCCACGCTGTGTAAAATTACACAGTGCACTGTGATTGGTGGGCTTGGAATCTAACCAATCAGAGTGCTCTGTGTCATTTTACACAGCGTGGGAAAGTTCTTTGGAATTTTCCCACGCTGTGTAAAATGACAAAGAGCACTCTGATTGGCTTAAACCAACCAATCAGAGTGCTCTTAGCCTAATTGCAGGGCGTGGCAAGGCTTTATAAGAGCTCAGCCTGCAGAGCTCAGTCTGCGCGGAGCCCTCCATGGGTGAACATTGATTATTTTTTTTGCGCTTGTTTTTTTTTTTTTTTTTTTAATTGCGTCGGTTCTTATGGCTTTTTATTTGGCCTTTTTTGGGGCTGAAAAAAGAAGATTTAAGAAAAAAGAAGACGTCAAATGGTAAGCTGAATTTTTCTTTACAGGTTAGTTATTTTATTCCCCCTTCACTATTTTTTAGGTCGAGGGGGGTAGGTAGGGGGTAACTTTTTTTGGGGTGGGTGACTAGGGGCTTGGGGACCCCTAGTCACCTTTGATTGGGGGGGGGAATTTTTATTTAGGCCCTCCACCCACCACTCAGGGGTGGGGGCCAGTGGGGGAGGACAGTAGGTCCCCCCTCATTATTTGTATGGCCCCCACCCACCGCGCAGGGGTGGGGGCAGGGGGATGACAGTAGGTCCTCCCCCCATTGTGATTTATGGCCCCCACTCAACGCGCAGGGGTGGGGGCCGGGGGGGAGGACAGTAGGTCCCCCCCTCATTATTTTTATGGCCCCCACCCACCGCACAGGGGTGGGCCGGGGGCGAGTACAGTAGATCCCCCCTCATTATTTTTATGGCCCCCACCCACCGCGGTGGGGGCAGGGGGAGGACAGTAGGTCCTCCCCCCATTGTGATTTATGGCCCCCACCCACCGCACAGGGGTGGGGGCCGGGGGGAGGACAGTAGGTCCCCCCTCATTATTTTGAGGGCCCCCACCCACCGCGCAAGGGTGGGGGCGGGGGGCGGACAGTAGGTCCCCCCCCAGTGTGTATCAGAGTCCCTGAGGACAGGTGTCAATCCATATCTGCCACTTGACCCTATATAGGGGGAACAGTCCCTATTCTGCTCTGTGTCAGTGTGTATCAGGGATCCTTAGGATAGGTGTCAATCCATATCTGCCTAGTGACCCTATGTAGGGGGAACAGTCCCTATTCTGCTCTGTGTCAGTGTGTATCAGGGATCCTTAGGATAGGTGTCAATCCATATCTGCCAAGTGACCCTATGTAGGGGGAACAGTCCCTATTCTGCTCTGTGTCAGTGTGTATCAGGGTCTCTGAGGACAGGTGTCAATCCATATGTCAAGGTGTCAATATGTCATATGTCAGGTGTCAATCCATATCCATTGTGATTTAGGAATTTTAGGTGATTTATGCCCTTTATGGATTAAAACCAGACTCTTCATCAACTGTGTTATTTTCCATGGGAGTTTTGCCTTGGATCCCCCTTCGGCATGCCACAGTCCAGGTGTTAGTCCCCTTGAAACAACTTTTCCATCACTTTTGTGGCCAGAAAGAGTCCCTGTGGGTTTTAAAATTCGCCTGCCCATTGAAGTCAATGGCGGTTCGCCCGGTTCGCCGGTTCGTGAACATTTGCGGAAGTTCACCTCTGGCTGTTCGCAAAACGAAAATTTTGTGTTCAAACATCACTATTACCCCATAATCAATGAGGCATACTAGATGAATCTTAATTTGACACAAACAATGCAATATACTTTAAAAGTAGAGTTAACTCTGAGCTGGACAATGCTCCCCTATTAGAACTCCTTTATGAGGGAGAGACCCTATATCTTGTCCATTCAATCCTTATCAGTAAAAGAATGACTTTCTGGATTAATCAATTTGCAAATGGAAATGTGGACCCACGATTTGAAGTTTGCGGGGCCCCTTTCACGTGGGATGTAACAAGTGCTTTTCTTGCTCCAGGAGCGATAGCATACAATTGTTTCATTCTAGCCGGCTGGACAGCATTTCACCTTTTGTAAAAACACTAAATGCTTGCGTTAAATCACTCTGCTAGTTGGATAATAAAATACATAAAACACATAACACACCAATTCATTTCAAACCATATAACTCATACTCAGCATCCAATGTAATATTACACATCATCTCACAAAACAGACATCTCACAAAACAGACGTAGTAGAAACACATAATGGATACCCAGCAGATATGCCAATACAGAAAATACATTCATGGGCATGCAACTACACACTCTGTGTCCCTCCTAGGAAACATGGGTAGACACAATATGAAAACAGTCTTAAACACCTCCAAATCTCCATTCCTATATAGCTATATCAGACCACAACACAGAGCCTCTCTGAGCTGATAGAACTACTCCAGGTTATTTGGCTGGCATTTTTATCAGTATCACTAGACTGAGACAAACTGATTCAAATATAATTTAAAACAACACAGCAACATATAAATTAAACCACTTTCCAGTTAAGCTGCACACTTCACACATTATCACAGTCACCATTTACACAGAATAAACAGTTAACAGCTGTATTCAGAACATATTATTGTAAGGTATACCAATTTTAGTTTGTATTAGATTTATTTTAGGGATTCTTATATATACTTGTTTTTCTTAATTAACTTCATTACTTTAATCTACTATAGTATTGTATATAAAGAAAGGATCCATTTATATAGCGTGCTCATAACTCAAATATTTGTATGAAACTTCCATTAACTAATCTGAGATGATACTGCATCAACTTAAATCTTATAGAAATTGAGCAAACATCTGGACCAGATTACACAGACATGGTTTCACCCGAATCTTTCAGAACTCTCAGAGACTTAAAAAATTTATACTATACCATGTTGAAAGGCATGGCAAACCTTAGACCGGTCAGTCTCCAAGAGCCTTAGTAACACAGGTAGAAACCTTTGTCCATGATCTCTGATCCAGGCTATATACCACAATTTAAAAGAACACATATAATGTGAGAAATAGAAGACACAAAACATATGCTGGATCATTTAAAGCACCTATAGCAATAAAAAGGTTAGCTTACAGCACAAAATGAAGCATGTGTTGGACCGCTGAAAATGTAAATGTTGCTCTCTTATTTACAAACAAAATCATATTTACAGTATGGATCCTTTGCAACAAACACCCAGGGCAGAGAAGATGTGCTGATTGGTGTTCTATACAATCAATCCCATATGGGGAATTAACTTTCAAATACTAATGAAGGGACTTTTTGTCTCAGTTTAAAAATACTGAGCTCATCATGCAAACAATGTACACTATCCCACTCTCATAGAAAGTGTAGTGGGCTTATGGTATTAAAGTAACAATCATACCAGGCACACAGATCCCATGTAAAATAACTTACAATAAAACATAGTAATAAGCTTATACTTCTATGTGACAGAAAGAATAAAGCAAAAAGAGTTTTCATATCCTTACAGTCAGCACTAATGATGATAAACCTTATCTAAGCATAAAATACATATGAACAAGAAAAGTTAACTACTTCATATTCTTACATGGCTATTTCCCATTCCTAGGACAAATCTTTCAAACACTTATTCACACACACAACCACCACCAGACTTAACTAATGACAATTAGAGGGTGGACAAGGTGAACCTATTTGTCTGTGTACACTTTTTCTTTTATCCTAGTATATTCACTTATATACTAAATCCTTTGTCTATTTGCTTATAGACACCTTAGTCTATTACTGTCTAGTTCTCTTACTAGACCTATCTAGTTCACTTACTAGAAATATAGTCTATTACTGTCTAGTTCTCTTACTAGATCTATCTAGTTCACTTACTAGAAATATATATATCCTGTCTAGTTCCCTTACTAGACTATTTAACGGGACCTTATGTAAACTGAGTCACATAAAACACATATACTAAATAACCTTTCCTAAAATGATGTAGACTTACAAATCCATGGGGATCATAGATTCAGGGCGTCAAGATAGACACAAGGAATTACTACTCACCGCAATCAATGGTTTGGCTACAATCCCACTTCTGACACCAAGCTGAAAGGTAAATCTGCTAGTCTAGTGACTCGATCCCTCTCTGTCCACGGTTCTCCAACCCTCGATTGTCAGCTGAATATTCAGGGAAGAATTATGGAAGCGTAATAACGAGACACACACAAGTTGCTTTCCAAAAGTCTTCTGACAATGTATTCAAAATGCTCTGTACTTATACAGTATTTGTCACGAACATTGGCTACACAAAAGGTTACAAAAAGGTTACACGAGATACATAAAAGAGGAAGTTTCTGCTGTTACGTTCAATATTCAATAATCTATTCTTACAAAATATCACATGTACATTGTGGTTAAGAGCATCCTTTTACATAGAAACTGTTATAGCTTGTGACTTCCTTTCAGTTATGTTTTGTAAGCAGTTCTGCAAAAGAGCTTGCTACTTCATTTACAAAATAATTCAATTTATACAATACTGACAGATTAACTGTGTCAATTCCTTCAACTAACCACCTCTACAAACCTCTCAGGTGTCCTAGGGCATGCTGAACTGCCTTACAGAGCCACAGTGTAAATCAGCCTTATTGAGATACACTGTTGAACTGTATATATAGTGGAAAACATGAAGTCCCCTGCAGGAAGGGGCAGCAAATCCTATACAGGGGAGCTGGATGTTGAAATCAGGTCATTTAATTCCTGATGTGAAAATGATTGAACCTTAAAAAAGCTTGAATAGCATTAGGTATCACATGTGGCATTAATTTGCTTAGATTAGAGAAAGTATTCACCTTGCATCAAACAGCATAGCAAGTTGCAATTGTGACCTTGTGATTTAAACAAGCACAGTAAGTAGCGGGTTAACAAACTGAGCCATAAAATTCCCAGTGTCAAAGCTTTTTTAAAATTCTTATTACAATTTTTACTACAGTAAACAACTTCATTTGGGCAATTTCATTGGGCCTTATGAATATCAGGTGTCTGTCATGACCATTGAGCACTGACTAAAAAAATACATGAACTGCCATAGTTGACACAAAAGCTAATACCCATATTTAATTTAATTTAATAGCAGATCGCATGATTAAACCGTACAGATAAATGTACAAAAATATAGTTTTAATATACCGTAGTTTTAGTATATTTTATTTGTACTGCTATTTAGCTCTCCAGACAATCATGTAAAATTTCAATTTAAACAGTAGATGCTTCCTATGGCTCTTTGATACGCGATCATTTGTTTGTGTAAACAATCAGGATATTTATTAAAAAACAAAACAAAAAAAACTAGATATTCAGATAAAAACCGAAAACATTTGCATAGTTTAGCTGGGTAAAGAGTTAATCATGGGAGAAATACGTCAATCATCAAAATCATAAATCACTTTGAAATTGTTTTAAGAAGAATTTTATCAAAGATTGGATATCCTTGATTTTTCTCACATTCTATTTCATTATGAAGAAGAGTAAAGCATGTTTTTTCAATTCTGCTGTCAAACAGATTGTGACAAGGTATAAAAAAGTTAGGGAGACTCACATCTTTAAGGCATGTTAGAAAGTATCCAACAAAATCATCAAAACATTTTTGCAGATCTTCTGTTAACCATTGTGTATCTAATGGGTTCATTGCACAGTAATGTAAGAAGGCAGTCTTAGCGTGGTATGAACAGAACACATCCAGGCTCTCTTCATTGGAATTATTTTTTATGAGTTCCAAAAGGCATTTCAAAAGTTTAAGGCATGCTTTCCTGTTAAGAAGAAAAAAAATATGTAAACAGAAAAAACATGTGTTTTGTTAATTTTTATGTATATGTAAATCCGTATCGAAAACAAACATACATGGCTAAAACACTTAATTTACTGATCAGTAATTGAAAATAAGATTTCACAGTACTGTCTGACCATCCCAAATATTAGATGCATTAATGCTGAGCTGAGAGCATTAGGACCATGTGAAGGACGTTTCAGTTGTGATCAGTGCATGGCCCGCTCTGAGTGGGGTCAGCTGGGAGGTTGCAGTACTCCCAACTGTATCGCTTTCAGGCAGGACAGTCCACATATTATCCTGTCCTGCTGTACCAATTTATTTCCCTGGTGTCTTATATCCGACGCCAGGGAATTATCTTTGGGAAGCACAGTCATTAGACCTGCTCGGTATGTGAAACTGGCACTAGGACCATGCAGAGAGAGCTTCTGAACCACTCTTTGCATAATCTTGTATGGAGCAGAACGGCCATCATGCTAGACGACAGGTTGACACACCCCTTCAGTGAGAAGCCTGCCCACTTTCTGGACGGGCCCATTCATTGCGGGTATCGATATGGGCATCATTAGGGTTGCAAGTTGTGTCATGGGTGACGCCTCCTGAAGGACCCACGCACCCTGATTACATACCTCCCATTGTTGGGAGGTATTAACCTGTCCGTCAGTCACTCACCAGCAGGCCGCAGATAAAGTACAGCTCAGGACATAGAAACTCCACAAAATACTATTTAAAGCAATTCCTCCAGAAGCATAGAGATCAACCTCAATCACCAGGTCCATAGTTATACAGGTAAATATTCCACCTTCTTCATCAACAGAACACAAGTAGCATGAAATGGGACGGCTCCCAAATCACCTCTAACCCCTTTGTGTATGGGCTGAATCAAGCTTTGCTCCAAATTAGGAAATCACCATTCAAGCTTTTTATTCTAACCGTATTTTTATATTAATATATACAGTTGCAAGAAAAGTATGTGAACCCTTTGGAATGATATGGATTTCTGCACAAATTGGTCATAAAATGTGATCTGATCATCATCTAAGTCACAACAATAGACAATCACAGTCTGCTTAAACTAATAACACACAAAGAATGAAATGTTGCCATGTTTTTTATTGAACACACCATGTAAACATTCACAGTGCAGGTGGAAAAAGTATGTGAACCCTTGGATTTAATAACTGGCTGAACCTCCTTTGGCAGCAATAACTTCAACCAAGCGTTTCCTGTAGTTGCAGATCAGACGTGCACAACGGTCAGGAGTAATTCTTGACCATTCCTCTTTACAGAACTGTTTCAGTTCAGCAATATTCTTGGGATGTCTGGTGTGAATTGCTTTCTTGAGGTCATGCCACAGCATCTCAATCGGGTTGAGGTCAGGACTCTGACTGGGCCACTTCAGAAGGCATATTTTCTTCTGTTTAAGCCATTCTGTTGTTGATTTACTTCTATGCTTTGGGTCATTGTCCTGTTGCAACATCCATCTTCTGTTGAGCTTCAGCTGGTAGACAGATGGCCTTAAGTTCTCCTGCAAAATGTCTTGATAAACCTGGGAATTCATTTTTTCTTCGATGATAGCAATCCGTCCAAGCCCTGACGCAGCAAAGCAGCCCCAAACCATTTACATAATTAAGTCATTTTATTGATTGCAATTTGGGGGACCAGCCTGGCAACCTAGGCGAAAGTCCAGAGAATGTAATTTGCTAGCACTAGATTTAACCCTGTAACTTTCCAAGACACCCTAAAACCTGTAATGGGGGGTACTGTTTTACTCGGGAGACTTCACTGAACACAAATATTAGTGTTTCAAAACAGTAAAACATATCACAACGATGATATTGTCTGTGAAAGTGAAATTTTTTGCATTTTTCACACACAAACAGCACTTTCACTGATAATATCAATGTTGTTTACGTTTTACTGTTTTGAAACACTAATATTTGTGTTCAGCGAAGTCTCCTGAGTATAACAGTACCCCCCATGTACAGGTTTTAGAGTGTTTTTGAAAGTTACAGGGTCAAATATAAGGCCGTTTTTTCAAATTGATTTTTTTCAGATTGGTTATGTTGCCTTTGAGAGCGTGTGGTCAGGGCCGCCACCAGAAATTTTGGGGCCCCTTAACTCAGCTCAGGGTCTGGGCCCCCTGGGGCCCGCCTCCAAATACCGCCCACTGGGTCCACACACAGACACAAACGCACACACTGATACAAAAGGACACAGATACATACTAACAGACACACACGCATACAGGCATACATACTGACACACACATACTGAGACATACACACAGGCATACATAGTGACAGACACATACTAACATACATACAGACACACATGCAAGAGGACATAAAGACACATACATACATACAGACATACAGACACCGACATACATACATACATGCATACACATTTATACATACAGACACTGACATCCATACACACACATTCATAATGGCATACAGACATACACAGACATACATTCATAATGGCATAGAGACATACATACATACATACAGACTGACATACATGCATATATACAGACATACTGACAGACATACATGCATACAGACATCCATACACACATACACACAGACCTACGTTCATAATGATATGCAGACATACATTCATACTGACATACAGACATACATATATACATATATAATGACATACAGACATACATACATGCATACAGACATACATGTATGCATACAGACATACACAAACATACATAGACAGACATATATACGTAGACATACATGCATGCAGTCAGACAGACATACATACATGCATACAGACATACATACAGACATACATACATACATACATAGACATACACACATAATATGAGTGGCAACAAACAAGTTAGGTTTTTAATATGTCCAGGAACATTATGATATGATGTTTAAAGTAGAAATATTCACATCAGTAGGGTGAGGTTTTGAGGTTGCTGTTTCTTTGACATACATACATAGACAGACATACACACAGACATGCATGCATCCAGACAGACAGACACATACATACATGCATACAGACATACACATACAGACAGACATACATACATAGACATACATGCATGCATACAGACAGACATACACAGACAGACATACACAGACAGACATACATGCATGCATACAGACATACATACATACATAGATAGACATACATGCATACAGACATACACATACAGACAGACAGACACATACATGCATACAGACACACAGACATACAGACAGACATGCATGCATCCAGACAGACATACATACATACATAGACATACACATACATACATACATAGACAGACAGACATAGACAGACAGACATACATACATACATAGACATACATACATACATAGACATACAGACAGACATACATACATACACATACATACATACATAGACATACATACATACATACATACACATACATACATGCATACATAGGCATACAGACAGACATACATACATACATAGACATACATACATACATAGACATACAGACAGACAGACATACATACATAGACATACAGACAGACATACATAGACATACATGCATGCATACAAACAGACATACACAGACAGACATACATGCACACACACAGCTCATTTTCCAGCCACCCTCCTGTCTCTTACCTTTTCTTTGCAGGAGGGTGGCTGGGGATGATGGGAGTCGGTGCTGCTCCCTCTTCACTGCCTGGCTCTCCCTCTTCACGGCTTGGCGGGCGGGCTTGCGGGAGCGCTCCTCCCGCGCGGAGTGAGCTGGGAGGAAGTGACCACTTCCTCCCAGCAGCACTTGCGGCTGCTTTTTTTTTTTAAAGGGGCCCGGTCGCGCTATACAACAGCCACAGCGCTGACCGGGCCCCTGAAGGGGGGGGGGGGCTCATCGGGTGTCCCTAAGTGTGTGGGCCACCCGATGCCTGATGCCTGGTGTCTGGGCCACCCCCAGGGCCGCCGGGCCCGTGACAACTGTTATGGTTGTCAGCCCCTGATGGCGGCCCTGCGTGTGCCCAGGAATGAGAATTACCCCCATGATGGCATACCATTTGCAAAAGAAGACAACCCGAGTTATTGCAAATGGGGTATGTTCAGTCTTTTCTAGTAGCCACTTACTCACAAACACTGGCCAAAGTTAGCGTTCATAATGTTTTTTTGCATTTTTAACACACAAACAAATATAAATTCTAGCTTTGGGCTTTGTTTGTGACTAAGTGGCTACTAAAAAAGATTGGACAAACCCCATATATTATACCCTGGGTTGTCTACTTTTCAAAAATATATGGTTTGATGGGGGTAAATTACATTGTCCGGCTTTTTAAAAAATGTCCCAAATAGGACATGGGTGCATGATGACCAGCTGTAAAAATTCCAAGTTGGAAAACTGTGAATGTGCACCCTCCAAATAAGGTCTTTTAGCCCCCAGATTACACACCTATACCTGGGTGGTATCACTGTACTCAGGAGATGTTGCTGAATACATATTGGGGTGTTCTTTGGTAGTAACCCTTAAAGTTCTCAGTACATATATTCTTTAATTGCTATGTGTGTCAAAAAAATCACCAATTATTATTATTTTTTGAAATTGGGCATAGATTGATGGTAAAATGGTTGCATGAAAAGAGTTAAAATACCCCAGGTTTAATACCTTAGGTTGTCTTCTTTTAAAAAATATATACATGTGAAGGGTTATTCAGGGATTCCTGACAGATATCAGTGTTAAAAGTGTTAAACTTGCGTTTATAAAAAAAAAAAATGGTTTGGAAACAGGAAAGTGCTACTTTACTTATAGCCCTAAACTTTAAAAAAAAAAAAGCTAAGAACATGTTAACATCTGGTATTTCTAAACTCAGGACAAAATTTAGAAACTATTTAGCATGGGTGTTTTTTGGTGGTTGTAGATGCCTAACCGATTTTGGGGGTCAAAGTTTGAAAAGGTGTGGTTTTTTATTTTTTTCATAAATTTTTTTATAGTATGTTATATGATATGATGAAAATAATGGTATCTTTTGAAAGACCATTTAATGGCGAGAAAAACGGCATATAATTTGTGTGGGTACAGTAAATGAGTAAGAGAAAAATTACAGTAAAACACAAACACTGCAGAAATGTAAAAACAGCCCTGGTCCCAAACGGTAAGAAAATTGAAAAGCAGTCAGGTCACTAAGGGGTTAAATTGCAGTACTCTTTTTTTGGATTTAAATTACTACAAACATTGTTTTTTTTAATCTAATTCGCAAGATCCTGAACTGCTCAAACATATATATTGTTCTGTAGGATCTTGGATAAAAAATAGATTTTTTTTTTTCAATTAAGTATATTTACATATGTTTTCATTATCTAAATTATTGTCTACTTACTCCATTTCTATCAAAACATTATTTTTAAAGTTCCTGTTCTAGAAAATTTTAAAACATACACTGAGAAAGAATTAGACATCCTGATGGGATGAATTTAAGACCTTTGTTTAAAATACTAATAATAATCTGTTAATTTATAGTTCCAAAACATTAATGAGTGCATATGGTGGGAAAATATTGTCATTATTATGATCATCATGTTAATTAGCCAAAGCCTCAAAGTGATTGGTTAGCGAAATCCCTCAATCCTTCTGTGCATGACAAAGACTGCAATTTCTTTTCATTCTCCCATTGTCATGCCCAGATGGCGTTCTCATTTTTGTCCACCCGGCATGATATCCACTTTTAGGGGATTTTAAATTTCCTTCTACATTTTCACTATACTTAATCACCTTACTTTTTATTTTTTTCTTATTATCATTACTCTGGTTATGCTGTTATTACTCCGAGCATAAAATCCAGACTTTCTTCGACAATTGTGTGAGCGAGTGCATTATAAGGGCAGTATGTGAGTCAATATGCATTGGGATCTAAAGAAGCTGATTCCACAACACGTCATCGAGTAGGAAATCAGTGTCCTGTCCAGGGCCGGACTGGGAATTAAAAGCAGCCCTGGAAAAAAATTATTTACCAGCCCCATAATGCGTCGTGCCAGCATAGTGTGCAGATACAGAGTTAGAAAAGATAAATTAAAATTATTACTCCAACGTGAAAAAAGCACATATAGGCTTAAAAAAAAAGAGTGCAGATTTATTTTAAGCAGACGTGACTTTGCATATAACCAATGTTTCAGTCCAACTACCTTGACATAATAAGGAAAGCTTGGTAATGGGACTGAAATGGTGAATGTATGTAGGGCACAACTGTAAAAAATGACGTTATCTTGTTTATTTTGAGGTCCTGTGGGTGCACTCTTCACTTTAAATATGTTATTGTGCTGGATTATGCACCTAGCAACAAGACTGGGCCAATATCTGCTTATTACATATTGTACATATCAATGACATTTCTTAGTGTATTATGCATATATAAATGTACATTAATATATGTGTAAATATAATAGGAATAATTATATATATATATATATATATATATATATATATATATATATATATATAATATAAATCAGTGGCGGATCCAGAGCCTGATCTCAGGAGGGGCACCTATAGATTATTTAAAGAAATAATCCATGCACAATAACCACTACTGCTCTGTGTAGTGGGTATGGTGCCAGGAGTGCCGGGACCCGCTCCCAGAGTAAGTAGTCAAACCGTTTAAGTACAGTTTGACAACTTACCTGGGGTCTGCTGGGATATGGGGCTGTAGTAGGGTATAGGAGCAGTGGTGCAATGTGTGAGGGGTGCAATGTGTGTGAAAGGTTCAGTGTGTAGGGTGCGTGGGGCAATGTGTGTATGGGGGTCTGTGTGTGTGTATGGGGGGGCAGTGTGTGAATGTGTATGGTGTGTGTGGGCAGTGTTTGTATGGGGCTAGAGTTCACTCTCACCACTTGGACCACCAGGAATCCCTGGTGGTCGCAGTGGTGAGAGTGAACTCTAGCCCGTAGCTCCAGGGCTAGAGTTTCCCTGTGGCACTCTCCCTCCCCCTCTGTCTCTCTCTATTCACCCCTCTTTCTCCCCTTGTGTCTCACTCTCCCCCCTCTGTCTCTTTCTCCCCCCTTTCCCTGTGGCACTCTCCCTCCCCTCTGTCTCTCTCTATTCGCCCCTCTTTCTCCCCTTGTGTCTCACTCTCCCCCCTCTCCCTGTGGCACTCTCCCCCCTCTGTCTCTTTATCCCTCCTTTCCCTGTGGCACTCTCCCTCCCCCTCTGTCTCTCTCTATTCGCCCCTCTCTCCCCCCTTGTGTCTCACTCTCCCCCTCTCCCTGTGGCACTCTCCCCCCTCTGTCTCTCTCTCTATTCACCCCCCCTCTGTCTCTCTCTCTATTCACCCCTCTCTCTCTCTCTCTCTATTCACCCCCCCTCTGTCTCTCTCTCTATTCACCCCCTCTATCTCTCTCTCTCTATTCACCCCCTCTGTCTCTCTCTCTATTCACCCCCTCTGTCTCTCTCTCTCTATTCACTCCCCCTCTGTCTCTCTCTATTCACCCCCTCTGTCTCTCTCTATTCACCCCCTCTGTCTCTCTCTATTCACCCCCTCTGTCTCTCTCTATTCACCCCCTCTGTCTCTCTCTCTCTATTCACTCCCCCCTCTGTCTCTCTCTCTTCACCCCCCCTCTGTCTCTCTCTCTCTTCACCCCCCCTCTGTCTCTCTCTCTTCACCCCCCCTCTGTCTCTCTCTCTTCACCCCCCCTCTGGCTCTCTCTCTCTTCACCCCCCCTCTCTCTCTTCACCCCCCTGTCTCTCTCTCTCTTCACCCCCCCTGTCTCTCTCTCTCTCTCTCTCTTCACCCCCCTCTGTCTCTCTCTCTCTTCACCCCCCTCTGTCTCTCTCTCTCTTCACCCCCCTCTGTCTCTCTTCACCCCCCTCTGTCTCTCTTCACCCCCCTCTGTCTCTCTCTCTTCACACCCCCCTCTGTCTCTCTCTCTCTTCACACCCCCCCTCTGTCTCTCTCTCTCTTTTCACCCTCCCCCTCTGTCGTTCTCTCTAATAAGCCCCCCACTTCCATCCCCCCCACCCACCTGAGAGGAGTCAGGGGGCCGGCCGCATTGCACGCTGCAGCCTCGCCGGTCCGGCAGCACTGTTAATGCTGAGGGCTGAAGGGGGAGGGAGCATATCTCTACCATGCTCCCTCGCGGTTCCCACAATCCCCAGCACGAATGCTGCTGGGGATTGTGGGAACCGCGAGGGAGCATGGTAGAGATATGCTCCCTCCCCCTTCAGCCCTCAGCATTAACAGTGCTGCCGGAACGGCGAGGCTGCAGCGTGCAATGCGGCCGCCTGCCGGCCGGCCCCCTCAAAGTGTGTGCCACCGGACCGGCCACCCGGTGGCACATATATTGCCAGAGCAGCCCCCAGGAGCCGCGGCCCACCGGGAAATTTCCCGGTATCCCGGTGGGCCAGTCCGGCCCTGGTCCTGTCTCTCGGAAAGTGGTTCAAGGTGTTTGCTGTAAACAAGACATTTGGCATTCAAACTCTTCAAAGATAGATTCAGCTTATATATGGTGCTCATCCTTTGGGAGGATGTTTGAAGTTATTTGGGGGATGTCCTATTGCATGTTATTTGTAACCACTAACCACTGCATACCATGAACACCCTATGAGAAATGCCATTTTGGAAATGCTCTGGCCCAGTCGTCTAGCCATCACTATTTGTCAAATTCACTCAGATCTTTTCACTTGTCAATTTTTCCTGCTTCCAGCTCATGAAATTCAAGAACTGAATGATCACTTGCTGCCTAAGATATCCCACCCATTGACAGGTGCCATTGTAACAATATAGTCAATGTTATTCACTTCACCTGTCAGTGGTGTTAATGCCGTGTCTGATCAGTGTATTGTTCCTGCACCAAAGTATCTGACTTTCTACTTTCATGGGATGAATATTCCACATTTATTATGTAAAACATGCTTCTTAATCTTGTTCATGATCTGATCTCATACATTGCCATACTGCCAACTTATTTTAAGAGTTTAGAGTAATGGGTCCTCTTCAGTAGAAAATTAAGATAACAATAGAAATAAAAAAAATACAATAGATACAGTCTTGCTCTGCACAATACTTCTGAGCAGCTGTAGCATGGAATATTTAGCAGTGGCAATCCAAATATAATTCAGGAAAGTCATGCATCAGGTTAAAGGGGCACTGTAGGGACACTCATCTCATTGAGGGAGGGAGGCAAAGGGAGCTATAGTGCCAGGAATACAGTTTTGTATTCGTGGCGCTATAGTATCCCTTTAAACTTGCAAAACAAAAATGTGTTAAACAACTGCAAAGTTATACACTAAAGTGAGATTTGTGGCGAATGGAAGGTGAATTTAAAACAGATTTCACATTTAGGGCCAAAGTGGCCAAACTGGAAAAAATTACTGTAGCACGCACCAGTGGTTATGGTGTTTGGAGTGTTCCTTTAATGAATAGCTTTATTACAATACAGGAACTTCAAATTACACTCACCTGCAGCATGTTTGTCCTTTACGTTCACAACAAGTTTTTGCATTACCATGGTTCTTGATTATTTCCTTTTCGATGTGTGAAAATGAAAGGCGCCAGGCTTCCACTAAATATGTAAACAATGGAAACAAAACATAAACTCTTGACAAACAACATTTTATTAAAGGGAGAGTATTCCCTAGATAACGGCAGACATGTTTTTTTTTTTCTTTGCGCCCTGCCGGGTGCATGCAGCAGCACTGGTGAAGGGTCAGGGCAAGGAATTCATTGTCTCTTTGTGTTCTGACATTTGCTAATGACCACAATAAGGAGACAAGTAAGGAGAGATGAGAGAAAGGTACAGAAAGGAACAGGATGAAAAAAAACAGTTTTACACATGCCATACACTGTGTGTGTGTGAGTGAGTATGGGCTTGTGTGTGTCAATAGTACAGTGTGGTATACTGCATGTGGTTTGGGAGGAGCTTGAGTGAACATATGTGAGAGGAGTCATACATTTTATCCTTGGGCTTAAAAAATTAAATAAAAACTAAAAACATTCCAAGCTTCAGAGTTAGGTAAACTGACTTGATTGTTAGTGTCTCACCAACTGCCTAATAATGAGGGTTAAAAGTTGACCATTTGGCACCACCAGACTTTCACCAACAAGTTTACAACTGAACTGCAACTCCACTAAACACATACATGCCTATAACCTCAATGGTCCTACAAAAAGTTATGGGAGCAATAGAATAGTTTGAACCACTATGTGGTCTGGTGATCACTGTGGAAGCTGCATAAAGTTTAAGTTTAATACCTTTCACTATAATACTATAAAATGAGGCAGTTAACTCAAGTTTGGATTGTTTAATTAGCATGTAGCATGTTTTTTTAAACAGCATTCTCCATATACAATGTAAGCAGTTCACATCCATTTAACCTGCATTGCATATCCTTTAGCACAAACATTGCATGCAGACTAAACAGACAATTCATCAAGTTTACCTTTGTCTATACTTTCATCTGGTTGCTTGGCTACCAAGCAGACGTTCTTGTACTTGCACTCATTTTTCTTTTTGGTCCCTAACCAACGATCAATATTCATTCCATCTCTAGCTGCTTCAGGCCAGTTCCCCTGTACTTCCAAAGCAAGAACAAGGTCCACTGATATCTTCTCAAGTGTGTTTTCAATCTCAATAGTAATAGCAGGACAGTTAGGAGTTTCCCTTGTTAGAGTAATTGTTTCACCTATGGAGAATATATATTTAATGTTATTGCTAAATATGACATAAAAAACACTAAATAGTAAAAACATGTGTAGAACTGTTCCGACAATACCTGTGACGGAGCTCCTGTACTTGGACCGAGTACCTCCGTCAAGTCTGCTTCCTCGTAGCTATCAGGGACCCTGGAGCACTACAGACCCAGTCGCCAAGGTTTGACTGGGATCACTGAGGGCCTTTTCCACCCTGATCCAGACTAATGTGTATATAGCCCTGGACACACTTTCCATTAGCAGATTTTCCCAAACACCAGACGAAACTTGACATAGCACACATATTATAGGCCCCCAACAGCCTCATTTACATACAATAGGGTGCATAGAGTATTAGGTGGTGTCACACAATAGCAAGGGCTGATGGGAGAGGCACAGACAAGCAATACATTGAACATACTCTGCACTAATACTGGACACAGGGTGATCAAAACACAAGAGGAATCTTGGGACCTACATATAGTATCTGTCTTCCATCGCCAGTGATGGAGATTACCGTCACAATACCCTAGAAATTTTTTAAACAGGGGGCCAGTTCACGCTCCCTCAGACACTGTTTGGGGCCAAACTATAAAAAATATTAACAAATTCCTATGCACACTGCACACGCATAAGGACATAAATACACACACCCATACTGACATACATACATAAACAGACAGACACAGACATACACATACATACATATGGACATACATACACATACATACATACACATACAGATACATACACACAGACAGACATACATACAGACAGACACATACTGACATACATACACAAACAGACAGACACATACTGACATACATACACACACACATAGACATACATACTGACATACATACATGCATGCAGATACATACACACACATACATACATACATATATACATACTGAAATACATACAGATACGTACACACAGACATACATACACACACAGACATACATACAGACTGAAATACATACACATACATGCAGATACATACATACGCACAGACATACATACATACTGACATACATACACACACACATACATACATACTGCCACACACATACTGACATACATACATACATACACACACACACACTGACATACATACATACTGACATACACACACACACACACACACACATATACTGACATACATACATACACACACACACATACTGACACACACACATACTGACATACAGACATACACATACATAGACACACTGACATACACACACATACTAACATACATACATACACACACACACATACTGACATACAGACATACATACATACATACAAACTAACAGACATACATACACACACACACACACATACTGACATACATACATACATACATACAGACATACTGACATACATACATACATACACATACATAGGCATACTGACATACAGACACACACACACTGACATACAAACATACTGATATACATACATACATACACACACACATACTGACATACATACATACATACACACACATACTGACATACATACACAGACATACTGACATACATACACACATACATAGACATACTGACATACATACACACACACACACACACACACACACTGACATACACACATACATACACACACACACATACAGACTTACTGACATCCTGAAATACAGACACACACACACACACACACTGACATACCAACATACATAAACATACATACTGACAAACAAAAATACACATACATACAGACATACTGACATACATACATACACACACACACATATTGACATACAGACATGCTGACACACATACATACAGACATACTGACACACATACATAGACATACTGACATACAGACATACATACACACATACTGACATACATACACACACATACTGACATATATACATACATACACATACATAGCATTACTGACATACAGACACACACACACACACACATACATACACATACAGACATACTGAAAAACAGACATACACATACACACACATACTGACATACAGACATACTAACATACAGATATACATACAGACATACACATACATACAGACATACTGACATACATACATACACACACATAGACATACTGACATACAGAAATACACACACACATACTGACATACATACAGACATACACACACACAGACATACATACACACATACTGACATACATACATACACACATACATACTGACATATATACACACACACACACACATACATAAACACATGCTGACATACATACATACACACACACACACATACACATACACACACACACACACATACATACACACAAACTGACACACTGACATACATACATACACATACACACAGACATACATACATAAACACATACTGACGTACTGACATACATACACACACATTCATACATACATACACACTAACATACATACACACACACACAGACATACATAAACACTTACTGACATACATACACATACATACATACACACTGACATACATACATATACACACACATACATACGTAAACACATACTGACATACATACACACACACACACACACACATACCTACACACTGACATACATACACACCCACACAGACATACATACATAAACACATACTGACATACATATACACACACACACACACACTTACACACTGACATACATACATACACACACACAGACATACATACATAAACACATACTGACATACATACACACACACATACATACATACACACTGACATACATACATAAACACATACGGACATACATACACACATACATACATACATACACACTGACATACATACATACACACACACACACACACACAGACATACATAAACACATACTGACATACATATACACATACATACATACATAGCTAATTTTGCTTAGCTTTTTTTGCAGGAGGGTGGCTGTGGCTGATAGGAGTCAGCGTGGCTCCCGCTGCCAGGCTCTCTTCCCTCCCGCGCGGAGTGACCACTGGCCCCATTCAACATCCCTTTACAAGTAGTAAAGGGTACCTAAAAATGACACTGTAGGATCCTAACTGTACTCCACATTCATGGGAGAATATGCATTTCCCTACATGAAATACATCTCATCTCGTTATTTTATCCCACTCTACTTAGTATGCAAGCACATTTGGGCCGGGTCCTTTTTTTCTTCTTCATTTCTCTCAACTAGGGTTGAGAAGAACTGAAAAGTCAGCGTAATAAGAGAAACTATAGGAACACAATCTCATGTCTCTATGACAAATGCCTAGAACAGTGGTGTCTCTACAAATGCCTAGAATAGTGGTGTACTAACAGGGGGGTGCGGTCTGCCCCATTTACCACTCATAGGGAGGTGCCATTCAGGGACAGACTGAGTGGCACTTTGGCCTGTGGGGTGCGACCTACGGGTGACCGGCAGGAGGGGAGAGCACTGCCCAGGTTTTTGCCCAGCAGTTTTTTGCTCTCAGTGAGCACTTCCAGTCAGACCGATTATGGGGGATGGGGCATAAGAAGGGCACATGAGGGAGGGTGACAAAAGAAGCGCACAGGAAGGAGGGGCAATAAAGGGCACAGGAAGGAAGGGGGGATAAAAGAAGGGCACTGGAGGGGTGGGGGGACAAAGACCGACACAAGAGGGGAGGGGGCAAAAGAAGGACACAGGAGGGGAGGGGGACAAAGACACACAGGGGCTGTGGGGCATAAAGAGACACACAGAGGGGCTGAGAGGGTACAAAAAGACAAACAGAGCGGCTGGGGAAATCAATAAGACATAGAGCGGCTAGGAGACACACAGAAGGGCTGGGGGCCCAAAGAGAGACACAAAGGGGCTGGGGAGCAGAGGAGGCAAACAGTGCGGCTTGGGGGGACAAAGAGATAAACAGAGAGTCTGGGAGGCACAAGGAGATACACTGAGAGGCACAAAGAGATACACATAGAGGCTTGAGGTACAAAAGAAGGGCACAGGAGGGGAGGGCAATTTAAATGGAGTCCAAGAGAAATGAGATTATTTAAAAGTTGCACTGCTGAAGGCAACAGAAAATTGCATTAGGCTTGTCAGTAAAAGCAAAAAATTCAAGAAACCACTGTGGTACTCTGCAGATGTGGCCAAAATAGTAAAAAACTAAAAGTTAGCTGTAATGGAGCTCCGTGTACTCCGACCGAGTACCCTCCGTTGATGGACGCTTCCTAGCTTGTGCCGAGGACCACAAGCACCGCACCGGACACCACAACCACCGCAGACTCCGCAACCGCCGTAGCTTGACTGGAGTCTCGCCGTCTTCCTTCCACCCTGTAGTAGCTTCTGACCTACAGGACCGTGTGGGAAAGACCTCTTCCTTCCACCCTGTATGAAGCTCCAGCATCCAGGACTGTGTGGGGAAGACCTCTCATCCAAGGAGAGCGTAACAGGAACAGCTCTTAAAAGAGCTAAGTGATTCAAGCTCAGGGGAGTACGCAGAGCATAGCAATCCCCAGTGTGATTATAACAGCTCCCTCCAATAACGAGACAAGGCTACGTTTTGAGGGATCAAGAAGAACTGAGGTCTGGAATATCCAGCCTGCTTTTTATTACAGTTACAGACAAAAAGTACCCACCCAGGGGGAGGCATAAAATCACCAATCATGTAGAGGTTACAGCCCACACATCCCCTCCCCTCAGATGAACAGTTAACATAATTAACTTGTACAGTAATTTCCCCAAGTTCTGGATGTACCCCAAAAACAGGGGGTACAGTATCCCCAGATAGCCCTTGTCCAGGGTAACAATATATCCAAAATTCAGTCTATTCGGACAAACGGTTCGGGAGTTATGGGGTTCCAGAGTTTTGACCGACCGCACAGACCAACTAGCCGAAAATAGTTCCATAAGTTTTGGCCTTGCGGTCGGTCCCCGTTCGTACGGTGAAAAGGGATGAAATTTGTGCCATCCAGTCGAATCTCAGTGGTCGCTTGAATCCCCATATCAAGTTAAATATAACTACCGAACGGCCGGTTGTTCGGTAGTTCCAGACCGAAGTTCTGGGTGCATGGAGGTCTCAGCGGTGTTCGCCTGTTTGCGTATCCGTTTTTAGTTCCATGCGTTCACAGGCAAACACCGCTGTTCGTGCGCAAGATGGCCGCGAACACGTGTAAGTCCCGAAATGGCGGCCACCCAGACACTGAGATAAAGGGAACGATTGAAACGACATGAACGGTTTTACTACCGAATCCCAGCAAGGCATTTAAACATAGTCCATGTGTCCATAGCCTCTGTACAGCCCATTTAAAGGACCAGAGACAGCAATATAACAATCCATTAAGCGCAGATATAGTTTTTAAAGGGCCCAATCTTCCAGGGCCATAGTCGCAGGGGAGGAGGCAGGCAAGCAGGCCTCTCCAGGACAAAGTGGCAAAGGGCACTTCGTCACATTAGCATTTAGTAATTATAAAAAAAACAGAGTAAGGAAGACAGAATGATCTATAAGATTAGGCAGAAAGAGGCTAAGCAAGTTATAGGAGCTTCCAAATCACACACAGAAGAGAAAATAGCACAGTCAGTAAAAAAAGGGGACAAAACATTTTTTAGATACATAAATGAGAAAAGGAAAGTAAAACAAGGATTAGTTAGATTAAAAACAAAAGAAGGAATGTATGTAGAAGAGGATAAAGGTCTAGTTGACTGCCTCAATGAATATTTTTCTTCAGTATTTACAGATGAAAATGAAGGAAAGGGACCTCAGTTAGGAAAAAGGACAAATGAGGCATTTATTACATGTGAGTTTACAGAGGAAGAGGTTCTATTTCAACTGTCAAAAGTAAAGACAAATAAGCCAATGGGACCTGATGGAATACACCCAAAGTTATTAAAAGAGCTTAGTGGTGTACTAGCAAAACTATTCACAGATTTATTTAACCAATCATTGTTAACAGGAGTAGTCCCGGAAGAATGTTGTGCCCATTTACAAGAAAGGAAGTAGGGAGGAGTCGGGCAACTATAGGCCAGTAAGCCTTACTTCCGTAGTGGGGAAAGTAATGGAAACCACGTTAAAGGATAGGATCGATGAACATCTAAAAACACATGGATTTCAAGATCAGAGACAACATGGGTTTACTTCAGGGAGATCATGCCAAACTAATCTTATTACATAGTTACATAGTTGAAAAGAGACTTGTGTCCATCAAGTTCAGCCTTCCTCACATTTTTTTTTTTGCTGTTGATCCAAAAGAAGGCAAAAAAAAAACCCCAGTTTGAAGCACAATTTTGCAACAAGCTAGGAAAAAAAATTCCTTCTTGACCCCAGAATGGCAGTCAGATTTATCCTTGGATCAAGCCGTTATTACCCTATATTGAAAGATTATATCCTTGAATATTCCGTCTTTGCAAGTATGCATCTAGTAGCTGTTTGAACATCTGTATGGACTCTGATAAAACCACTTCTTCAGGCAGAGAATTCCACATCCTGATTGTTCTTACAGTAAAAAAACCTTTCCTTTGCCTTAGACGAAATCTTCTTTCTTCCAGTCTAAACGCATGGCCTCGTGTCCTATGTAAAGTCCGGTTTGTGAATAGATTTCCACACAATGGTTTGTATTGGCCCCGAATATATTTGTATAATGTTATTATATCCCCTCTCAGGCGATGTTTTTCTAAACTAAATAGGTTTAAATTTGTTAACCTTTCTCCATAGCTGATATGTTCCATTCCTTTTATTAATTTTGTAGCCCGCCTCTGCACTTTTTCCAGTGCCATGATATCCTTCTTTAGAACAGGTGCCCAAAATTGCACAGCATATTCAATATGTGGTCTTACCCGTGATTTATAAAGAGGCAAAATGATATTCTCGTCCCGAGAATGAATGCCCTTTTTCATGCATGACAATACCTTACTGGCCTTGGCCACTGCTGATTGACATGGCACATTGTTGCATAGTTTGTTGTCTATAACAATTCCCAAGTCCTTTTCGTGTGTTGTTATCCCTAATTCACTTCCATTAAGGGTATACGTTGCTTGTGTATTCTTTACGCCGAAGTGCATAACATTTTTCAACATTAAATTTCATCTGCCATTTGAGTGCCCAGTCCTCCAGTCTATCTAAATCCTTCTGCAGCAAAGTAATATCTTGCTCACATTGTATTATTTTACAAAGTTTTGTGTCATCTGCAAACACTGAAGCATGACTTTCAATGCTGTCTTCAAGATCATGTATAAACATGTTAAATAGAAGGGGTCCCAGAACAGACCCCTGAGGGACACCACTTGCCACCTCTGTCCAGCTTGAAAATTTACCATTAATGACAACTCTTTGTATTCTGTTTTTAAGCCAATGTTCTACCCAAGAACAAGCATTTTCATGGAGACCAATTTCCTTGAGTTTGAACACTAATCTTTTGTGTGGAACTGTATCAAATGCCTTGGCAAAATCCAAATAGATCACATCCACTGCAACACCCTGATCTATACTTCTACTTACTTCTTCGTAGAACGCAATCAAGTTAGTTTGACATGACCTGTGCTTCATAAAACCGTGCTGATTTTTGCTGATAACCATATTCTTCTCAAGGAATTCTTGAATATTATCCCTTAATAACCTTTCAAATATTTTACCAGCCACAGAAGTTAAGCTCACAGGTCTATAATTTCCAGGCAAGGATTTTGAACCCTTTTTGAATGTAGGAACCACATCTGCCTTCCTCCAATCCTCCGGAACACTTCCTGAAAGAAAAGAATCTTGAAAGATTAAAAACAGAGGTTCACTTATTTCTACACTGAGTTCCTTAAGTACACGTGGATGGATACCGTCAGGCCCTGGAGCTTTGTTTATATTAACCTTCTTTAGCTGCTGCAGCACCTTGTCTTGAGTTAACCAATTACAATTATTCTGCAAGTTTTTAGTAGCAATCATTTGCACATCTTTTGCCATGGGTTCTTCCTTAATATATACGGAGGAGAATTTATTTGATTTATTTGATTGGGTAACTAAAATAATAGATCAGGATAGTGCAGTAGACATTGCTTACCTAGATTTCAGTAAGGCTTTTGACACTGTTTCACAGAGAAGGCTTATCAATAAATTGCAATCTTTAATCTGACATACATACACACATACATACAATCTCCTCAGGGATCTGCACTTGGACCCATTCTCTGTAATATTTTTATTAGTGATATTGCAGAAGGTCTTGTTGGTAAGTGTAACGGATCGCCTGGCACCCCGACTGGGTACCTCCGTTGAAGGATGCTCCTAGCGCTTCCAGAGCGCTCAAAGCACTCTACCAGACACCACAACCACCGCAGGCCGAACCTCTCTTCTTTCAGTGCGAAGCAGGAACCAGCTCTTAAAAGAGCTTAGGAGTGATTATAGCAAGGGAATATACAGAGCATAGCAATCCCTTGTAGCAGATTCCCCCAATAAGAGACAGAATTACAAATTGTGGGTGAAGTAGAACTCAAGCTTTAATCCAACACTCTGCTTTTATGCACATTTTACACATATAGTACTGCCCACAGGGTTTTGCAGAACAACCAATTAATACGTACAATACACTCAGACACTCCCAGCAATTACACTAAACACCCTCCCCTCTGCCTGTGATATAATTACTGAACACAATGTAATTATCACAGGCAGGAAAATACACAATTTTACACAATATTCATAACTTTAAAAGTATACATCACATTCACATAAAACTTAAAATTTCAGAATCAGCATACTCCATACAAACATATGTCAAAATCATACAAATTGGTCCAGTGGTTCAAAAGTTAGTTGGAAATCCCTTTTTGACCAACTGCAAGCATGGCTTGGGTGTGGTAAGCCCTCAAGCATACTGAAAATATCTCCATTTATAACAACAGTAAAAACACATAAAAATACATAATTCCTATCATACTGAACAGAACCCCCACATTCAACCTATCCCCAGATAGCTTGGATCTGAGCACTCAATATATCCGAACAGCACTCAGATCCCACAAACAGAATAAAATCGCCATGGGGATTACATAGTCATACACAGTCCGATAGAAGTCCATTAGAAGTCCATAAGCCCTAAATGCTGTTTTTAAGGTGCCCAATTTCCCACGGGCCATAGCGCCAAGGCATGTGGCTGGTAATCAGTCCCCTCCAAAACCCAGTGGTGAGGTCCCTTTTGCCACATATCTCCCCTTTGGGGGTAGACTAACCAGGTACCTGACCTTCTGTCGGTCGGTGCCTGAGTTAGTCTGACAACCCACCCACAATAGCAAAGTACAAGAAGAGCCCCCCCACAACAAATGGGTACTTGAGGGACAGAGGCCAGCTGCGCTCTGCCCCGATGTCAGCGCTTCTGCTGGGGCAGCTGGGTTAGGCCTTGGCTTTGGAGGGAATTTAGTACTTACCCCCTCCTCCTGGTACCCCTGCAAGGGTAGTTGGGGATCTGGGCAGGCTGTCCAGCATCCCTGCAGGTCAGGCGCAGAGACCACAGTTCCATCTGCACCTTCTGGGAGATTAGTGTCTCCCCTTTGTATGGTAAACTGCCGCTGGGGAGAGAGGGCGATATGTTCCTCTCTCTGAAGCACATACTGCCGCTGTGGAGGGAGACCGACCTTCTCCTCCCTGTAGGACACACTACTGCTGGGGGGGAAGGACGACACTTTCGGCCCCCTGGGGTGCATACTGTTGCTGGGGAGAGAGACCGGCTGTCTCCTCTCCCAAGGATACACACTGCCGCTGGGGAGGAAGGACGACACCTTCAGCTCCCTGGGATATGCACTGCCGCTGGGGTGTGAGACCGCTTGTCTCCACTCCCTGTAACTCTCTTGGCTGCTGGGGAGAGAGAACGACTGTCTCCTCTCCTAAGGACACACACTACCGCTGGGGAGGAAGAACGACACCTTCAGCTCCCTGGGATACATACTGCCGCTGGGGCGGAAGGACAACACCGTCAGCCCCCTGGGGTGCATACTGTTGCTGGGGAGAGAGACCGACTGTCTCCTCTCCTAAGGACACACACTGCCGCTGGGGAGAAAGGACGACACCTTCAGCTCCCTGGGATACATACTGCCGCTGGGGCGGAAGGACAACACCGTCGGCCCCCTGGGGTGCATACGGTTGCTGGGGAGAGAGACCGACTGTCTCCTCTCCCAAAGATACACACTGCCGCTAGGGAGGAAGGACGACACCTCCAGCTCCCTAGGAAACATACTGCCGTTGGGAGGGGGACTGTAGCGGAGAGGTAGTATAATCCACAGTATCTCCGCTGGATAACAGGAACAGCATAAAATAATCCAGGCAAATAAATACAGCATACAATAATCCTGGTAGCGTTGTAAGAATCCTTCCTTCCCAAGAACTAGACGACACATAGGCTGGGAGTCAACTGAGTTTTTAATCACAGGTCACCGTATTTATGGGATTACCCATGCAAGGGGTTTCCCTACTGACATTACAGGGGTTGTACAGTAGGGGACTACATGGGGAACTTAACAACCTGGACATTTCTCCCATCATACACTGCTGTACGAGAGGGATACTCCCACTAGAATATACAGTTAAGTGGATTATCCCTCTGTACAGCAGAACTGACAATTTACATTAAAACACATAACTTTTATAATATTCACTTTATTTAAATGAATGGACGTTCGGTAGATAGCTGGGGTCTGAGTGCACATTTCGTGAAAGTACCGTTTAGATCCCAGCATAAATAACCAAATGCCGCACGAAACCAACAATATGTTTAAGTTACTTTCAAACTACCGATTGACTTTAGGGAACCACATTACTGAAGGACCGGGGCTCCCGAACGGCTTGGAAGTCCAGTGGTATTCGTGCTGTTGAGTAGCTGATTTTAGTTCTAGGTGCTCAACGACAAAATACCGCTGGGCTAACAAAGGATCCAAGATGGCCGACCGCCGCGTGGTCGGTAGCCGAACGGCGGCCACCCTGAATCCTTATAATTACCGATTGCAACAATGTTGCAATCCTTAATGGGAGCCACACGACCTCCTGTGTGTGGTCTCCCTTCGGTAGTTTGTTCGTTTCAAGAAACAGTGTTGAAATTCACTGTTTGTGAAACTTATTGTATGAATGCTGGCGGTTTTCATGCCGCCAGCATACGAACGCTATTGTTCGCATGGAACACATTAAGCATACATACACCCTTGGTTCTTAAAGCGGTATACACACATTTATGAGAATTTTGCCACAGGGACCGCCTGTCCCCACTCCTGGTAACGTTTGCGGTGGCTGAGGATCTTGGCCGGCTGCCAAGCATCGCTTGAGGGCCGGTAGAGAGACCTCGGTCCCATCTCCATCTGCCGGCTAGGGTCCTCTCCGGACCAGTCTATGAGGTCCGCTACCTCAGGTATCTCTAGTTGCTGTTGAGGAAGAGGACCGGTTGTCTCTTCCCGGGCCTCATTGATGAGTCGCTGGTAATCCCATTACAGGTTTCATTCCTTGGTGACCAAATACCGTAGGTCTGCCTCGAGGTCAATAGCGCTAGGGAGACCCAGCATGTCTTCTCGGTTGTAACACAGGTCCCAAAAATGAGAGTCAGTAGTTTTTCCGAAGTCCTCATCATCAATATTATCCCAAAATAGGCCAGGGCCATCGTAATCCCCACCCTCTGGGAACTCATATTCTGCCATCTCAGGGACACACTGAGCTGCATACCACTGTATTGCCTGGTATGCGTTGTCGAGCCACACTGCATATACTAGAATCTCGAGTCTAGTCACCCACACTTCCAGGGGCTGTTTTCCCAGGAGGGGCATCCGCTCTGCCATTCGAGCCAGCATTCGCTGCCTTCTGCTGAGGCGCCGATCACCTCGCCAATACTGTACTTTCTCCAGGGCTTCATCCCACTGCTGCCACCAATGTAATGGATCGCCTGGCACCCCGACTGGGTACCTCTGTTGAAGGATGCTCCTAGCGCTTTCGGAGGGCTCCAAGCACTCTAGCAGACACCACAACCACCGCAGGCCGAACCTCTCTTCTTTCAGAGCGAAGCAGGAACAAGCTCTTAAAAGAGCTTAGGAGTGATTATAGCAAGGGAATATGCAGAGCATAGCAATCCCTTGTAGCAGATTTCCCCAATAAGAGACGGAACTACAAATTGAGGGTGAAGTAGAACTCAAGCTTTAATCCAACACTCTGCTTTTATGCACATTTTACACACATAGTACTGCCCACAGGGTTTTGAAGAACAACCAATCAATACGTACAATACACTCAGACACTCCCAGCAATTACACACAAAATCCTCCCCTCTGCCTGTGATATAATTACTGAACACAATGTAATTATCACAGGCATAAAAATACACAATTTTACACAATATTCATAACTTTAAAAGTATACATCACATTCACAACTTACATTTTCAGAATCAGCATACTCCATACAAACATATGTCAAAATCCTACAAATTGGTCCAGTGGTTCAAAAGTTAGTTGGAAATCCCTTTTTGACCCACTGCAAGCATGGCTTGGGTGTGGTAAGCCAATTATCTCCAGCATACAGAAAATATCTCCATTTACAACAACAGTAAATACACATAAAAATACATAATTCCTATCATACTGAAAAGAACCCCCACGTTCAAGCTATACCCAGATATCTTGAATCTGAGCGCTCAATACATCCGAACAGCTCTCAGATCCCACGAACAGAATGAAATCGCCATGGGGTTTTGCTAAGACACTCCCAGCATAAATGAGTGAAACCGCCGTTTAGTTGATCTTCCCCCTTTAGAGACACAGGCGCTGTTGCTATAGACCGCCAAACTCCCGAACAGACTATAAGGGAATGTTTCAAACCTCCCGAACAAAGAATCAGCTGAACTCCTTCTTTCCTAGAACTGGCGAAATAATACTTCCAAGTAGCAATCCCCCCAAACACGAGACCAAGCTCCGTATTGAGGGTAAAACAGGAATCTGCTTTAATGAGGGCTACTTACCCGGTATTTATGCAGGTCTCCCACCCTAGGGGACCAGAAGGAAGACTGGGACACATAATGTACAGTAGCCAATCACAGTGGCTCGGGTATAAACACTCCCCTTTGCACAAGTAATTCCCTCCTCTCTATCCTGGAGATAACTGGGAAGAAATCCAATTATCTCCAGGGATAGAGGCAAACCGCCATCTTACATAGTATAATAAACATATAATGAATAAAGTATGGAGAAACAATCAGTTAATAAAGACTATAATCACCTGGGTGCTATTCCTCAATGGTACTCCCTCAAATACCAATACAAACAATAGTTAGACAAAAAAGGAGAATACACACCAGAAACCACAAGTAATATATAACTTGGTTTAATAAACCAACAATAGGTTTAAGCATACAAATAACATATAAAGTAACAAAAAATAGGCAACATGTAAATAATGAACAATAATAGTTTACCAGATTTCTCACAAGCCTAATAGGGCAGAAACACGGATCCAAAATAACCCCCCAATGTTTCGGCACCACCTGGCCGCCCTAGTACATAGTATAATAAAAACACATAAAAATCCATAAATGTAAAACTACCAAATGCATTTAATTCGTGTAACGTATCCCCAGACAGCCTGGATCTGAGCGCACATTACTACCGAATAGCGCTCAGACCCAATGCACACAGTTCAATCGCCATGGAGTCAAAGTCTTTCACACTGTTCTTTCTGTATACGATTGACTCCAGGGGATGGCTATCTGGGTTAAGTCCATTCGTATAATAAAAAGTCCCGAACGGACCGGCGTTCGTATACCCGATGATAAGAAGGACAGTCGGCAGTTTTAGCGGTGTTCGGTAGAAAAAGTGTCCGTTTGGAGTTCCATAAGTTCCTCGTCAAACACCGCTGTTCATTCACGTGTTTAAAATGGCCGCTGCCTCGTGGTCGGCATACGAACGACAACCACCCTGCAAACGGTTCGAATAAAGAGGTGTCTGCGGTTAGCCACAACGTTCTAATTGAGGCCAATAGGTTAACCAGCAGCACATTTCTCTTCTGGGTGGCCGTCCGTTCGGTAGTTTTATTCGGTATCACTGGAAATAAACGAACAGGGACATACGGGCAGGTAATCCCATGAATGTATACAAAATAGACGAACCAGCAAATAGTACTTAGACAGATTGATCTGTCACAGGTTTAAGTTTAACAAGGGCCATACACAGTCCAATAGAAGTCCATAGGCCTCAAAAGCTGTTAAAGTGCCCAATCTCCCAGGGGCCATAGTCCCAAGGCTTTAGGCTGGCAATCCGTCCCCTCAGTGGCGAGGTCCCTTTCGCTAGAGTAAGGTATTTCTACGTAACAGGGTTATGTCAACGTAACAGGGTTGATATACTAGGAGGGATAAGCCAAATGGCAAATGATTTAGTTAAACTAAAAAAATGGTAAGAGTTGTGGCAACTGACATTTAATGTGGATAAGTGCAAGATAATGCATCTTGGACGTAAAAACCCAAGGGCAGAGTA
The DNA here is from genome assembly GCF_036172605.1 of Pelobates fuscus. NCBI lineage: Eukaryota > Metazoa > Chordata > Amphibia > Anura > Pelobatidae > Pelobates > Pelobates fuscus. The sequence continues at coordinate 181,035,570 of NC_086318.1, read as the reverse complement.
CAGAATATTTGATAGAGTCCTAACCTCAACATCTGAGGAAAGGGATTTAGGGGTGATTATTTCTGATGACTTAAAGGTAGGCAGACAATGTAATAGGCAGCAGGAAATGCTAGCAGAATGCTTGGTTGTATAAGGTTGTATTAGCAGTAGAAAGAGGGAAGTGCTCATGCAATTGTACAGAACACTGGTGAGACCTCACTTGGAGTATTGTACGCAGTACTGGAGACCGTATCTTCAGAAAGATATTGATACTTTAGAGAGAGTTCAGAGAAGGGCTACTAAACTGGTTCATGGATTGAAGGATAAAACTTACCAGGAAAGGTTAAATGATCTTAACATGTGTAGCTTGGAGGAAAGACGAGACAGGGGGGATATGATAGAAACATTTAACTACATAAAGGGAATCAAGACAGGAGGAGACCATATTTAAAAGAAGAAAAACTACCACAACAAGAGGACATAGTCTTAAATTAGAGGGGCAAAGGTTTAAAAATAATATCAGGAAGTATTACTTTACTGAGAGCGTAGTGGATGCATGGAATAGCCTTCCAGTTGAAGTGGTAGAGGTTAACACAGTAAAGGAGTTTAAGCATGCGTGGGATAGGCATAAGTCTATCCTAACTATAAGATAAGGCCAGTGACTAATGAAAGTATTTAGAAAATTGGGCAGACTAGATGGGCCGAATGGTTCTTATCTGCCGTCACATTCTATCTTTCTATGTTTCTATGGGGGAGGGGGGGGACAAAGGAAGGACACATGAGGGGGGGCAAAAGAAGAACACAAGAGGGGATGTTGACAAACAGACACAGAAGGACTCGTGGACAAATACACATAGAGGGTTTGGAGGCACAATGAGACACACAAATGGCTGGGAGATACAAAGAGGTACACAGAGAGGTTAAGGGGGGCAAGGAGACTTATTGAAGGGCTGTGGGGGCAAAGAGACACAGAAAGGGGCAAGGGGAAAAACATTTGCACAAAGTGGCTGAGGGAAGAAAGAGACAATGGGTCTGGGGGGGTCAAAGAGGCACACAGAAAGGCTTGGCAGAGAGAGGGGAAGAGGGAAAAGACACACACAAAGGGGGGGGGGGGACAGATGCACAAAGAGGCTGGGAGAAGAAGAAGGTCTGCCAACCAGTTATAGCAGCCAGAAACAGTAATTAAGGTGAGAACAGACAACTTGGGCTGGGTATCAGAGAGCTATGTTATATTACTATATTGCGAATAGGGACCAGAGTGTTAGAGAGACATCTTTCCAGTGCCCACTAGACTCTATTGTAGTCTATACAGGGGCCTTAAGGGGACTATTTCTAACATGCAGCTTACAAATTTGTGCAATATATTCTTAAAAACATTAAAAAGGATTGCGGGTGTATTTTACATTTTAAAGTTGGGGGTGGGGGGCGGAGCCTGGACACCGAGCCGTGCAGACGTACCTGACACGAGCTCCCGAGAGACGGGCTGCAAAACGAAGAACGGGGAAAAGCGGAGGCTATATGGCCCAAGGTCCTCTAAAGGTGCACCACCCACGTCGGGTGTGCTCCGCAGAATCGACAGACACAACCCTGGAATCCGTCGGAGCCGTGAAAGCGGAGAGGCGGGGGGAGCCTGGGGAGGCGGCCGATCCCCTCGGCGCTGGGGCCTTCAAGCGACTTTACAGTAGCCTACCCCCCCCTCCATGGACCGTGGGGGATATCCCAGTCCCCACTGGAAGCACCAACCCAAACAAAAAACAGGCGAGTTCACCCCACGGCATGCAGGGGCAACAGGCCACCAAAGCACTACCAATATGGCCACCAAGTGCAGACGCCATGAGCGTGATGCCCACAACAAGCCGTCCACACCTCCACAGGGGACCCTCGACTGGCTATGCAAAAGATTCTGGGATGCACTGCACAGCCGAGGAGCCACTTACCACCATGCAGAATCAATGGTAACCGCATGGATCCGACCAGCAACACGGCGCAGCCAATATAGGCGCATGCCTAGAGCCTCCAAAGCGGCCATCCGACGATGCAGGTTTCAGCGGACCTCAAGGCGGGAACGAGAGTCAGGCTTCGCAAAAGCAAGCTCCAACTCGCCATCACATAAACATGCGACCATTACCCAAGCGACATACAAAGGGACCTCACCCTGTGCCAAAATCCAGCACAGCATGACTCAGATCCCTAAGGCCAACGCTGCAAAACGAATGTCTGTGCGGCTTCACACCCCTCAAGGTACCACCGGAGCTAACTCCCGACGTGGGGACACCGCGCTCGGGGGCTCCAAAGAAGGGACTCACAACGGCAATAAACGGGACTTCCAAACACTAGGTATTGGCTGAAACATTCACTGCACAGCCTTACCAGAATCATGTCCTGCAATTCCGGGTAATGCACTATCTGAACAGATTGCAACACGACCACGCTCACACTGGACTGAAGGGGTTAACACTGACTTTTTTAAATTTTTTTATTTTCTCTTATTTTCTTTACTCAGCCTGGAACACACCTAGCCATCATAATAATTATGCACCCAGATGTTAACCCCTATAGCACACCCGACGTAGATTAAGGCCCCCTGCCACACATTAACATGTTCATGTGAAGTTATTCCTGATTAAAGCAGAACCCAGTGGTTTCTTACTCAATGTTTAACTAGCTTCTGATACAGCATATTAATTTCATGCCTAGAAAGCAAAGCGATGTTACTATATGTTATATGTATACCTAAGCAACGAAAATCAACACTGTTCATTACATAACTTAACCTCAAAAATGTGCTAGTTCAACTATGTACCTCTTGTTTAACTGTCTATACTGTGCTAGAGGATTGCCTTTGGGCTACTTCACACGCGACTGTACCAAGCTTCCGCACCACAAAAATAAAGAATAAAAAAAAAAGTTGGGTTTGGGGAGCCAAATACAAGATCTGCCCATTTGCCAAATGCTCTAGGTACGCTCCAGGTCTAAAAAGAAATGTGATTCAAGCACTCAAGGTACATACATAGCAGATTTAGTTGGAGAACCAGAACATAAACAGCAACGTTTGACATTTAATTAGGTCTTTATCAAACCTGAAAATCTGAAAGCCTGACCTATCCAATGGAATTTTAAGTGATTTGATGGTTGCTTGGTGAGAATTCATTAAGTGTCTTACGATATGTATTTGCTGAAAATATAGTAATTATGCTTACACCATGGTGGATGGGAAATGCTAATGTGATCATCTCCAGTCAAGCGCAATATGAAGATTTATGATAAGTACAGAAGGATATTTAAAGAAGAGATCAATTTTATCCAAAAAGAAAATTAATATCTTACCTGACTTTATAATATTTTCAATAATATCTCGTAATTCAGTAATTATTTCGTTGGGAGAAATCAACCTTGATATTTCATCTGCATACCTGTTCCATGGATTATTTTTCGGTAGCCTTTTAAATTGACATTTATAAAAAGCACCACTATCAAGGTCTATCAATTCAACTCGTTGTACTGGTATCTTCAGCATGATGTCAAATTCATTTGGTTTTGAAATCTAAAAAATACAGAAAAATACCATTATTAAAGGAACACTCTAAGCAATATAACCTTTAAAGTGTTTTGTGGTGGTTATGGTTCCAAGCATTCCCTGATTAACCCTAATGTAAGCAGTCAACCCATTTGCTTAATTACTTTTTTTAATACAAAACAGTACAGGCATAGAATACAAATATGACATTGCGTTTTTAAACATACAAGGGTATCACGTGGTATTGCATGAGTTACATTTGCAACATGAGTGGAGACAGCCATCATATCCACGTTACATCATCCAATCAATCTAGTATAATAAGATAGTGTCACTCGACAGCCCCTACAGCTACATCTGTTACCAGGCAATTTGCATCAACACATGTACATGTACAATTTAACATACTGAAGAAAGAAACAAAAAATGAACAAAAGAAAATGAAGTGAGAAATAAAAGAAGAGCCGAGAAGGTTCTCCATATACATCACTGTTCAGTTTCTACACATCTATTGTGAGTATTGGGGTGGTATTGTTATATGTTGTACTGCAACTTAGAAGAGTACCGCTGGCCCATCACTTCAAGGCCCCCCTTGCTCAAGTGAATTCTGTTCAAACACTCATCCCCCCCACTCTGTCTCAAATCTGGAACTGAGCCCTGCAAGCCTGTAGGACAAGCATGTCAAATTTAAAAGGCTAACACGAGCCAAATAATTAAGGTCTAACTTCATGTGGGCTGCAGGAAACCAAAAACTTAAGTTTTCATAGAAAGGTAGGTTTATTTAGAAAAGTACAGTGTAACAAAAGTTGCCTAACTGACACTGGATGTCCTCACGCTTGTAGTGCTTCAAAGTAAACAAAAGAGCACATTTATTTTAAGGAGACATGCATTTGCATATAGCCAATGTTTCAGTCAAACTACCTCACATATTTAGAAAAGTTTGGTAATGGGACTGAAATTGTGAATGTATGCTGTTACACAGCTCTAAAAAAAACAAATTACGTTATCTTGTTGATTTTGAAGACCTATGAGTGTGTTCTTCACTTTGGCTGAGATCATCAAACGTGATGATCTCAGCAAATTCAATTCTTTGCCGTAGGAAAAGAAAAAGCTGCGCAGACAGCCGGCATTTCCATGGGGAGCGTTCAGAGCCTCTATGCAGACCCAATTTAATACACTGTCCTCTCCCCCCATTCTAGTACACTGCCCCATCTAATACACTACTCCCAAATCCAATACAATGCCCACAAATCCAATACACTTCCCCCAAATCTACACTGTCCACCCTCTCTCCCACCTCTCTTATATACTGCCCCGCACCCCAACTCTAAAACACTGTCCTTCCATCCAATACACTGCCCCCCAATACACAGCCACCTCAATCTAATACGCAGCTCCCCCTTCATCCACTCTAATACACTGACCCCTCCCCAATCTAATACACTGCCCCCACTCCCAACACTCTAGTTTAATACACTGCCCTCCCTCCCCTAATTTAACACACTGCTCACCGTCCCACCACTCTAATACACTGCCCCTCCCTTTCCCAATTTAATACACTGCCCCCCTCCCACCACTCTAATACACTGCCCCCATCCCTCCAGCAATTTAATACAGTGCCCCCTCACTTCCTCAATTTAATACCCTCCCCTCCTCCCGAATTTAAAACACTACACAGGAAGATCCCCCAAGCCCCTCTTCCCCTACCTTAAGATGAGCCACCTGTCCTCCAATTCTAGCCCTGCCCTTCTCTGCACATACAGGTTAGACGCTCCTCTGTCACTGTGAGCAGGAGGGAAGAAGGAGTGGCTGGCCTGCGAAAGCCACTCTGCTCACTGCAGAGTGAATGTATCAATATCATCCAAATATACAAGAACAAAACAATTTAAGTAGTCTCTAAGAGCATAGTTTATGAGATCCTGGAAGACGGCCGGAGCATTACATAAGCCAGAAGGCGTGACGGTATATTCATAATTCTGATGTTAAAGGCCGTCTTCCATTCATCACCATGGCGGATTCTGACCAGATTATAAGCCCCCCTGAGATCCAGTTTGAGGAATACAGTCGAACCATGTAGTTTGTCAAACAGCTCAGTAACCAGAGGAATCAGATATGCATTTTTACCTGTTATACGATTTAACCCTCGGTAGTTGATACAAGGTCTAAGGTCCCCCTCTTTTTCAGAGACAAAAAAGAAACCTGCTCCAGCAGGAGAGGATGACCTTCTGATAAAACCTTTGGCCAGAGAGAATTGGGCGTATTCCTCCATTACCTAATTTTCCTGAGGAGATAGAGGATAGATCTAGGTGGCATGTAACCTGGAAGGAGCTTAATGGTACAATCATATGACCTGTAAGGAGGAAACTTCTCAGCCTCCTTCTTGTCAAATATCTCTTTAAGGTATGCATACTGATCTGGTACACTGGTAGATAAAGGTTAAGCTGTGGGCTCATTAAAGGTATGAACAGGTAAGATGTTCTGAAGGCAAGAGTTCCTGCATGTAGATCCTCGAGAAATTATATCCCTTCTCTGCCAATCAATGCTAGGGTTATGTGTGTACAACCATGGAAATCCTAACACTATAGGAGCAGAAGGTGAAGTAATGACCTGTAACATTATTATCTAGTGGTGTTAGAGTCCAACTGTCAGTGATAAGATCTCTGTCTCATGAGTGATTGTAGGCTCTAGAATTGGGCTACCTACCTTCTATGGCCTCAATGGCTAAGAGTGTGTCTCTTTCTTTAAGGGGTAAGTTTAGCTTGGTGGCGAAAGCTAAATCAATGAAACTCTCGGCAGCACTAGAGTCTAATAATGCCTGCGTCTGAGAAGTGTAAGAACCCTTTTTGTAAGGGTATAGGTAGAAGGAAGCAAATGTGAGGTGTTATAGGGGACAAAGTGTTAACACCCAAGGCCAGTCCCCTACTAGGACTTAGGTGTGTGAGTTTTGCAGCCAAGAAGGGCAAACTGAGGTGTCCTTTTTTCCCACAGTAAAGATAGAACCACTCTCTACGTCAATGTGATTTTTACTCCTCCGATAACCTATCAGAACCTAATTGCAAAGGTTCTGGTGCATGTACCGCCGGGTTAATAAATGTAGGTGCTAGTTGGGTAGCGTCCCTAGTTTTTCTCCTCTCCCTGATTCTCCTGTCTATATGGGATGTGTAGGAAATCAACTCCTCTAACTGATCAGGTAGATCCCTAGCTGCTAACTCATCCAGCAAGGTATCAAACAGACCCTCTGTAAAGGCAGTAATGAGGGAGTTGTTATTCCACGATACCTCCGAAGATAACATACGGAATTCAATAATCAGCGACTGACCTATTACCCTGTTTAATTTTCATGAGAGCTTTCCCGGACCTTATTTCTCTCCCTGGGGGATCAAATACCCTCCTAAAAGACGTAATATATTCGGAATAGTTATAAACGAAGGGATCATCATTTTTCTACAAAGGGTTAATCCAAGCAAGTGCCTTATCGGTCAGAAGGTTCATGATGAATGCAATTTTAGCCCTGTCTGAAGAAAAGATTCTGGGCAACAATTTGAATTAACCCCTACCTCATTAAAAAACTCTGCAATGTACCCTATCTAGGTGGAGGTGTGAGATATATATAGAAGGGCCAGGTTGAGCTTGAGCAGATTCTAGGAGGAGTTTGGAAACTTGCGGAACCGGTTTGTGGATCCTGCTGGATAAATGCTGTCCTAGTCAGTATGGTTTGCAACGCTTGTTCAAATTGGTCCATCCTATGATCCATTTGTTCCATACGTGCTTCATTATGGGATAGCTGCTGTCCTAACCCTGTAGGGTCCATGGCCCTGTCGTAATGTCAGAATTGCGGTAACCCCTACATACAGTGAGAAGGATATTTTGCCAAAATAGAAGAAAGAACAGGATTCTATACCGGATCTTAGAGTGGCTCGACTTAACGTATGCCTAAAAAGGTGTGGAATCGTAGTAAAAAAGGTATAGATCAACGAATACAGAGGTACACAAGAATGAGAAAACAAGCCAAGGTCAAAGGGATACAGGATACAGAGAGTCAGAATAGTCAAAATATGAAACCGGGTCAGCAACAGGAAAAACAGAATAATATAAGTGATATAGTGATATTGAAGAGATAAGGTGTAAGGAAAAGGGATATGCTGTATTGGGACATTTCTCATTATTGCTGCACAAAGATACACTTTGTCTGTGGGGATATTTACTCCAAAATTAAGCTTTGAATATTTTGTGAGGAGATTGTAAGAGGGTAAGCAATTACATTCAGTACATTCATACATACATATATAGTATGACAACATCCGGGAATGAGCTTTATTGCACGCATGCACATGCGGAAGCGGTACACACCGGCACACAGGTGATTGAAGTCGGGTAAATGAACTCTCCTTATTTATAGTCAGTTAGTAATGGTACATGCTATTTATGTCCTGATGAAAGTTTACTGAAGTGAACTGAAACGTTGACTATGGATTAAAAGCTATTCTTATTTTTATACAAGTTCTCGAGTGCAGGTTTTACTTGGAAATTATATATATATAAAAGAAACCAAGAGGGCTGCACTCACCTAAACATGCATACATTATAGGGTGCTGCTGGGGCCAAAATATACAAAATACAGAATCCAGCGCGCTCGCTTATTAACTAAACAGTGATTTCAAATCTTAGAGATTGTAATAGTTTTATTTAAAAACACCTCACCTAGGCAAAAAATGATGGGGGTTTAGTTACATTATATGATCATACATTGCATAAGCCTGCCAACTACGTCAAAGTACCCCATATTCGGCAGGTCCTATCCTAATAGCAGCCTAATGCTTGCTCTTATGAGATTAATCCACTTACTTGGGAAATACTTCCTTACTGGGACTCTCTGCAAGTCAAGGCTAAATAGGGTCCTGGAATGAGGCACCTGTAACAGGGAGGGGTGCAAAACCAAGAAGTTGGCCTGGGACTCCCATATATATAAAAGAAACCAAGAGGGCTGCACTCACCTAAACATGCATACATTATAGGGTGCTGCTGGGGCCAAAATCATTTTTTGCCTAGGTGAGGTGTTTTTAAATAAAACTATTACAATCTCTAAGATTTGAAATCACTGTTTAGTTAATAAGCGAGTGCGCTGGATTCTGTATTTTATATATATATATATATATATATTGTGTGTGCTTATATATTACTCAATCATCTGGGGTGGCAAGACATAGCCTTACATATTATTGGTATATTTCTTTTTTCTAATTCAAAATATTGTTCATTTCAGAGTAAAACATTTAATTATACATTAAGCATACCCACATACAGACACAGACAAACTCTGGGATAGACAATAATATACTGACCGTAGGGGATAGTAAGAGATTTGAAGGTTGGTTATTTGATTGTAATAGGAAAACGGTTCTTATATAAATTGATACTCAGTAGGATGCTGGTTCCTTTTTTTTTTTCTCTCTCTCTCTTTTTCTCTATAAGACACTCCGAGTTTCTATACCTCGCCCTGTGGGATTCCATGGGATTCCCAGTACGTGGAATATTTTTTGGTTCCAGGCTTTTATGTAGATATGAATGTCTTCATGTTGTTTTGTCAGGTGTGTAATATGTTTAACTGGTCATGCATATTGCAGATATGGTCAAGGAGCCCAAAAAAGAAAAATAGACTATTAATGCCCAAGGCCTTAATTATTTTATTAAAATAGGCTATTTGTATAATACTCTTGTTAATCAGAAAATACAAGTAGGGTTTATTCAGGAAACCCATTGGACTTGGGAGTCTAGGAAATTATGGTTCTATAAAAAATATCCCTTGATTTACTCTACATCCTTACAAGGAAAAAAGGAATGTGGTGTTTCAATAATTTTCTCTAAGGAAGTTACTTTCGATTGTTGTTTTAACCATTTAGACCCGGAAGGGAGGTTTATCATTCTGGTGGGCCAACTGAATGGGACGGATTATACTTTAGTTAATGTGTATTTACCTAATAAAGACCCAATTAAAACATTGACTAACATTTTAGGTCTGGTAGAGTTATGATTGCAGGTGATTTTAATTGTATTTTTGACACTTTATTGGACAAGCAATTGGCTAAAAATCAGAGGATAGATAAAACCCTGAAAAGACAGGCAGCGTCATTAAGTAGAGTGATAAAGAAAGCGGATTTGTACGACTGCTGGAGTTTGTCCCATCCCAATGAAAGGAATTTCACGCATAGATCTATCCCTCATAACTCGGCTGCCAGGATAGATCAGATTTTGGGTAACTTAAATCTAGTACAGGCGATCTCTTCAATTTCCATTGTTGAAAATACCTGGTCAGACCATGATATGGTAATTGCAGACTTGGTGGTAACTAATATGAGACCCCCGCCCCCAATTTGGAGATTGGCAGATTATCTGTTAGAAAATAAAGCAAATGTAGAACATATAGAGAAGTTAGTTGATCTTTTTATCAAGGAGAATACATCTGAGGAGTTATCCAAGGAATGCCTATGGTGCTCTTGTAAAGTAGTTATTAGGGGACACTGGATTAAATGAGCAAGCCACCAAAAAAGGAATATAGACAATATTTTGTCCGATCTTTATATTGAATTTTACAGTCTTTCTAAAGCTAACAAACAATCTTATGAGGAGAGAGCATTATCTATTAAGGTCTGCCAAGAAAAGATAAATGTTCAGATTAAGAACAGGATAGAACGTAATCTAAATAAGTTCAATATTAAATACTATTACAAGAACAATCGTTTTGACTCATTGTTAACAAATAAATTAAAGAAAAAGACTGATCAAAAGATCTCCAAACCAGGAGATGGAATTAATTATATCTATAAGACAGATGAAATTGCCAGCAAATTCAGATCTTTTTATGCAAAATTATATAACTTAAATAAATCTCCTGACCTAGGCATGTTGGAGAATTACTTGAGAAAATCTAATTTATCAAAAATATCTCATGACCAGAAGGAAAGGCTTAACAGAAGTATATATCAGAATGAAGTCGATTTAGCAATTGATAAGCTTGTAAATAGTAAAGCTCCTGGTCCGGATGGGTATATGGACCTGTTCTTTAAAGGTTTTTAAAAAACAATTACTCCCGCTGTTAACTGAGACCTTTACAGAAATGGCGACCAGAGGGTCTGCCTCCCTAGATCTATTAAGGGCACATATTACTCTGATTTTGAAGCAAGGTGAAATCCCCTATGAAGTGAGTTATTATCGTCCTATTTCTTTGGTCAATGTCGATGTTAAACTTTACGCCGCAAGTTTAGCGGAACGATTGAAAATAGCCTTGCCATCACTCATTCATCGGGACCAGATAGACTTTATGCTGGGTAGGCACTCCTCTCATAACCGGCGTAGGGTCCTAGATCTACTGGAGTAGGCTCAGACTGAGGGAACCCCCCTCCTGACTCTGTCGGTGGATGCAGAAAAAGCCTTCGATAGGGTCGTATGGGGCAGTTTGGCTTTGAAGGGTGGTTTATGGGTGCAGTAGGAGCCATATATTTGAATCCTACAGCCCGCATAGTAGCCTGTGATTTATGCTCAGAATGGTTCAGTATTAATAATGGAACAAGGCAGGGGTGTCCTCTCTCACCCCTATTATATGTTTTATCAATAGAACCTCTGGCCAATAACATCAGACAAAATGTGAGGATCAAAGGACTGGGAATGGAAGATATGTTTGTATGCAGATGATATCCTTATTTCTATTACTGACCCACACGTTTCTCTTCCACACTTAATGCAAGAATTTGATAATTACAGCCTGAATATGAATAAAACAACAGCTATGTCCATTAATATACAAAAATAGTTCACATATTTGGGGGTGATTATCTCTGCAGATATAAGGTGGACCATGGAAATTAATTTATTGAAATTGTTAAAAAAGACCAACGTATTACTAAAAGAATGGAGAGTTCATAAAATTTCCTGGTGGGGAAGGATTAATACCATTAAAGCCTATATAATCCCTAAATGGGCTTACCTATTTGGTATGCTCCCTCTCTCGATCTCTTGCCACTGGTTAAATGTGCTACAAAGTAGTATTACATCCTATATCTGGAGAGGGAAGAGACCAAGAATCAATACATATACTCTATCAAGGAAGGCCCAACAGGGGGGATTGGGCTGCCCCTTAATTACTCAAATATATCAGGCCAATATGCTGGTCCATGCTAGTAATTTACAATTAAGTGATTCCAAAAACCAAGCTTGGTACAAAATTGAGTCAGCTAGAATTGGACTAGATAATCTTGAGCTTCTCCTATTGAGAGAGGCAAGCCAGAATAAGCAAATGGGCGAGATTACATTCCAGTCTCCCTTGTCTTTATCACAAACATTAAATGAATGGAATACTATAAAGAAAAAGCTGAATATTAATAAAAAAAACTTTATGAGAACCTTAGTTTAAGGTCTTTAGAACACTATATGTTAGAGATTAACTTGGTAAGCTGGTATAAAATTTTTAACTATAAGATAAAATATCTTGATAGTGAACAACAATTGAAAAGCTTTGAAGTTCTTAAAAAATTGTTGGATTTACCTTCTAGAGAAATATTTAACTACCTTCGTATCTAGAGCTATCTTAAAGATAATATACTAACGTTAGATGGCCGTTTGGGTAAACTATTTAGGAAAATCTCTGGTTTTATGGTAAAAAAGGTGTTCTCTCTTGCAATAGAAGTGATAAAACTTAAGGGGACCCCAGATATTCCCAAAGCTTTAACTAAATGGGAAGATGATTTAGCAATATCTATTCCATTTAACAATTGGTGTAAATCCTTTATGATGACTAAAAAAGCCATTCACTGTCTTTCTAGAGACCTTTACAAAATCCTGTATAGATGGTATCTGGTACCGACTAGACTTGCAAAAATATCCAATACAAACCCATCAAATTGCTGGCGGTGTTTTCATCCAGACGATTCTATGCTCCATATTTGGTGGGCTTGTCCCAGAATTAAGCCTCTTTGGAGTATTTAATTTAATCTTATATATAGGATTGGAGGTATATGCCTGGAGCATAAAGCGGAAATTGCCCTACTTCATCTTATGGGTTCAGAAATAAAAGATAATCTCGATATTGTGATTATACAATGTCTAATGGCAACTAAAATATTAATTGCTAGATTTTGGAAAAGTACTGAGATTCCTACTAGAGACCAAGTTAAAGCTCAATTACTATACTAATTTGAGATGGAAAAAGGGTTGATCCTCATGAATGATTATTTAAACGTTAATATTTTGACACTATATTCCAACCTTATTGACAAGATCTGAGGGTTTTAATGAGGTGAGCTTAATGGAAAAACGTATTATGACCTACCTAGATTCAGATTAAACCCAGTATTGGATAATACCTCATGGGTTCTTTGACCATATATTTGATACTAGTTGTATTTACTATGGAATTTTTGACCTGCCATATTCCTATAATATCTTGGACCAGTTTTGTTTGTATTGTATGTCCTATTCTTGTGGGTATTGGTTTTTGTTGGAGTGTGATTCTCCTATACTTCGATATTGCATATTAAATTTTTACGCACTGGAAGATGTATCTTTTACATATATATGATGTAATTTGCCATACCTGTGTGTGTTTTACCCGGGAAAGGATTTTTTTTGTAATACCTTTCTCGGTTGTTGTACCGTATATTTATATTGTTATAAAACTCAATAAAAAAAAAAGATTGAAACAGAATAGTCATAATATGAAACCGGGTCAGCAACAGGAAAAACAGAATAATATAATGAAGTGATATAGTGATATTGAAGAGATAAGGGGCAAGGAAAAGGGATATGTTGTGTTACGACACTCACCGCCAAATTAGATGAAGCCGCCGTTTAGTCAATAATCCCCTTTTCCAGAAATGCAGGTTCTGCACGGTCGACCGCCAAACTCCCGAACGGAGTATAAGGGAACGGAGTATAGAATACTCACTGAACACCGCTGATCCTTCTCGTGTTCCAAACGACGACCACCCATACGGATGGAATGTGGAGGTGTCTGCGGTTAACCACAACGTTCTAATTGGGGCCAAGAGGTTAACCAGCAGCACACTCCTCTCCTGGGTGGCCGTCCGTTCGGTAGTTTCAATCGGTATTTAGAGAAACACACGAACAGGGGCATACGGACAGGAAACCAAACAAAATAAAGGCAAACAGACGAACCAGCAATCTTAGTCTGTACAGATGGATCTGTCACAAGGCTCCCTCCTTGTGGGACACTCTGGCAGACCCGGCTTAACCCTTTGGTGGGTCAACTTGGGGATGACCGGACTAGGAGGTGGCAGGGATGTCTGTTTGCCGGGACAATCCATCAGCATTCCCGTTCTGCTTACCGGGTCGGTAGCTGATGGTGAAGTTATAAGGTTGTAGCGCTAAACTCCACCGTAGCAGTCTACCATTGTCTCCTGAGACCCGGTTAAGCCAGACAAGGGGATTGTGGTCCGTCACAAGGGAAAATTCCTGTCCATACAAATAGGGGCTCAACTTTTTCAATGCCCAGACCAGGGCCAAGCACTCCTTCTCCACTGCCGCATAACTCACTTCCCGGGGTAACAGCTTTCTGCTGAGATATGCGATAGGGTGCTCTCCTCCATCCTCCCCGACTTGGCTCAGCACAGCCCCCAGTCCATACATCTGTATGTATGGAAGCATCTGTATGGACAAGAAAACGTTTGTTAGGGACTGGGGCAGCCAGGACAGGAGCATTCACAAGAGCCTGCTTTAGTGCTTGAAACGCAGCTTCACAAGCTGGAGACCACAGGACCTGCTTAGGGAGATTCTTTTTAGTCAGGTCAGTCAGGGGCTTAGCGATAGTGCTGTAATCGGGAACAAAACGTCGGTAGTACCCTGCCGTCACCAGGAAGGCTAACACCTGGGTCTTAGTGATAGATGTGGGACAGTTAGCTACTGCCTCTATCTTGGCTGGCTCCGGTCTCTGGCTCCCACACCCCACTCGGTGACCCAGGTATTGCACTTCAGCCATGCCTAGATGGCACTTCTCTGGCTTCAATGTCAGGCCAGCAGTCCAAATTTTATCCAGTACTACCCCTACGTGCACCAGGTGTTCCTCTCAGGACCCACTGTAGAGCAAATTCCTGGAAACCATCGAGGAGTCTATCCACCATACACCCCATTTGGCCTGTACCAATTTAAGGTCATGCCAAATGGCATGACCTTAAATTGGTACAGGCCAAATGGGGTGACGAAGGCCGACTTGGGGATAGCATCCTCGGCCAGGGGAATCTGCCAGTAGCCCTTACACAGGTCTATGGTGGTCAGATAGCGTCCCCTAGCAATACGATCTAATAATTCGTCTACCCGAGGCATCGGGTAGGCGTCAGTGGTGGTCCGCTCATTGGGTCGCCTGTAGTCCACACAGAACCGGGTGGTCCCATCTTTCTTATGCACCAGGACTGCAGGCGAAGCCCAAGGGCTATCGGAGTGTTCGATGACCCCAAGCTGGGTCATCTACTGTATCTCCTTCCGCATTCCTTCTCGGACTGCTTCAGGGATGCGGTAAGGGGGCTGTCGCAGGGGGTTCTGTCCAGGGGTCTCTACCTTATGTACAGCTAGGTTAGTGTAGCCGGGTTCTTGAGAGAACGTCGCCTGCTTCTCCCACATAAGTTGTTTTGCCTGTCCCTTCTCTGTGGGGCTCAACCTGTCCCCTAGCTGTACAAGGCTAGTAAGGTCAGTCTGGGGATCCCTCTCTAATAAGCCAGGCAGGGGTAAGTTCTCTGGGTCGTCTGCAGCCGGGGCACACACTGCAGCGACATCCTCCGGTCTCTCCTGATACTCCTTCAGCATGTTCACATGGAAGGATCGCTGGATCCTTTCATCTGCACAGCTGGCTATAAGGTAGGTAGTATCACACACCTGAGCTAACACCTTATACTGGCCCTGCCAAGATGCTTGCATCTTGTTGGCCTTCACAGGTTTGAGCACTAAAACCTTCTGCCCAACCTGGAAGACCCGCTGTCACCCCGATCGTACCACCTCTTCTGCCTCCCCTGGGCCGCCTGGAGATTCTCTCTTACCATCAGAGACAGTTTCTCCATGTGGTCCCGGAGTTCCAGGACATACGGTACTATGGGGGTTCCCTCCTGCTCTGTCTCCCCCTCCCAGTGGCCTCTAATGAGATCAAGGGGTCTGCGGACCCTTCTCCCATAAAGCAACTCAAAGGGGGAGAACCCAGTAGATTCCTGGGGCACCTCTCTGTAGGAAAATAACAGATGAGGCAGGAACCTCTCCCAGTCTCTGCAAGTGTCTGTAAAGGTCCTCAGCATTTGCTTGAGGGTGCCATTAAATTGCTCGCAGAGACCGTTAGTCTGCGGATGATAAGGTGAGCTAAGCAGCGGTTTAATGCCGCACACTTTCCACAGTTGCTGGGTGAGCACAGCGGTAAATTGGGTTCCCTGGTCAGAGAGGATCTCCTTAGGGAACCCGACCCTAGTAAAAATCCTAACCAGAGCATCAGCAACCGTCTCTGCCTCTATGTTAGACAGCGCTACTGCCTCTGGATAGCGAGTGGCATAGTCCACCACAGTAAGAATATATTTCTTACCGGAGGGACTAGCCCTGGCCAGTGGACCCACAATGTCAACGGCTATGCGGGCAAAGGGTTCCCCAATAATAAGCATAGACATAAGCCTAGCTTTTGGGTGGTCCCCCCGCTTTCCTACCCGTTGACATGTGTCACACGTACTACAGTATACCCGCACAGCCTGATTAAAATTTGGCCAAAAGAAATTCTGAGTGATCCTATAGGCTGTGCGACGGGACCCTAGATGTCCAGCTAATGGAACATCATGCCCTATCCGCAGAATCTCCTGCCGGTATTTCGCAGGCACCACCAGCTGTCGATTCGGCGGAGGGGCAACACTTTTCTGGGAAGGCTTAGGGATCCTGTACAGCCTGTCCCCCACCCACTCATACCGTTCCCCATCTACTCCTTCTTCTCCAGTATCTGCTCTATCCCTGTACTTCTGGAGAGTCAGGTCTGCCCGGGTTTCCCTCCCAAACTCCTCTGGGGAATCCCAGCTAACAGGGGTCTGATCTAGGGTACCAGTCGGGGAAGCGGGTCTAACCTGGGTCTCAGCAGCAGGCGAGCCAGTTCCAGTAGCACGGGTCTGAGCACGGGTAGTCACTGGATTAACGTCAGCAGGGCCCATCGGGGCATAGGCAGAAACCAAAGGGGCCAAATCGTTCCCAAGGAGAACATCGGCAGGCAAGTCTTTCATGACCCCCACATCCACATGTCTAGCGCCCACTCCCCAATCCAAATGAACCCGGGCAACATGTAGACAGAACACGGCGCCTCCTGCTACCGTCACTGCTACAGTATCTCCGGTATGTTGATGTTCCGAAACCAGGTTCTTTTGGAGCAGAGTCATAGTGGCTCCGGTGTCTCTCAGTCTGGTTACCGCTCTGCCATTCAGCTTAACGGTCTGTCGGTGTTGCTGACGGTTGTCCTGATGTGCTGCTTGTACCGGGTCGGCCTCGTGTAGTATGCCCCAAAATTCCTCCTGCTCAATACAGTGAGCAGCAGACTAGGGTGGATGCTGATTCCCGCCGGCTGGTCTTCTCCACAACTGTGCCTGGTTAGCGTTGTTCAGTGGGCACTCAGGTCTCTTGTGCCCCGATTGTTTGCACCCAAAACACCTGATGGGCTGAGAGTAATCCCGGGCGTTGAATTGAGATGGCTGAATATAATTGTTAGCTGGTGGTATCGTAGGGGTGCTTTGCGCTGGGGGGTGATAAACAGTAGTGGTTGGAGGTGCTGCTGGTTTGTACTCCACTCTGGTAGGGGCTTTGGTTGCTGTATGGTCCAACTTTCATGCGTCTGTATATTCGTCTGCCAGACAGGCAGCTTCGGGTAAGGTAGAGGGTTTGCGGTCCCTGACCCACTCTCTAACTCCTGCAGGTAACCGATCAAAGCAGTGCTCCAGCAGAAACACTTGCAGCACCTCTTCCCCAGTTACCGCCTGGCACCCCACCATCCAGTGGGCTGCTGTGCGGTGTACTCTGCATGCCCACTCCATGTAGGAGTCGCCAGTTTGTTTGCTTGTTTCCCGGAATCGCCGCCGGTACGCCTCTGGGGTCACTGCGTACCTGGCCAAAAGGGCATCTTTTACTGCACGGTAGCTTGTGATTTCCTCCTCTGGGATGGCCTGAAACGCTTCGCTGGCCCGGCCGGATAACTTCCCAGAGAGGATAGTGACCCATTCCTCTGCGGATACCTGGTGTAGGGCACACTGCCTTTCAAAGTCAGCCACGAACCCGTCAATCTCTCCCTCTGCTTCCACAAAATTCTTAAATGCAGCAAAGGGTAATTTTTTCCTTCCAATATTATTATTGGGTACCTCTGCTGCTGCAGCTCCTCTTCCCTGGAGCGCCTGATGTGCTGCCACTGCTGCTTGCACACGCTCCACAATATCTGCTGCAGGGTTGGGGCCAAAGTGTGCCAGCCTTATGTGGACTGCCCGGTTGAATTGTATTTCCTCGGGTGGTAAATCCAGTATGCCGGGCACATTAGCTCTCTCCATTCCTTGTGCTGCATCCATTTCTAGTAGCAAAGCGATAATCTCTCTTTTCTTTAGATTGCTTTCTGACCGTCCTCGACGTTCCAATATATCTTTAAGGGTAGCACGCCTTAATTCCTCATACTGCATTTCCAAACTGGGATGTGTAGCTGACCTTCTGGGCGGTGGGACTCATCCCGTCGCTTGCCACCAATTGTTACGACACTCACCACCAAATTAGATGAAGCCGCCGTTTAGTCAATAATCCCCTTTTCCAGAAATGCAGGTTCTGCACGGCCGACCGCCAAACTCCCGAACGGAGTATAAGGGAACGCGGTAACTCCCGACCATAAAATCAGCCGAACTCCTTTCATGGCTAAAATAAACGAAATGCGCTTTCCAAGTAATAATTCCCCCCACAAACGAGACCAAGCTCCGTCTTGAGGGTAAGACAGGATTCTGTTTACTGGAGGCTACCTGCCCGGTATTTATGCAGGTCTCCCACCTCGTGGACACTCCCCTAGGGGACCAGATGGAAGACTGGGATACTTACTGGACAGTAGCCAATCCCAGTGGCTTAGGTGTAAGCCCTCCCCATTACACACATAAATCCCGCCTCTCTATCCTGGAGATAATTGGGAAGAAACCTAGTTATCTCCAGGGATAGAGGCAAATCGCCATTTTGAATACAGTAATAAAAATACATTAAAATACATAAATGTGAAAATACCGAATGTATGTGTTTCGTGTAACGTATCCCCAGATAGCCTGGATCTGAGTGCACATTTCTACCGAATAGCGCTCAGATCCAATGTACACAGTTCAATCGCCATGGAGTGTCTCTCACAAGTCTTTCGGTATACGATTGACTCCATGGGACGGCTATCTGGGCGAAGTCCATGCGTACGGTTCAAACTCCCGAACGGGACGGTGTTCGTATGCCTCGACAAAATAGAAGGCGGGCGGTAGTTTCAGCGGTGTTCGGTAGATAAAGTGTCCGCTTTTAGTTCCATAGAATACTCGCCGAACACCGATGATCCTTCTCGTGTTCCAAAATGGCCGCCTCGTGGTCAGCATACGAACGACGACCACCCATATGGATGGAATGGAGAGGTGTCTGCGGTTAACCACAACGTTCTAATTGGGGCCAAGAGGTTAACCAGCAGCACACTCCTCTCCTGGGTGGCCGTCCGTTCGGTAGTTTCAATCGGTATTTAGAGAAACACACGAACAGGGGCATACGGACAGGAAATCAAACGAAATAAAGGCAAACAGACGAACTAGCAATCTTAGTCTGTACAGATGGATCTGTCACATGCTGTATTGGGACATTTCTCATTATTGCTGCACAGAGATACACTTTGTCTGTGGGGATATTTACTCCAAAATTAAGCTTTGAATATTTTGTGAGGAGATTGTGAGAGGGTAAGCAATTACATTCAGTGATATTAGCTGCCACTTCATAGAACATCCTAAAACCTCTGCCCTTCATGTTTAGAATCGAACTTATGTGATGCATTTTATTGTTAATGTATCTAAATTTCTAACGTTTTATGGTATAAATCAGAAGTTGGGAAAGCAATTAATTAATTAATTAATTTTAGCTGCCATCTCAATGGATGTTCCATAAATTCAGCTCTCTATGGTGTGTACTGGATCTATCTGACATACTTTACTGTTAAAACAACAGAGTGAATCTGAATTTGTAACGCTATATGCTTTAAACTAGAAGCTATTTGTATGGTCTATATAAGAAAGAAGGAACTTTAAAGAACTGTATAAGTATTGTGCTATTTCAGGAACTACTATTGTATAATTTCAACAGCAACGGAAATTAGCTGGTGTATGCTTAACATCCTTTACTGTGTTAACCTCTACCACTTCAGCTGGAAGGCTATTCCATGCATCCACTACCCTCTCAGTAAAGTAATACTTCCGGATATTATTTTTAAACCTTTGCCCCTCTAATTTAAGACTATGTCATCTTGTTGTGGTAGTTTTTCTTCTTTTAAATATAGTCTCCTCCTTTACTGTGTTGATTCCCTTTATGTATTTAAATGTTTCTATCATATCCCCCCTGTCTCGTCTTTCCTCCAAGCTATACATGTTAAGTTCCTTTAACATTTCCTTGTAAGTTTTATCCTGCAATCCATGAACCAGTTTAGTAGCCCTTCTCTGAACTCTCTCTAACGTATCAATATCCTTCTGAAGATACGGTCTCCAGTACTGCGTACAATACTCCAAGTGAGGTCTCACCAGTGTTCTGTACAATGGCATGAGCACTTCCCTCTTTCTACTGCTAATACCTCTCCCTATACAACCAAGCATTCTGCTAGCATTTCCTGCTGCTCTATTACATTGTCTGCCTACCTTTAAGTCATCAGAAATAATCACCCCTAAATCCCTTTCCTCAGATGTTGAGGTTAGGACTCTATCAAATATTCTGTATTCTGTCCTTGGGTTTTTACGCCCAAGATGCATTATATTTCACTTATCCACATTAAATGTCAGTTACCACAACTCTGACCATTTTTCTAGTTCACCTAAATCATTTGCCATTTGGCTTATCCCTCCTGGAACATCAACCCTGTTACATATCTTAGTATCATCAGCCACTGAATGGCCGTTCCTTTAATAATTGGCTTCAGGCGTTTTGTATTTTTGCTAGTGTTTATTGTGAATGTCATGCAGATAAAGCTAGCGGTCTTTTTCATCATCTAGACCAGGGGTAGTCAACCTTTTAATACCTACCGCCCACTTTTGTATCTTTGTTGATGGTAAAAGATTTTTACAAAAATACGTACTTAAATGTATCTATTTGTTTTTCTATGTGTGTCTGTGAGGTGCTGCGTGTGTGTTTGTGAAGGGTGTTGTGTTTGTGTGTGTGGGGGGGCAGTGTGTAACGGGTGGTGCTGTTTGTGTAAGTAGTACTGTGTGTGGGTGAGAGGTGCAGTGTGTGTGTGTGTGAGGGGGCTTCTTAATTTCTCCCCCTCCCTTCATCTTACCTTTTACCAGGGGGGTATATATAATGCTGCAAGCCCTGGTGGTCCAGTGGTGGCATGTTCGCTTTAGCCTGCAGCTACTCTGGCTGCAGGCTGATTCTCCTGTCCTCCTGTGAGCACAGCACTGTATCGTTGTGTTGCCATGGTAACGCACGACAATGTTTTGACCAGTCTGCTCGCGGGAGGAACACAGAGCCTCCCATGCCCTTCTCTCCCTCTGCTGGAACCAAGTGCCAGCGGGCCGATTAGGGAGTTCTTTGATCTCCTCACCAGCCCGAGAGGGCTTACAGCAAGGATGGCTCTGCATGAGCCGGCTGGGGAGATTAAAGGATCTCCCCTGTCAGCTTTGGCCCACGTTTTCTGCAGAACCCACCACCGCTCACCTGAAATCCCAAACCGCCCACTAGTGGGTGGTAGGAACCAGGTTGACTACCCCTGATCTAGATGCTATATTAGAGGCTTTCAAAAATTACGGTAGGTTGGCTTGGTTCAATTATGATGAAATAGTTAGTCAGAAATTATCAGTGCATAAGAATTTGAAATGAGGTATAAAGGATGTTGGTTCTTGGGTAAGCATTAAGCAAACCAAGCAGGATTTCTCAGAATCAATATAGACCGCAGACTCAAGCGAGTGGGTTGCAAATACGCCCAAAAGGTGTTTGTTGGTCTTTTAATGAATCACAGTGCAAATGGCCGAATTCTTGCAGGCTCAGACATGAATGCATTAATTGTACGGGGATCATCCGTCCTTTGGGTGCTTTAAGAGGCAAGGTGCTACTGCCAGGGAACAGATTTCTAAGATCATGGACCCCAGTGAAAGTACAAAAGCTGCTCCCTTATTTAAAATGCTATCCAAACCAGCAGATAGGGCAGCTAATAAGCGGGACACTCCAGGCACCCAGACCACTTCTGCCCATTGGAGTGGTCTGGGTGCCAACTCCCACTACCCTTAACCCTGCAAGTGTAATTATTGCAGTTTTCATAAACTGCAATATTTACCTTGCAGGGTTAACTTCTCCTCTAGTGGCTGTCTACTAGACAGCCCCTAGAGGGCACTTCCGTGATTATAGCACACGAAAAGTGTGCTACAGCGTCGCTGGATGTCCTTACACTATGTGAGGACCCCAAGCGTTGCTGAAATTACCATAGTTGGTGGTTTTTCTGGTGAGTTATGTGTTAAATCTCTGGGGGTTTAAAGACGGAGATGTTTGGTTACAAATTACATGTTTTAAAGTAAATGAGTTACGTTTGTATAATTTGTAAACTAAATAAAAGACTGTGGCCTTTTCAGGACACATCTGAGTCTGTGTTTCATTATTATGTTTCTGTGCCTTACTATGTTATGTATTACTTGCTGTTATTATGTGTCGGTCTGAATTAACCCCTTGCTAAGCACATGTGTGTTATCATGGGGAAGTGATGAATATTTTTTATAAAATCTGTTATAAATTTCGGCAAAAGTATACAGAAATGACAATATGATTCTCTTATTGTAGTGGCTGCATAACATCAAGGTACTTGAAAGAAGTTCTTGTTAAATAAAGTTCCCACTCAGTTCGTTCATATGCAACAAATATCCTCAAGGTAATGGCATCAGAGGGTTCTCACTCAACATAAATCATCTATTCTAGCATTCAGTGAATTGGAACTTGTGCCAATAACGTCAAAATCAGCTTATTCAATGCCTAACCAAAAAAGTCCAATGAGTACAAAAAGTACAATAAAATACAACAATAAAAAGCAACTAATGCTGCAGCCCACCCAACCAGACCATGGCATTATCGATCATGCACTGTAAATCATTACTACAAATATCTAAACCGACATCAGATAAATGAATACCATCTCTTATAAACAAACCTTCACACTTTGTGTGTGTGACTACTATTTCACTTCATTAATTGCTTCCGTTGCTCCATTTGGCATTTACAGTATTTTGTGAGTACTTAATATAAGCAAACATGAAGTATACTAAATATACTAAGCACCATACAAGGGCTTTTCATTTCAGATTTTATATTTGTATGGGAAATGTTTTTGTGAGTATATTGTTTGCTTTGCTCTTAGGGAAGATTTTCATGTAACATAAAACTTTATTATGTTATTTATGTTCTGATTTTATACATTTTCGAATTTTCTAATATTTTATGTATTTTTATAGTTCTCATCCATACATATTATTTGGACATTTTATGTGAAAAATATACTTCCTATCCTTTTATTACACTAACCTGTATCATTTTTAAAAAGAATTATACAGTTATAGACTTCCCTAAAAACCCTGTTGTGAAAGAGGAAGCCCCCTATTTCATCCCTTCTAGGCATGCGTTTAAAGTGGATAAATCAACCACACTCCACATAGGCCCACTGCTTGAAGAAGGACCATTTCTTTTTGATAACTGAAAAAAGCGTTGCAAAATTTACAAAAGAGTATTGCCAATGAATCATTTTACTTGTTCATAAAGTGGAAATGTTAACTTCCAGGATTTTTTATATTATTCTTACTGATCTATATATTTAACAAATATGTATTTGTGATGAGTGAAAAATAAAATAGCCAATTTATCCTACAACTGGGTGCCTCCATCTTAGCTCTCTGCCAGTCATTGTTAGAAGTTGTTCTTTACACGTTGATGTTGGCATAAAAAAAGGAGACGGAGAAGAGGAGAAATTAAACCATGTTACTATTTCTACTTCGCACTTGCAATTTTGGCCCTAGTTTTGCCTTGTCTGAATTGGATTATAATGTAATTTTCTCATTTTTTTATACATTTAATAGAGCATAGAACATCTCATGGAGAAAAAAACCACAAAAACCATTATAAGCCTTTTGCTGAGCCTGTGTCCCAGACAAGTTAACACATAAGTTCACAGCTGGCAAGTCTTGCAGCTAAAGCCTTATGCAGTGGCATCAAATTTTGGAAAATTAATTCCCACCCACTCTACTCCACACCCCACCCTCCCCAGGGTAATCGCTACATTTATAGATATATAGATATTACAAATTACCTGGTTTTCTAAACACCAATCAAGTCTACCAACCTCTCTTCACATGAAATACCTCAATTCCCACACGACATGCCTTTTTAACCAATTACCCCTTCAATCTCTCCCATGGTTTTAACTGAACATATCTCTTTATCTATGATAAAATCTCCCTCATTTCTTAAAGGGATACTGTAGTTCTAGGAATACAAAGCAGTTTTGTCCAAAGTCTCCATGCCAGGCCTGCATGCCAGATTAAAATTGTGAGCTGAGCTTTATCTAGTCCATGGAGAAAGAGTCAAACCATGGACCTTGCATGTGTGTGACTGTGTAGCTGCACATTGTTTAGTTCATTAAACTAAATGTGTGTACTGATAGCAGCCTCAGTATGGTACTTCTCTTTGGGGATAAATGAGGTATCCTACAAACTTCTGTTGTACTGACATTTATGGGATAAAAATACATCACAGACAAAAAAGACCCCACAAATAGCTGCAGGCAAACCCAATAAACAGTTCAAATCAATTGTGTTGTGTTCAACAGAGCACAGTGCCACTGCAGCACCATTAAAGAGGATGATCCAATTCTGATGTTAGGATCAGAGGGTTTATGAAAATAGCCAGGGTCCATAGGGTTAGGAGGTTTTTGTCTAGTAGGAAGAGGGGCAGATAAATCACTTTATCAGCCTACAAAAAGTAAGAGTTACATATAAAAATAATTGTAATTAAAAAAACAAAAAACTATGTATCAACAAGATTTTGTTCTCTCACCTTAAGCCCTTCATAGTAGCTTCCAGTATTCATTTGTGAAATATTCTTAAATATAGGATGTTCTTTCAAACAGGCAGACTTGAGAATGTTATCTATAGTATTATTCACTATCTGAGCTGCAGCTGAAATTTCATCCATTTTTAGTTTCAGTTTCTCCACTACATCTTTTAGTCTTCTACGACTTTCACGAGATGGACTGGGTGTCTCTGGGCTCTTTCTCGGATTTGTTTGGGGTTGTGATGCCATGTCTGTAGATACCTTGCTACTCTTTCTTTGAGTGATGAATGGTTTTGCCCCACTATCTTCAAATTTAGGAGAATCAGTAGACTCCTTGGTGGTCTTCTTTCTGCGGTGTGTCAGTGGTATTGTTCCCACTGCCCTAGTTTCAGATGACGCTTTAGTGTCTTCCTTTTTATGTTTCCCTTGCTTCTTGTCACCCGATTCTGCTTTAGTACTGAGTTGTCTCCTTCCATTTACTGGTTTGCCCCGGTTTAAATGGACATCCTGAGGCTTGTCGTCTCCTTCTTCCCTGCTAATGCACTCATTATTTTCTCTGCTTTGCTTGTCTGACCTGGTTGTACTTTTTTTTCCTGTCAAAGGTTTCTCTGGGTCAGTACTAGATGAACTGCCCTTCATTCCTCTTCCAGAATTCCCTTCTGCCATTTCGTGCCTGATTTGCCCTAAAACCTGAAAGATACATTTATAGCATTTCAGTCAGCAGAAATCCCTCCCCATATACAGTCAGAACAAGGAAGTTATAATGAAACGAAACTTAAATTCTACTGCATAAACACTTAACCACCTCCCTGCCTGGTTGTGATATATCTTGTTGAAGGATTCTAGCATGGGATAGAAAGTTTCCAATTTTTGTTTAAATGTTAATTAGCATAGAGGAGAGTGAAATACTGCTGAAAAATACTACTATTGTGTTTTATCTGTATTTTAAGCCACCATAACTATCCTCAGTCCTCGACCACTGCCCCTACTGTTCCCTCACCCACCTTCACTACCCTCAACCACTAACCCAGCATACTATGCCATCACTCCACTAATCCCACTATCCTCAGCCATTCACCCTCAACTTCTGTCACTCCCCACTATCAACTGCCACCCCCACTATCCTTAGCCACTCTCACTGCTCTAATTATCCCTATACCCTCAGCCTAAAGCTAATGCCCCCAAAAAATTGTCAGTTCCCTAAATAAAATCTTACATTCTGATGACTTTATTGCAATCTTTTCATTTTTTTGTTCATCTTGAGTGAAGGAATATAACACCCACTAAGATGTATGTCCTTGTACTGCATAGTGGCAAACCATATATTAATTATTGCTCTTAACAGAGAGTTAACTGTTAAAGAAATCTTAATTGTTTAAAGAAATATCTCTGAAATGGCGATCATGATCTTCTTTTACCTTGCTGATCTTCCTTCCATTACTTGATGGTGTGTTTGTAATATCCCATTGTACAGCGCTACGGAATCTGATGGCGCTATATAAATAATAATAATAATTGAGGACATTCATATATCTAGATGCTCCTCCTCCAGCTCTGTTACTAAAGGCTTGATTGGTTGAGCTGATTCTTCAAACACTTTTCTTTTTATTTTCCTTGGTAGTTTCCAAATGGTTCCACTTTCCCGATAAGAGTTATTCACTAGAGTGAGGATTCAAACTGCATTACAAATTTAAGGTCAATATAGCCAAACTGTAATTCACTTTGAGTGCAGTTAGAATGTACCTAGTCAATTGCGTTGCAGGGTTATTCAGGGATCAAAGTTGCGGCACACACCGATATCAGTCACGAGGGCATCAGTAACAGCTGTTACGATGCCCTTGTGAACCTCTATGCAGGAGTCTGCGCGGAAAGTGCTGCAGTAGCTACCGCGCAATATCTCTCCTAAACATCGATACTAAATTATTCACGAAGGTGCTTGCGACTAGGATACAACCATACCTCTCAAATCTAATCCACACGGACCAGACGGGCTTCATCCCCGGTCGAGAGGCACGGGATAGCACCTTACAACTCTTCTCCATCCAACACTGGGCGAGGAAGAAGGGAGAGCGCCTTTTGCTGCTATCGACTGAAGCGGAGAAGGCGTTCAATCGAGTCAACTGGCAGTACATGATAGCCACGCTAAAAGAGATGGGCATGGGACAGACGCTCCTCACCTGGATATCTGCCATATATAGCACTCCACGGGCTTCAGTGCGGGTCAACGGAGCCCAGACAGCGGACTTCGCGATCAGCAACGGAACGCGGCAGGGCTTCCCCCTTCTCCCCACTATTATTCGCCCTGTCCCTGGAACCTCTCATGCAAGCGATCTGCTTGAATCCAAACATACAGGGACATGACGGACGGGGATCGACTCATAAAGTTGCGGCATACGCCGATGACTTGCTCTTCTTTATCAAACACCCTAGAATAACTATACCGAACCTTCTAGAGGAGTTCGAGCGCTACAGCAAAATATCAGGTTTCAAGCTCAATCTATCAAAATGCGAGGTGCTGAACCACACGCTACCCACATCAGAATACTTGGAGCTTGGACCGGAATTCGACTTCAAGTGGTGCCATGGCAAAATGAAATATCTGGGCATCTGGGTACCCACAGACCACGGAAAGCTGTACGAACATAACTTCCTGCCCCTGCTGCACATGATAACAGCAGACCTAACCAGGTGGGCCTTCCCCCATGTGACATGGCAGGGACGTATAGCCGTGCTTCAAATGAACGTGCTCCCCAGGGTTCTATACCTCCTGCAGACCATACCCCTCACGCCTCCAGCAAACTTCTTTTCCTCACTGAAAACGGCAGTCATGCGCTTTACGTGGCGAGGCGAACGATCTAGAATAAGACACGACATACTGTGCCTACCTCTTCATGGGAGGACTAGCGTTACCGAACTTCCGAAAATATCATCGGCCACGGTACTACAGCATAATCTGGACTGGCACATGAACCCCCCACACAAACATTGGGTGATGCTAGACAGAGAAGCCACGGAGGGGACCTTGGAGTCGATGATTTGGGGGGAGCCCTGCTGTGGTGACATTCTGTCATCAAACTAGCATGGTGACCAGGGGTCATGTGATCAAGTTCATGTAGATCTTTCTTACAGGGGGATAAGCTTTACTTTGATATGGTAATTGATATGGTAATTTACAAGTCAGGAAAGAGATAGCCACTCCCCCCTCTATCCTCATTCCTCTCTGTTCCTTCTTGGCTGTGCTACTAAGCAGATGTGCAGACGCCATGTGCTATCTTGATGAACCATGTTATATTCTGTTGCTTCCTTTTCTTCCTTGGTGGATGTGATGTTGGACTTGCAGCAGTGAGCCATTACTAGATGTGAAGGCCTAACCGTGGGTGAGATCAAACGTGTGGGGAAGGGGATTACTATATACATAGATAGATTTAAAAGGGTTGTTGCTCCGTGGGTCTGGGCTGTGTGTTTGTGATATATTTATAGTATTGTGTTGTTGCCTTCTAAATAAATACCTTTTAATGTAGACGAACCTTGTGTAATATTTATATTAATTTGGTGATTACACCACATATGGCGACCAACAAATTTTAGACTTCTACAAAGGTTATTTATGAGGTAATAACACATTAAAAGATAGTCAGATTTACTTTTTGGGGAGGAAAAAAAAAAAAAGTACTTTATTTAATTATCCTCTGCATGGGAAATCCAGGGCTGATCGTGTTTGGAGTCTAGTTCAGGCCTCCATTTTAATATACCAGATTAGGCATCAGGCCTCCATTTTAATATACCAGATTAGGCATCAGGCCTCCATTTTAATATACCAGATTAGGCATCAGGCCTCCATTTTAATATACCAGATTAGGCATCAGGCCTCCATTTTAATATACCAGATTAGGCATCAGGCCTCCATTTTAATATACCAGATTAGGCATCAGGCCTCAATTTTGAATATATGTTTCAAATATCTGAGTTGAGTTTTATTGGGTTTTTGGCTATCAGAGTACAGGCCTAGCCCTGCATTATAATAGGCTTCCATGCGGCTTCTTTTTTGTATTTGAATGCTGATTTGATTCTTTATACAAGCTTGGGCATCAGGCCTCAATTTTGAATAGAGTATTAGTCTTTTTGCGTGTTTCAAATATCTGAGTTTGTTGTGTTTAGACTACCATAGTTCAGGCCTAGTAGTTTTTAAGGCCTTCATTATCAGAGTACAGGCCTAGCCCTGCATTTTAACACACTATAGTAGGCTTCCATGCGGTTTCTTTTTGCAAATACCTGAGTTTGTTGTGTTTTGACTACCATAGTTCAGGCCTAGTAGTTTCTCAGGCCTTCATTTTATTTTATTTTAATACACTACCAGCATAGGCCTCAATTTTGAACATACTATTGTTTTTTGTGTGTTTTATATATTTGAGTTGAGTTTTGTTGTGTTTTGGCTATCATAGTACAGGCCTAAAAATTTTTTAATTTTTTTTTTCAGGCCTGCACTTTAATACACTATAGGCTTCCATACTTTATACTTTTTTTGTGTGTCTTGAATAATCTAGTTTAGGTATAACTCCTACCCTCCAGGCCTTGCTATTATATTTTAATATGCTAATTTGGGCTAATTTACTGGTTTTGAAGTTAATTAGCAAGTATTACCTTCACCATACTAAGGTAAATATAATTTGCATTGTGTTTACATGATAAAGGTATTGGGGCTCATACAGTGTGGTGGCTATTGTTTAGCCAGGTTAACATTTCCATTTTTACACTGGAGTGTGTTTAAACAAAGGAAGAAGGGTGGTTTTGTGTTTTGCTTTCTGTGGGCATTTGTTGTATTGAAACGGTGAAGTTTTTTTTCTTAAAAGACAAGAGTTTGTTTGAATAGGTTAATGTAATTAAGTTTCTCAAATGGTTTAATCTCTTTGGAGCCAGTTTCAGTTTTTTTTTAATTAATCCCATTGTTAAAGACTCAGGGAGAGCTCAGTTTTAAAATGTCATTTCTGGGTACTAAGTATTTTTCTGGAGAAGTACTAGAGTACTTCAAGAATGACATTGACAAACATGATGGACCATATGAGCTTCCAGAACCAGCAGGCCCCAATTGTGGAAAATATGAAGGTTTTATGGATGTTTTGACACAGATTGTTACTAATAAAAAGTTCCATATTAACCCCTTAAGACCGCAGCCAAATGTACAAGTTGTGATCCAAAAAAAACGTAAACAAAACCTGGCATTTGCGCTATATGTCTGTCCAACCGTAATTCACCTCTTTCATATTAAATGCACCCACACTTATTATATATCATTTTATTCAGGGGAAACAGGGCTTTCATTTAACATCAAATATTTAGGTATGGAACATAACTTAATATGAATACAATATAAAAAAATGAGAGAAAATAAGATTTTTTTATAATTTTCTTAGTTCTATGTGACATTCTAACTGTGAATGTCATAATACTGTTTGCTTTTACTGCAATAAAATGCACATATTTGTATTCAGCGATGTCTCACGTGTAAAACAGTACCCCCTATGTACAGGTTTTATGGTGTTTTGGGAAGTTACAGGGTCAAATAAAGCATGTTACACTTTTCAGTTTTTTCACATTGAAATTTGCCAGTTTGGTTACGTTGCCTTTGAGACTGTATGGTAGCCCAGGAATGAGAATTACCCCCATGATTGCATACCATTTGCAAAAGTAGACAACCCAAGGTATTGCAAATGGGGTATGTCCAGTCTTTTTTAGTAGCCACTTGGTCACAAACACTAGCCAAAGTTAACGTTAATATTTGTTTGTGTGTGAAAAATGCAAAAAACTAATTTGAAAGCCAATTTTGGCCAGTGTTTGTGACTAAGTGGCTACTAAAAAAGACTGGACATACCCCATTTGCAATACCTTGGGTTGTCTACTTTTGCAAATGGTATGCCATTATGGAGGTAATTCTTATTTCTGGGCTACTATACGGTCTCAAAGCCAACGTAACCAATCTGGCGAATTTCATTGTGAAAAAAATGAAACGCAAGCCTTATGTTTGACTCTGTAACTTTTGAAAACACCCTAAAACCTGTACATGAGGGGTACTGTTATACTCAGGAGACTTTGCTGAACACAAATATTTGTGTTTCAAAACAGTAAAAAGTATTACAGCAAAAATATTGTCAGTGTAAGTGCCGTTTGTGTGCGAAAAATGCAATAAATTTCACTTTCCCTGACGATATCATTGTTGTAATACATTTTACGGTTTTGAAACACAAATATTTGTGTTCAGCGAAGTCTCCCGAGTAAAACAGTACCCCCCATGTACAGGTTTTATGGTGTCTTGGAAAGTTATAGGGTTAAATATAGTGCTAGCAAATTAAATTACCTATACTTTCGGCCTGGGTTGTTAGGCAGGTCCCGCTAATTGTAATTAATTAGGATACCTAATTATGTAAAATTATTACATAAATATATATGTAAAATTATTATATATACACGTGTGTGGATATATATATGTATATATATATGTATATAATTTTTTTACAATTATTTTTATTTATATATAGGTATACATATAGTGATGTATACGTATATACTTAGGTATATACATATATATATATTATTTCGTTCTACGAGTATTTTGATATCAATATATATATATTAATATCAAAATACAGTTAGAACGAAATTACACACATATATATATTTGTAATTTTTTTTTTTAATTGTTTTTTTTTTTTTTTAACGTATTTATATTTTTTTTATTATAAAAAAAAAATATATATATATATATATATAATTATAATTATGTATATATTTAATCAATATCCTTCTACGTGTATTTTGATATTAATATATATATATAATTATATATATATAAATATTAAAATACACTTAGTGTATGTGTAAATGTGTGTGTCTATATATATATATATATATATATATATATATACTTAGATCATATATATAATATATATATATAAATGATCTAAGTATATTTTATTTGTAACTTTAATTTTTTTTTTTTTTTAACTTTAAGGGGTTGAGAGGGGCAGAGACAGTGTCAGCCAGTGATTTTACATCACTGGCTGACACACAGGATCAGTGATCACAGTGACAGGCTGTCACTGTGATCACCTCCTGCAGATCACGGTAATTGGCCACAGGGGGAGTGCCTGGGTGGCCAGGCATGCCCCCCACCGTGATCTGCAGGGGGATCCTGCCTGAAGTTACTATGGGTCAGCCAATAGGCTGACACATAGTAACTCTGATCGCAGTGACAGGCTGTCACTGCGATCAGATCGCAGGGAGAGGCTGTCTCTGCATTCAGATCGCAGAGACAGCCTCTCCCTGCGATCAGACTCTGCAGATCGCGGTCACTGACCGCAGGGGGACTGCCTGGGGGGCCAGGCATGTCCCCCGACCGCGATCTGCAGATTTAAAATGCGGCCGGCTCCATGTGTCAGCCGATTTTAAAATCGGCTGACACATGGTAAATACCGATCGCAGTGACAGCCTGTCACTGCGATCGGAAGCTGCAGACCGCGGTCCCCAGGCACAGGGGGGCTGCCTGGGGGGCCAGGCATGCCCCCCAACCGCGATCTGCAGCGGCCATGTGCCGCCGGCCACGTGGGGGGTAAGACCGCCCAGGACGTACTATGCCGTCCTGCGGCGTTTAGAGCCGCCCAAATAAGGACGGCATAGTACGTCCTGCGGTCTTAAGGGGTTAAGAAAAGGAAAAGCTTGGTGGCACAAGCGGTTGTTGCTGCAATAGGGGGTTTGGCAAGCATGGTACTCGAATTGCAGCAAGCTAATTTAGTAACCACTAATAAAATGGAAGATGCTCTTGATGAAAGAGATTGTTTTAAAATAGCTGCCCTAAGAACAAACAAAATGATTGAGGGGTTGGAGAAGGAATTAAAGGAAATAGAACAACAGAGAGATGCATATAGTGCTAAGATCACTGAGCTCCAAGACCTAGTCATGGAATATAAAATGAAAATTAAAGAAAACACAAATAAATGGGATAAGGAGATTCCTAGAGTATGCCCAGGCCAGTCTTATTTTATTAAAGAACCAGTAGTGGGAACAAAACACAATGCAAATGTGCCAATTGTGAATTGTGTCCCACAAGCCCCTATAATAATAACTGAACATTTTAATGTAAGAGAAATGCCTACTAGCTTCTCTAGACAGACAAGGACTATGTCAATCACAGACAAAGATAATTTCCAGAAATGGTGGGGAAGTATGCCAACTGACGACTTTAACACCTTTACACATTGGTTTATGAGGGGAGCAAATAGAGCGAAAAAAGGAGGTCTTAACTTAGAAGAATGGACAGAACTGTTAGAATATGCTATGGGTCCTTTGGCTAGCAGACTATTTGGATTTAATAACAGTATGTCTGATCAGGCAGGAAGAATTGCTGCAACAAATTTCTATTTACTCAGCATTGAGAAAGAAATAGCTAATATTAAGATGAGGTCAGCAGATGGTCCTAGAGAGGTAGCTCAAAGGATATTGTTCTGGTATACGCTACGCCAACCTCAACAGCCTCTGGTCTTGGGCTCACCAGAACACATTGCTAAAGTAATGGAAGCCCTTCCCTGGGAGTGTCAAGAATTTGTCAGGCTTTTTGATCCAACATTAGCAGACTTAGAAATGGTACTAACTAGAGCTGACAATTGGTGGATCAAGCATCCTTCCTCAGAACAGGCCTTCTCTATTTCAGCCATAAGAACATTCAAGGTTGACTCTGGTAGAGATATAAATGGTAAATGGAGAAGCCAGAGGTGGGATGTACCCCAGAACAAGAGGGATAATGAGAACTGGAGACCAAAACAGGACTTTGACAAAAGATGGAGAGATCCACAGAGGGACCATAGGAATAGGGACAGTGCTAAAGGAAGTAATGTAATGGGAGAGAATTGGAGAAATAGATGGGAGGGGCCTAAGGTAATCAATAATAATTGGAATAATAAACATACCTGGGAGAGGCTAAAAAGGACAGATAATCACAATTGGGGAGAAAAAAGGAGAAACAACAGGAACAGTTATTGGGAGAATAATTGGAGAAGGAACCATAGATGGGATGAGCATCAGACCAATAGACGGGACTGGGATAATTGGAGGAATAAAGAAGGGAATAGAGACTACTGGGACCTAAAGAGACAGACTGAAAGATTGGAGGCAGATGTGAAAGCACTGAGGGAACAGATGAGAGAGGAGGAAAAGATTGATCAATTGGGGGGTCCCAGCAATCAATAACTCTCATAATTTTTGTATCTCTCTACATCTGTATGCATGTATGTTTGTTTTTCTTTTGTTTTGATTCTTTCTCTGAGTTTTCCAGTCTCCCATATAGCTATACATTTCTTATGATGAGATCTAGTGTTCCCACAGAGCAAGGCAAAGCTGCATTAGGATGATGATGTGTGTCAACAGAAGATTGTGGTGGATCCTTGTTACAGGATGGATAAGTATAGGCTGTATCACAGTAGGGATGGGACACAGGCAATGTGGGCAGAAGATACTCCAAATAAGGGAGTCAGTTTAAAAAGATTAGTCTACATTTTAATAATCCTTCTATTCTTCCAAGGTGTCCGGAACAACGGCGGCAGTGGTTTAGGCAAAGCAGGAAAAACTGGACATATTTGCAGCCCTTCTGGGAGGAGTCGGAACTGGATTAAGAATATGGAATTCCGCAAATATCACATCCAGTCCTACACACTCTACAAACTCTGCCACTAGTACATTGCACATACATACATATTTAACACACACACACACATTCACCTACATTTCTGTTGTTTTTTTTTGTGTGACAAACTTGTATAAAATGTGAATTGACAGCCATAGGAAAGTACAGGAGAACTTATGTCGCTGAGGGAACTATTCCGGAGGGACGGTGGGTTGAATTTCTCCTGTATATCAGGTTTTTGCTCCCACTAGGTTCTCTTGTACTAGAGGGATAACTAGATAACGGAGCAACATAGATGAAGAAAATCAAAAAGAGGATCCTCAGATGTCAAAGGTAGCTGGACAGAAGAAAGAATTCAACTTCCAACACACATTTAACTAGAGGTGTGCCCATATAGGGAGGTATATAGCTCAATAGTCATGATTATACCGTATGGAGAAATAAAATAAAAAAACCTTTATTAAAGAAATACGTAAAAATCTACAGAAAAAACAGGGACAGACAGTGCTACCCTCAGAGGGTCTAGGTCGTAGCTAGAGTCTAATTATTGCAAGTATAAAATTAAGGTCAAATGTCTAATGACAGATAGGTATCGCGATAGGTATAGTATAGACAGTACACAATGTCTATGTATGAGAGGTTTACATCTGTTATACCCAGGTACTACTAGTAGTAGGAGCAACCCTGAAGGTATACATAGTTAGCAATGTACATCCCTCTCAATATGAAGGTAATCGTAAGCCTATAAACTAAGCTGTTTGCTTGTAAGCAATAGTCTGTATGGTAGAATCAGGTAAAGGAGACAACCCCAGATCAATAAGTATGTTGATGAATGAATTAAATCTTAAAAGCCTGAAGTGTCACATATCTTATACCTGAGGTACATGTATCTGTGGCCACCATAACAGTGGGTCTAAAGACACTAAGAAAACTATGTTTAGTTTATAGACTTTAGACCATATGCTGGACTCAGGTAAAGGAGGCAACTCCAGGTGAATATGATATTAGTAGAGGAATTGACTCACAATTTAGAAGTGCCAAATATCTTATACCTGAGACAAAGATAAAGGTTCTATATACTAACCACAGTAACAAACTAAATTGCAGCTTAGGAGAACCTAATAACGGTGGTTGTAGGCAAGTAGACTTATTAAACAGTCCCTAGATCACCTGTCTCATAAACATTGTAAAGTACTGTTAGGGCAATAGACCACCCTAAAGTCCTAAATCACCTATCTAGCGAACCAAAAAAAAATTGCTGAGCGTTACTAAATGCCGGTTTCCCAACATGAGAGCTAATCAGATAGTCCAGCACGACCCACAACCCGTGAGACCAAACCCATAGTGATTAAAAAAGCTAACTAGGAGCTCAAAACAGGCATGGTAGTCGCCTATAAGCCTAGCTAAAGCGTCCTTGCTGACGTGCGTTTCGGCGCTATGTGGCGCCTTTATCAGAAGCCAGGGGGGGAATGTGGGGTGATGCAACCCCTATTTGACTGTTTTCTTTTACCTTACTCATCTCACTCACACTAATTCCTGTGCTCCCCTTTCCTACTTCAGATCTCATAGTTTACATAGATAAGAGGGATATATTATTATTTTTAAATGTGCTCAACATAAGAGAAGAAAAAGTGAGGGAATGTGGTGACATTCTGTCATCAAACTAGCATGGTGACCAGGGGTCATGTGATCAAGTTCATGTAGATCTTTCTTACAGGGGGATAAGCTTTACTTTGATATGGTAATTGATATGGTAATTTACAAGTCAGGAAAGAGATAGCCACTCCCCCCTCTATCCTCATTCCTCTCTGTTCCTTCTTGGCTGTGCTACTAAGCAGATGTGCAGACGCCATGTGCTATCTTGATGAACCATGTTATATTCTGTTGCTTCCTTTTCTTCCTTGGTGGATGTGATGTTGGACTTGCAGCAGTGAGCCATTACTAGATGTGAAGGCCTAACCGTGGGTGAGATCAAACGTGTGGGGAAGGGGATTACTATATAGATAGATAGATTTAAAAGGGTTGTTGCTCCGTGGGTCTGGGCTGTGTGTTTGTGATATATTTATAGTATTGTGTTGTTGCCTTCTAATGTAGACGAACCTTGTTTAATATTTATATTAATTTGGTGATACACCACACCTGCAACCCCAGAAAAGGGAGGAGAATGAGGGACCAGTCGCACAAACATTACATGGATGGAAATCACTGAGGGAAAAGTCGTACATCTCACCCACACCTAGCACAATGCTCCCGATTACGCACAATAGTAAAATAGGTGAGGGCTTGCCAGCCAGAGCCTGTAGCTTCCTGGGAGAAGGGGAATATATCCCCATAAGCAGAGCTCTATGAGCTGGTGGAATGCGAGACTTAGAATTGCTACTGGAGGGTAGACCAAAGACCATCATGACTACCCTCAGATATATACAATTGAAACAATATTTTACCACGCTCGCACATAAGGAGCGCCTACACAGGGAATTAACATGGTTTGAGGGACTATGTGAACAAGTAACCAGACTGAACCATACGGTTTCAACGCTATACCAACATCCATGGAGAAAGAGTCAAACCATGGATCTTGCATGTGTGGACTGTGGCTCTGCCAAGAGCTGCACATTGCTTAGTTCACTAAACTAAATGTGTGTACTGATAGCAGCCTCAGTATGGTATGGTACCACCTTCCGGAGACAATGGGAGGAATCCCTGGGTAAGACATTTCCTACGCCACAATGGGATAAAGCTCTGATTTGGCAACACAAAAGTTCCATGAGCTCCTACTACCAGGAGTTAAATTACAAGCTGCTATCCCTCTAGTATAGAACACCGACCGTAATACATCGGATTTTCCCGGCAGTGCCACCAACGTGTTGGAGATGCCAGGAGGACAGAGGCACACTACTACATATATGGTGGAAATGTCGCGACATACTCCCATATTGGGACATGGTAAAAACTGAGGTGACTCGAGTGCTGGGGGATGTCCCAGACTGGTCTGCAGAACTGGCCCTCCTACATATCTCTCTCGAGCTATAAAAAAATCAATACTTCGACACCTCTTGAATGCGGCTAAAGTGTCAATACCGGCCTACTGGAAAACAACCAACATCCCAACGAAAAAGGAATGGATCCAGCGAGTTGAAGACATACAGAGCACGGAGGCACTTCATGCCTCCCTAACAGGCAGAGAAACGAAACACGTGGAAATGTGGTAACTGTGGTTTGTATATATCTCCCGACACTAACAGGGCGGGGATGCTCGCGGCACCGGGCTGGATGTGCGGACGGGCCCGGGTCCCCCGTAACACGGAACTCTCACAACCAACCCCCCCTACCTATCCTTTCCTTCCCCCCCCTAACACAACCATTAATCAGGAGCAGAGAGAGTACACCACAATGGAAAATAGACAACACTTTGTCAACACTCAACCATCACAATGCTCACAAGAGAAAAAGGAGATACAACCAAGGACACCTGCCCACTCAACAAGCTCATTGGCACCCCACAAGACATGCAATACACATGGCTGTACTCCATAACACATTGAACACGGAAGTGATAATGATCATAAACACAGCCACAACACTACTGATCACACACAACACCACTCACACACCACTTCACCTCACCTTACCTAAAATGAAGACGACAATCATACCCCAACCAGAGCCAACGGTCGGACACAACCGACAAGACAGAATAGGATCACACCTTAACGGGGTTGACGCAGCTCCAAATATATATGTGAGAGGCCTTAGGCACAAAACATGGGCAACTACATAAAATCAGTCCAGTGAAAAGGTGACAAACTGCATAACACCTACGGGAATGGAAAGAGGTGATGTGGGAATCTACATGCAGAGACCTCAGGCTAAAACATTCAGAGAGATACACAAATGTAATGCTCATGATCTTGCTATGATGGTGACCTGCGTGTCCCACCTGATATACCCTACTGTTATATGTTTCTATTGTCAAAATCTTCAATAAAAACTGATTTACAAAAAAAAAGGAGAGAATAAATCTGAAAAAGAGGGGGTAGACCATTAGTTTAAAAAAAATTAATTGAATAGATTAAAAAAAAAATCAAAATACAATTAATTTTAAATAACAATTTTTTTTTGGTTTAAGGGAGATTTTTATTTACAATGTAGAAGCACAGCTATGGGGACCAGGTTCGCTCCCAGTTATGCTAATTGATGTATGGCCCACTGGGAAGACAAGTTCATCTTTTCCCAGCATGACTGGGTGGCCATAGGCATGTGCATGTAGAAAACTTTCGGTTCGGTTCGGCATTTCGAAATTCGGGACTTTTGCAATTCGGGACTTCCGCAATTCGGCACTTTAACACTTTGGAAATTCGGCAACTTCGGAACTCCGACACTTCGGAAATTCGGCAACTTCGGCACTTCGACAGTTCGGAATTTCGGGACTTCGGCACCTCTTTTGCAGCCGCTTAGTAGATAACTCCCTAATTCCCACGGTATTAGGGAGTTATCTACCAAAAGGCTGAAAGACCTAAATTGGTCTTTCAGCCAAATTTACTAATACTAAGTAAAAATTACTTATTATTAGTAAATTTTGCCACTACTCGCTATACCGCGAGTAGGGGCATGTTTAGTAAACAGTGAGCAGCCGTCTTGGTGTTCCCAAGCCAGCACGGGCTGACATGAACACAGGGTTAGGGGTAAAGGGATCTGTAGCTATCTAACCAGTGTTAGAACCTGACTGGAGTCTAGTGCTCAAGAGTAGAATCTTTTTTTCTTCCACAGCAACAACGGTCTCCCTCCTCATTCAAGGGGAAAGTATTCCTGCATCATCTGAGATTAGAGATTTGCAAGCACTGCACAACCAGCAGGATTTTTACAGACTAGATCCAGCGGTTCATTTTGCAACTCATTATCTAGTTGAAGTGTATGGGATACTTTGATCTCCCCTGTTTGCATTTTCAGGGGGGGTGCTACTTTTGTTGCCACATAGAATCATTTTCTATCACTTGTTGCCTTGGGTGGATCCTGCAACTATCACAGTGAGCCTTTAGATTTAGGACAATCACTGTTTCCAGTTAGCAGGTCCATTTTCCCCCTGGCACCACTAGCACTAAGTCCACTCCAGTCCCTAGCCTAAGTCCTCGGACTTTCACGATCCCTACCCAGGGCCGTTTGAAGGAATTTGGGGGCCCCAAGCAAAACAGACATGGAGGCCCCCCCAAACTCCAACCCTACCCCCCACATGCACGCTCAAGGTCTGGGCCCCCCGGCGCCTGCACCCGGGTCCTCCCCCCCCCCCGAGTCCGCCCACAGGGATGCAGTGTCTGCAGGGCCAGTGCAAGGATTTTTGCCGCCCTAGGCAAAAGTAAAGTTTGCCGCCCCCCATGTGACATCACAGTGCCCCACCCATATGATCTGCCATGTTAACTAACACAGTGCTGCAGTGCCGCCGTGTTTACAATAAAAGGCCTGCAGGGACAGGCTATAGACACCAGAACCACTACATTAAGCTGCAGTGGTTCTGGGGACTATAGTGTCCCTTTAATGTGAGGTAAATTAGAGATTAGTGCCACGAATAATATACTAGATTGCCTACTTACAACCAGATGAGGATGATGATGGGCTTCAGCTGCCGTCTGGCTCCACTGGTCTGGTGTAGAACAGGCTCTCTGGAGGCGGTTTGTAACTGTGGTCACAAAAATCAATGTTCTGGGAGAACGGGAAGCAGCTCCATTTTTTGAGGGCCATTTACACAGCTCAAGGTCTGGGTCCCAGGGTCCACCTTCATGTTCCACCAATGAGTTTGTTCACAGGGGTGTGTGTGTGTGGGGGGGGGGGGGATGTCCTGATGTGTGTAAGGAATGCATTGTGTGAATCTGTGTTTGTATGTGTAAGGGCTGCAAGGTGAGTTTGTGTATGTATGGGATGCAGTGTGTGTGTCTGTAAGGCAGTGTTTCCCAACCCAGTCCTCAAGGCACACCTACCAGTCCAGGATTTAAGGATTACCCAGTTTTGTCTAAGGTGTTTTTAGAAAAAAAAGAAAAAAACACCTTAGACACAACTGGGTCACCCCTAAATCCTGGACTGGTAGGCGTGCCTTGAGGACTGGGTTGGGAAACACTGCTGTAAGGGATGCACTGAGTGTGTGGAAGGGGTGCATTGTGTGTTGCTGTGTGTAAGGGATGCATTGCTTGTGTATGTGTGTCTGTGTGTAATGCATTGTGTGTTTTTCTGTGTGCAAGGGGTGCATTGTGTGTGTGTGATGGATGTCAATCTCTCCCCCTACCCCCGTCAATTTTCTTCTTCTCCCCCCCTCTCCAATTTCCTTCTTCTCCCCCTCCCTCTCATTGCCTTCTCCCCCCTCCAATTTCCTTCTTCTCCCCCCCCTCTCATTTCCTTCCTTCTCCCCCCTCCAATTTCCTTCCTCCCCCTCCAATTTCCTTCCTCTCCCCCCTCAAATTTCCCCCCTTCCTCTCCCCCCTCAAATTTCTCCCCTTCCTCTCCCCCCTCCCTCAAATGTCCTCCCTTCCTCTCCCCCCTCCCTCCCTCAAATTTCCTCACTTCCTCTCCCCCCTCAAATTCCTACCTCTCCCTCCCCTCCCTCAAATTTCCTTCCTCTCGCCCTTCAAATTCTTTCCCTTCCTCCCCCCCCAAATTTCCTTCCTCTCCCCCCTTCAAATTTCCTTCCTCTCCCCCCTTCAAATTTCCTCCCTTCCTCTCCCCCCCAAATTTCCTCCCTCCCTCTCCCCCCCACTCCCTCAAATTTCCTCCCTCCCTCCCTCTCCCCCCACGCCCTCAAATTTCCTCCCTCCCTCTCCCCCCCACCCACTCAAATTTCCTCCCTCCCCCCCACTTCTCAAATTTCCTCCTTCCCTCCCTCTCCCCCCCACCCACTCAAATTTCCTCCCTCTCCCCCCCCCACCCACTCAAATTTCCTCCCTCTCCAATGTCCTCCCTCTCCCCCCACTCACTCAAATTTTCTCCCTCCCCCCACCCACTCAAATTTTCTCCCTCCCCCCACCCACTCACTCAAATTTTCTCCCTCCCTTCCCCCCACCCCCACTCACTTAAATTTTCTCCCTCCCTCCCCCGCACCCCCACTCACTTAAATTTTCTCCCTCCCTCCACCCACCCCCACTCACTTAAATGTTCTCCCTCCCTCCCCCCACCCCCACTCACTTAAATTTTCTCCCTCCCTCCCTCCCCCCCACCCCCACTCACTTAAATTTTCTCCCTCCCCCCACCCCCACTCACTTAAATTTTCTCCCTCCCTCCCCCCCACCCCCACTCACTTAAATTTTCTCCCTCCCCCCCACCCCCACTCACTTAAATTTTCTCCCTCCCTCCACCTCACTTAAATGTTCTTCCTCCCTCCCCCCACCCCCACTCACTTAAATTTTCTCTCTGTCCCTGGACCCTGACACCCGGCGGGCGCGCGAGGGAGCACTCTCTCTGGCTGAGTGCTTCCTCTTCAGCTCTCTCGCGCGCCGCGTACTGATGCCGGAGCCGGAAGATGACGTCATCTTCCGGCTCCGGCATCAGTACGGTGCGCGAGGGAGCTGAAGAGGAAGCACTCAGAGGAGAGTGCTCCCTCGCGCGCCCGCCGGGTGTCAGCAGGGCCAGCCTCTGGGGGGCCCTGAAGTGACCGGCTGCTGGGCCCTCCAGGAGAAGAGGCTGGCCCAGTGGGTACAAACCGGGGTCGCAGGGCCCCCTGCGACCCGGTATGTACCCACTGAATGTGGGGCCCGGACGACCTGAGCAGTCCGGGCCCCCCAGGACCGCATGCCCTGATGGCGGCTCTGCTTGGGGCCCCGGGCCAGCTCGGGGCCCCAAGCAGTTGCTTGGTTTGCCTGTCGGGTAGCGACGGGCCTGTCCCTACCCCACCCCCCTCCCCCACTGCTCACTGTGGTGACGGGGTATATTATTTTTATTTATTTTTCATCCATATATTCTTTCTTTTTTAGGGATCTTATATTTTTCCATGATGCCCGTAATAAAGTTATTTTAGTTTGTTTTTTCAAGTAGAACTATACCTGCAGAACTACCCTCCAGTGCTCCTGAAGCCGTCTAAGCTTGGGATCACAC
Organism: Pelobates fuscus; assembly: GCF_036172605.1. Taxonomy (NCBI): domain Eukaryota; kingdom Metazoa; phylum Chordata; class Amphibia; order Anura; family Pelobatidae; genus Pelobates; species Pelobates fuscus. Next base: position 180,993,055 of record NC_086318.1, on the reverse strand, counting down.
CTTTTCAATTCGCGGTGGGTGGGGGCCCTAAATACTAATAGGGTGGGGAACCTAAGGTCCTCCCCCCTGGCACCCACCCCTGAGCAGAGGGTGGGGGCCCTAAAAAAATTACCTCCCCCCAGGTGACTAGGGGTCCCCAAGCCCCTAGTCACCCCCTCCCCTCATAAAAATAATATCCCCCTACCTACCCCACTCACCCTAAAAATGAGGGGGGACCTTTAACTAAGTACCTGTAAAAAAAAAAACTTACCATTCAATGTTTTATTTTTTCTAAAATCTTCTTTTTTCAGCCCCAAAAAAGGCCAAATAAAAATCCATAAGAACCGACGCAATTAAAAAAAAAAAAAAGAGTGCAAAATAAAAAAATCCATCTTCACCCATGGAGGGCTCCGCGCAGACTGAGCTCTGCAGGGCGGGGGAAGGCTTATAAAGCCTTCCCCCGCCCTGCAATTAGGCTCAGAGCACTCTGATTGGTGGGTTTAAGCCATCCAATCGGAGTGCTCTGACAGGTAAATGAAGAGACTGACAGGTAAGTCTCTACATTTACCTGTCACAGCACTCTGATTGGTTGGTTTGAAATACACCAATCAGAATGCTCTGTGTCATTTTACACAGTGTGGGAAAGTTCTTTGGAATTTTCCCACGCTGTGTAATTTCACTCATAACTCTCTGATTGGTGGATTAAGTAACCAATCAGAGAGTTATGAGTCAAATTACACAGACTTACCTGTCAGTCTCTTCATTTACCTGTCAGAGCACTCTGATTGGATGGCTTAAACCCACCAATCAGAGTGCTCTGAGCCTAATTTCAGGGCGAGGCAAGGCTTTATAAGCCTTCCCCGCCCTGCAGAGCTCAGTCTGCGCAGAGCCCTCCATGGGTGAAGATGGATTATTATTTTTTTGCGCTTGTTTTTTTTTTTTTATTGCATCGGTTCTTATGGATTTTTATTTGGCCTTTTTTGGGCCTGAAAAAATAAGATTTTAGAAGAAAGAAAACATTGAATGGTAAGTTTTATTTTTTTTACAGGTACTTAGTTAAAGGTCCCCCCCCTCATTATTTTTAGGGTGAGGGGGGTAAGTAGGTGGATATTTTTTTTTACGGGGGGAGGGGGTGACTAGGGGTTTGGGGACCCTTAGTCACCTGGGGGGAGGTCATTTTTTTTAGGGCCCCCACCCGCCGCTCAGGGGTGGGAGCCAGGGGGAGGACCTTAAATCCCCCTATTAGTATTTAGGGCCCCCACCCACCGCTCAGGGGCGGGGGCCAGGGGGGAGGACATTAGGTCCCCCCCCTTATTAGTATTTAGGGCCCCCACCCACCGCTCAGGGGTGGGGGCCAGAGGGGAGGACGTTAGGGAACCCCTTTTTACTGTAGGGCCCCCACCCACCGCTCAGGGGTGGGGGTCAGGGGGAGGACATTAGCTCCCCCCTTATTATAATTTAGGGCCCCCACCCACCGCTCAGGGGTGGGTGCCAGGGGGGAGGACATTAGGTCCCCCCCTATATTTGTATTTAGGGCCCCCACCCACCGTTCAGGGGTGGGGGCCAGGGGGGAGGACATTAGTTCCCCCCTTATTATAATTTAGGGCCCCCACCCACCGCTCAAGGGTGGGGGCCAGGGGGAGGACACTAGGTCCCCCCCTTATTTTACTGTAGGGCCCCCACCCGTTGCTCAGGGTTGGGGGCAGGGGGGGCAATAGGTGGGGGCTCGGGAGGGGGACCTTTTTTTACTTAGTATTAGTAAATTTGGCTGAAAGACCAATTCAGGTCTTTCAGTCTTTTAGTAGATAGCTCCCTAATACCGTGGGAATTAGTGAGTTATCTACTTATTCATCCCTGTCATTACATTAACAGGCTCAGTAACTTACATTTTATATGAATGTGTGTTACTTGATTGTTGTAAGTGTTGCAAATACTTACAGCTGAATGCTGGCTATGTTTGTATACTTTTTATTTAAAATTGTATACAATGTAACATTCTTCTTCTTTCGCTGGGTAAGTATATTAGTACTTAGGCAATACTGTGCTTCGGAACTTCGGCACTTTGACACTTCGGCACTTCAGCACTTCGGAACTTCGGCACTTCGAGACTTCGGAAATTTGGTCATTTCGGAACTTCGGGACCTCGGCAACTTCGGCACTTTGGCAATTCGGACATCGGAAGTACCCGAATGTCCGAATTGCCTAAAATTCGTCCGAATTCATATTCGGACCGAAACGAATTGCACATGTCTAGGTGGCGAGCCTGGTCCTCTATAGAAGATATATTGATGACATTTTTTTTTATCTAGAGAGGGAGTGAAGCATCAGTTTTAGATATTTTAATTTATCTCAATGCCAACCAGTGGAAAATTAAACTCACTCATGAAATAAATAGCGAGAACATTTTTTAGATCTTAATATTTATATTAAGGATGATAGGATAGAGACATGTACGTTTTTTAAAAAAAGTTGATGTGAATAGTTTTATTGAAAAAGAAAGTTGTCACTTTCATCCCTGGTTAGATAATATTCCAAGAGGACAGTTCCTAAGACTTAGGAGGAACTGTTCAGAAATGGATAAATACAGCTTTCAGGCTACCTCACTCAAGAAACAATTTCTAGAAAAGGGTTATGAGGAGCAGGCCTTAAATAGTAATATTGAGGAAGTTGGAGAAATAAATAGAGGGGAATTACTAAAATATCAACAAAAGAAAGGAGAAAAGGATGGAGACACGATTCCATTAATTTTTAACTTTAATAAGAATCACTCCCAATTGAGACGTGTATTTAATAAAGATTGGCACTTACTGAAACAGGATGAAGATATTGCACCTTATATAGGAGATAACCCTAAGATTATATTCAGGGGAGCCCAAAACCTTAAACAAATTTTAACATCCAGTTTTATTGAAAAAACAGATACAATTTTTATAACTAGCCAAAAAAGTATATTTAAAGGTTTTAACTATTGTGGAAATTGCATGGGATGCAAAACCTCACAAATAAAAGAAAAAAGGATTCTGTCCTTTCATTCTAATTCCAACTTAAAATAATATAAAATAGATAAATTAATTACCTGTAAGACTAAGAATGTTGTGTATGTGCTCAAGTGCCCTTGTGGCCTACAATATGTGGGCAAAACAACTAGATGTGTGGCCACGAGGGTATGAGAGCATATATACAATATTAGGAGAGGTTTTAAAAATCATAGTGTCTCTCTACATTTTTTAGAACAACATAATAAAGATCCCAGTGGAATTACATTTTATGGGATCCAGGCTGTAACTAGGCATTGGAGAGGCGGGGACATCAATTCAACCCTGAGCAAATGTGAAATGGGCTGGATTTTTGATATAGATACACTATCCCCCAATGGACTCAATATGGAATTTGAGATGAGTGTATTAATTTAACCAAGTGGTCTAATATGGTTTTAATCATTTTTAATTTTAATAAAATGTATTAGTAGTTTTTACATGGTAGTGCTTTTTTAAACTAATGGTCTCACCCTCTTTTTCAGATTTATTCTCTCCTTTTTTAAACAATTTTAGGTACATCTATATGGGAGGTATTGTGTACTTTTTATTTTATTTTGTTATTAGACAAATGCTGGGTAATATAGAAAATAATGAAATCTGTAGTGATTATAATATGGTAATTATGGTTGTTAAGCTGTTATGTATACATGTATTTTATATTACAAATAATGTGGAATGAGTTTCTAATGAGATTGCCAGGACCTTTTAAATGTTATATTAAGTCTGGGACTTCCAATATGGCGACCTTGACCTCACAAGGACCGCTTACATTACTTCCGGTACCGGAGGAAGACGTCTGACGTCAGACGCAACGTGACGCAAAAGTAGGCGGAGACAAGGAAGTACGTCCGGCGGGAATAGGAAGTAGCAGGACGGCAACAAAATGAAGAAAAAAAGGCGCCAATTTGAAACGAGGGATGGGTATTTAAGTTGGACAGATAATTTATGCACTTTGAGAAAGACTGTCATAGTCGAAACGCGTCAGTGCTGCTATTGTTTATTTTTCAATCTAATTTACTTTTTATCCCTGTTTTTATATTTCTTATGTCATTAAATTTAATTATTTGACTCATAACTCTCTGATTGGTGGATTAAGTAACCAATCAGAAAGTTATGAGTCAAATTACACAGCGTGGGAAAATTCCAAAGAACTTTCCCACGCTGTGTAAAATGACACAGAGCTCTCTGATAGGTGAATTTCAAAACAACCAATCAGAGTGCTGTGACAGGTAACTGTAGAGACTTACCTGTCAGTCTCTCTTAATTTACCTGTCAGATCACTCTGATTGGATAGCTTAAACCCACCAATCAGAGTTCTCTGAGCCTAATTGCAGGGCGGGGCAAGGCTTTATAAGCCTTCCCCCTCCATGCAGAGCTCAGTCTGCGCGGAGCCCTGCATGGGTTCAGATGGATTTTTTTTTTGTGCTCGTTTTTTTTTTTTTTTGTGCGTCGGTTATTATGGATTTTTTTATTTTGCCTTTTTTGGGGCTGAAAAAGAAGAAAGAAAACATTGAATTGTAAGTTTTATTTTTTTTACAGGTACTTAGTTAAAGGTCCCCCCTCATTATTTTTAGGGTGAGGGTGGTAGGTAGGGGTTAATTTGTTTTTTGGGGGGTGATTAGGGGTTTGGGGACCCCTAGTCAACTGGGGGGGGTGACATTTTTATTTAGGGCCACCACCCGCTGCTCAGGGGTGGGGGCCAGGGGGGAGGACATTAGGTGCCCCCCCTTTTTTCAATTTAGGGCCCCCACCCACCGCTCAGGAGTGGGGGCCAGTGGGGAGGACATTAGGTCCCCCCTTATTAGTATTTAGGGAACTCACCCGCTGCTCAGGGGTGGGGACCAAGGGGGAGGACATTAGGTCCTCCCCCCTTATTCCAATTTAGGGCCCCCACCCACCGCTCAGGGGTGGGGGCCAGGGGGAAGGACATTAGGTCTCCCCCTTATTAGTATTTGGGGGCCCCACCCGCCATTCAGGGGTGGGGGCCAGGTGGGTGGACATTAGGTCCCCCCCTTATTCCAATTTAGGGCCCCCACCCGCCGCTCATGGGTGGGGGCCAGGGGGAGGACATTAGGTCCCCCCTTATTCCAACTTAGGGCCCCCACCCAATGCACAGGGGTGGGGTTCAGGGGGAGGACATTAGGTCCCCCCCCTTATTAGTATTTAGGGCCCCCACCTGCCACTCAGGGGTGGGGACCAGGGGGAGGACATTAGGCCCCCCCGTTATTAGTATTTAGGGCCCCCACACACCGCCCAGGGGTGGGGGCCAGGGGGAGGACATTAGGTCCCCCCCTTTTTTTCCTGTAGGGCCCCCACCCACCAATCAGGGGTGGGGGCCAGGGGAGAGGACATTAGGTCCTGCCTTATTAGTATTTAGGGCCCCCACCCGCCGCTCAGGGGTGGGGGCCAGGGGGGAGGATATTAGGTCCCCCCCTTATTAGTATTTAGTGCCTCCACCCAGCACTCAGGGGTGGGGGCCGGGGGCAGGACAATAGTTCCCCCCCATCATTTTACTTTAGGGCCCCCACCCGCCACTCAGGGGTGGGGGGGCAATAGGGGGGACCCTATTTTTATTTTATTTATTTTTTAACAGTGAGCAGCCACAAGCTGCTCATGTTTAAAAGACATGCCCCTACTTGCAGTATAGCGAGTAGGGGCAAAATCTACTAAAACTAAGTAATTTTTACTTAGTATTAGTAAATTTGTCTGAAAGACCAATTTAGTTCTTTCAGCCTTTTGGTAGATAACTCCCTAATACCGTGGGAATTAGGGAGTTATCTACTAAGCGGCTGCAAGAGAAGTGACGAATTGACGAAATCCCGAATTGCGGAAGTCCCGAATTTCGGAATGCCGAACCGAACCGAAAATTGTCCCCATGCACATGCCTATTAAAATTCAGTCTGATGCATCCAAGTTTTAATTTAAAAGAGCCCTATTAGGCATTTATTTTTTTCCTTAAAGTATTAGGGGGGGTGGGGGAGAGTCTGTTTTTAACCCCTTAGTGACAGACTTCTCTGAAACATATCAGACTGGTCCCACCCATACCTGCCTAGGGAGATATCAGCTATGCCTCACTGATGATGCCTAACAAGGCTGAAACGATCGTCTGGGGTTGCTGTGTCTCTCGTGCAGAGGGAACTTGCTGGCATTTCGGATCTGGACTGCCCGTATGGGTGGGACCAGTCTGATATGTTTCAGAGAAGTTCTCTCTGTAATGGCACAACATGAGCAAAAAACAGCTCGAGAACTGAGCGGGGACCGACCGAAGGGCAGGCTATTTCAGCTGCTGCCCGTTCTCAGTATTCTCTTGCGACCCATTTTTTACTCTCCACAAGTTTAAAGGGATAATCCAGACGTGGACCCCTTGCTCACGGTGCCTAGGGAGATATCAGCTATGCCTCACTGATGAAACATATCAGACTGGTCCCACCCATACCTGCCTAGGGAGATATCAGCTATGCCTCACTGATGATGCCTAACAAGGCTGAAACGATCGTCTGGGGTTGCTGTGTCTCTCGTGCAGAGGGAACTTGCTGGCATTTCGGATCTGGACTGCCCGTATGGGTGGGACCAGTCTGATATGTTTCAGAGAAGTTCTCTCTGTAATGGCACAACATGAGCAAAAAACAGCTCGAGAACTGAGCGGGGACCGACCGAAGGGCAGGCTATTTCAGCTGCTGCCCGTTCTCAGTATTCTCTTGCGACCCATTTTTTACTCTCCACAAGTTTAAAGGGATAATCCAGACGTGGACCCCTTGCTCACGGTGCCTAGGGAGATATCAGCTATGCCTCACTGATGATGCCTAACAAGGCTGAAACGATCATCTGGGGTTGCTGTGTCTCTCGTGCAGAGGGAACTTGCTGGCATTTCGGATCTGGACTGCCCGTATGGGTGGGACCAGGCTGATATGTTTCAGAGAAGTTCTCTCTGTAATGGCACAAGATGAGCAAAAAACAGCTTGAGAACTGAGCGGGGACCGACCGAAGGGCAGGCTTTTTCAGCTGCTGCCCGTTCTCAGTATTCTTTTGCGACCCATTTTTTACTCTCCACAAGTTTAAAGGGATAATCCAGACGTGGACCCCTTGCTCACGGTGCCTAGGGAGATATCAGCTATGCCTCACTGATGATGCCTAACAAGGCTGAAACGATCGTCTGGGGTTGCTGTGTCTCTCGTGCAAAGGGAACTTGCTGGCATTTCGGATCTGGACTGCCCGTATGGGTGGGACCAGTCTGATATGTTTCAGAGAAGTTCTCTCTGTAATGGCACAAGATGAGCAAAAAACAGCTTGAGAACTGAGCGGGGACCGACCGAAGGGCAGGCTATTTCAGCTGCTGCCCGTTTTCAGTATTCTCTTGTGACCCATTTTTTACTCTCCACAAGTTTAAAGGGATAATCCAGACGTGGACCCCTTGCTCACGGTGCCTAGGGAGATATCAGCTATGCCTCACTGATGATGCCTAACAAGGCTGAAACGATCGTCTGGGGTTGCTGTGTCTCTCGTGCAGAGGGAACTTGCTGGCATTTCGGATCTGGACTGCCCGTATGGGTGGGACCAGTCTGATATGTTTCAGAGAAGTTCTCTCTGTAATGGCACAAGATGAGCAAAAAACAGCTTGAGAACTGAGCGGGGACCGACCGAAGGGCAGGCTATTTCAGCTGCTGCCCGTTCTCAGTATTCTCTTGCGACCCATTTTTTACTATATATATATATATACACACACACACACTTTTATTTCCTATATATGTATAATATATTATAATTAAAGCTTTTTATAATATATTATACATATATAATGCATATATATGAATTCATTATAAGTGTATTTTGAGATATATGTGTATATATCTCAAAGTACACTTATATTGAAATCATATATATGCATTATATATGTATAATATATTATAAAATGCTTTCATTATTTTATAATGTATTATACATATATAATACAGACACTTCCGTTTCCCCGAACATGGATATGCGCACCAGAGCAGGGAATCCCCACGACGGCTCACACTTATGCCTGGTCGTAAGTGCGAGATGTTGTAAAACAGGTAGGTCGCTAAATTAGACCACCTGTATATGTATAATATATATATATATATATATATACACACTGTTCCAAATTATTGTGCAAATTCTATTTAAGTGTCACAAAGATTAAATATTTTGTTCTTCAGTTTAACTCATGGATGGCATTGTGTCTCAGGGCTCTTTTAATCACTGAAAACAATCTCGGACACCTGTGTAAATTAGATTGCCAGGTGAGCCCAATTTAACCATTTAAGGACCAAACTTCTGGAACAAAAGGGAATCATGACATGTCACACATGTCATGTGTCCTTAAGGGGTTAAGGAAAAACTACTAAAGGAGGGTGTTCCACATTATTAAGCAGAGCACCATTTTCATGCAATATGGGGAAGAAAAAGGATCTCTCTGCTGCCGAAAACAGTGAAATAGTTCAATGCCTTGGACGAGGTATGAAAACATTAAATATTTCACTAAAACTTAAGCGTGATCCATAGGCGTGCGCATGGGGTGTGCCGGGTGTGCCTGGGCACACCCTAATCCCCGCGGCACGCCTATGGATTGAGTCCTGCAGGAACGGAGTTGCTGCACTTTTTTTGTGCAGGAACGCCGTTCCTGCAGGCACTCAGCGCCCTCCAATGCCCCCTTTCCTCCCCCCATTTCCCCCCTGTCATGGATGGGAGGGGGGGGGCAAGAGGGGATGGACCCCCGGTCCCCCGGTCGGGCGGCTCTCTCCATATCAGTCGCGGCGAGGGAGCTGTGTGCTGTCTGCTCCCTCTCGCCGCGCGCCGCTTGCTGATGCTGGGAGCCGGAATATGACGTCATATTCCGGCTCCCAGCTACAGCAGACAGCCCGCGCGGCGAGAGGGAGCAGACAGCACACAGCTCCCTCGCCGCGGCTGATATGGAGAGAGCCGCCCGACCCACTGGACCCCAGGGACAAGTCCACGCCAGCACTCCAGGTAGGGAGGCTGGGTGGACATTTTTTTAATTAAAAAAATTATAATTTGTGTGTGTGTGAATGTGTGTGTCTGTGACTGTGTGTGTCTGTGACTGTGTGTGTGTGTATGTGAATGTGTGTATGTGAATATGTGTGTGTCTGAATGTGTGTGTGTGTGTCTATGAATGTGTGTGTGTGAGTGTGTCTGTGAATGTGTATGTGTGTCAGTGTATGTGAATATGTGTGTCTGGGAATGTATGAGTGTGTCTGTGAATGTGTGTGTCTATGAATGTATGAGTGTGTGTGTGTGTGTGTGTGTGTGTATATATATATATATATATATACACACACACACACACACACACACATTGGAGTGTATATTATTTTTTTGGGGGGGTGGGAATCTTGGTTCCCACACTTTATTCCCCACGACTTTATTCTCCCCTGTCGGCTCACGCAGAACCGGCGCTGAGTGTCGGCTCTGCTCTAAGCCTCCATGGGCCGGCGGGGAGATCAAAGATCTACCTCACCGGCCCACAGCAGCATGAAGGGAGGCAGGAGAGGACCCGGGGAGCTCTAGACAGCAGCTCCGCCAGGTTCCTCTCGCGAGATCTGAGCGTTGCCGCGGCAACGCTCAGATCTCACGAGAGCTAACTCTAGCCCCGCAGGCTAGAGTTCACTCTCCACTGGACCACCAGGGATGGCACATGGCAGCAAGGATCCCCCCTCCCTACATAAGGTAAGAAGGGAGGGGGGATATTTACTAATCTGCCCCCACCTCCACAATCTGTCCAAACATACAGCACACACACACACATACAGCACCCACACACAAAAAGCACCTACAGACATACAGCACTCTCACACAAACAGCACACACACAGCACCCTCACACACACAGCACCCAAACAGCACCCACACACATACAGTACACATACAGCACCCTCACACACACAGTACACTAACCGCACCCTCACAAACACACACAGCACCTTTACAAACACACAACACCCTCACACACAGCACACTAACAACACCCTCGCAAACACACACACACAAACAGCACCCTCAGAAATACACGACACCCACACACATCACACAAACAGCACCCTCACACACACAGCACCATCACACACACATCACACAAACAGCACCCTCACACAGCACACTAACAGGACCCTAACACACACACACACACACAAACACCCTCACACACAAACAGCACCCTCACACACACAATCAGCCTCACCCACATAGCACACTACCAGCACCCTCACACATACACACATACAGCAGCACCCTTACACACACCACCCTCACACAGCACACTAACAGCACACACACACACACACACACAGCAGTGTATGTATATGTGTGTGTGTGTGTGTATATATATATATATATACATATACATGCGGCGTGTGTTTGTGCTTTAGGGTGCACACCCTAATGCAATAGGCTGCGCACGCCTATGGCGTGATCATCGCACTATTAAGTGATTTGTAGCTGATTAAGAGCACAGACGGGTTTGTGACGATAAAGGCACATTGAGGAAGATTTCTGCCAGATCCATGCATCAGATCAAGAGAGCAGCTGCTAAAATACCATTACATAGCAGCAAACAGATATTTGAAGCTGCTGGTGCCTCTGGAGTCCCACGGACATCAAGGTGTAGAGTCCTCCAGAGTCTTGCAACTGTGCATACACATTCTATTCGGCCACCACTAACCAATGCTCACAAGCAGAATTGGCTGCATTGGGCAGAAAAATACATGAAAACTAATTTTCAAACAGTCCTGTTCACTGATGAGTGCCGTGCAACCCTGGATAGTCCATGTGGCATAACCAGCCTCGCCACTGGGCATTGGAGAAGACTGATTGCCAGCCTCCTGCCCTGTGACTATGGCCCCATGTTGAAATGCTTGATTTTCCCCTGCAAAGACCCGAAACCCGGTCATTCTATACTTTCCCTATGTGAGCAGTGTTACCCCAGATAGCTATGCCATGGAGCCTATTTGTATAACGAAAGACTATGTGAAAGACTTTGGCTCCATGGCAATTGAACTGTATGTACGTGATCTGAGCACCATTCAGTCATAATGTGCGCTCAGATCTAAGCTATCTGGGGATATGTTGAATATACCTTGTAATGGCACCCCAGACATAAAAGGGTTGAACCGCCATTTAGTAGATCTTCCCTTCCAGAGACACAGGCACAGCTACTGTAGACACCAATACACCGAACCGGAGAAGCAAATGAATGCTCTCAAACATCCGAATGCTGTAAACAGCCAAATAGGAAAAACCATACGAAAGGTTTACACTCCTACCAGTCGAACTGGAACAGCATACAATAAATCCCCCCAAGAACAAGACAAGGCTCTGTGTTGAGGGTTAAAACAGGGACAGACAGAGCTGTGGGTTTATTGTTCTTATATAGACATTAGTACCAATAAACAACCAATAAACACGTACAATACACTCAGACACTCCCACACAAAATACTCCCCTCTGCCTGTGATACAATTACCTTACACACTGGGTAATGTAATTATCACAGGCAGAGAAATACATTGTTTCCACATTATTCATAACTTTAAAAGTATGCATCACATTAACATAAAACTTACATTTTCAGAATCAACATACTCCAAATACAAACATACGTCAAAAGCATACAAATTGGTCCAGTGGTTCAAAAGATAGATCGTAGTCCTTTGTGACCAAATGAAGCATGGCTTTTCTGCCCAAAATCAGTTCCACTGAGTATTTTATCCTGGAGATAATTGGGAAGTAATCCAATTATCTCCAAGGACAGATGCAAAACTCCATTGAACACATGGCAGCAAAAGACAAGAAAAAATACATAAAAATATATAACTGTGCAGCCATTGCATAAAACAGGTACATTTAACATATCCCCAGATAGCTCAGATCTGAGCGCACATTATTACTGAATGGCGCTCAGATCACACACATACAGTTCAATTGACATGGAGCCAAAGTCTTTCCCATAGTCTTTCATTATATGAATGGGCTCCATGGCATAGCTATCTGGGGTATCACCGCTCAAACAGGGCAAGCACTGAATGACCCGGCTTTCGTGTCTTTGCAGGGAAAATCAGGCGGTTCATAGTCCATAGTCTAAAGGCAGCAGGCTGGCAACCAGGCTCCTCCAATGCACAGTGGCGAGATTGGTCTCGTCGCATACCTGTTTTATGCAATAGCTGCACAGTTATATATTTTTATGTATTTTATTGTATTTTGCTACTATGTGGCTAATGGAGTTTTGCCTCTGTCATTGGAGATAATTGGATTACTTCCCAATTATCTCCAGGATAGAAGACTCTGTGGAACTGGTTTTGGGCAGAAAAGCCATGCTTCATTTGGTCAAATAGGACTTTCCCTTAACTTTTTAACCCCTGAACCGATTGCCCTGATTTTTGAGTATGTGTATATTTCAAGCATGCTAATTCTGAAAATGTATGTTTTATGTGAATGTAATGTATATTTTGGAAGTTATAAATATTTTGTAAAAACTGTATGTCTCTGCCTGTGATAATTATATTACCCATTGTGTTCAGTAATCATATCACAGGCAGAGGGGAGGATTTTGAGTGTCTGTGTGTATTGTATGGATTGATTGGTTGTATTTCAAAACCCTGTGGGCAGTACTATGTTTGTGGATTGTGAATAAAAGAGGCTGTATGTGCCAGTACAGTCAGTTCTGCTTGACCTCAAAATGAAGTGTCGTCTCGTTATTGGGGGAATTGGATTGTATGCTGATTGCCAGGAGTGTAAGCTGATTGTATGCTTTTCCTGTTTAGCTGTTTACAGCATTCAAATGCTTGAGAGCATTCATATGCTTCTCCGGTTCGGTGGTTGTGGTGTCTGCTGCAGTGCTTGGAGTCCTCAGGAAGCGCTAGGAGCATCCTTCAATGGAGGTACCCAGTCTGGGTGCCCGTCAATCCGTTACAGTCCAGATGGATGGAGTAGTGGATAGTTGGTGGACGGCCACCCTGTTCCAACATGGCTGCGACATCAGCAAGGTGGTGGTGGAGTCATGTTTTGGGCCGGAATCATGGGAAGAGAGCTGGTCGGCCCCTTTAGGGTCCCTGAAGGTGTAAAGATGACCTCTGCAAAGTATGTGAAGTTTCTAACTGACCACTTTCCTCCCAGGTACAGAAGGAAGAACTATGCTTTCCGTAAAAAAATCATTTTCATGCTGCAAAGAATACCTCTGCATCAATGGCTGCTATGGGGATAAAAGTACATAAAGTCATAGTGTGGCCTCCATCCTCCCCTGACCTCAATCCTATTGAGAAACTTTGGAGCATTCTCAAGCAAAATATCTATGAGGGTGGGAGGCAGTTTACATCCAAACAGCAGCTCAGGGAGGCTATTCTGACATCTTGCAAACAAATTCAAGCAGAAACTGTCCAAAAACTCACAAGTTCAATAGATGCAAGATGCTATCAAATAAGTGGTCTGTGGCAAAACTAACCTCGCCACTGGGCACTGGAGAAGACTAATTGCTGGCCTCTTGCCATGTGACTATGGCCCCTGGGAGACTTTGCCAGTTAAAAACACTATTTGGACTTATTTGTGTTTAAAAGACTGTTCTGGCCCTTTAATTGGAACTGGCACAATTATGCACCTTTGATTCCATGGAAGAATGGGCCTTCTCCTGTCCCATTGTTCTCCAGCAGGGCGTTGTCACAGGGACACTGCCAGACCAGTTTTACTGGCTGCTTAGTCCCTCCTCAATCTCTATATCAGCCCTTGCTAAACTTAAACCCCATGGCGATTTGACTGTGTTCGTGGGATCTGAGCGCTGTTCGGATATATTGAGCGCTCAGATCCAAGCTATCTGGGGATAGGATAGAATGTGGGGGTTCTGTTCAGTATGATAGGAATTATGTATGTTTGTGTATTTTTGCTGTTGTTGTGAATAGAGATATTTTCTGTACCTGGAGATAATTGGTTTACCACACCCAAGCCATGCTTGCAGTCGGTCAAAAAGGACTTCCAGATAACTTTTTAACCACTGAAGGGAATTGTATGATTTTTGAGTATGTTTGTATTTGGAGTATGCTGATTCTGAAAATGTAAGTTATGTGAATGTGATGTATACTTTTTGAGTTATGAATATTGAGTAAAACTGTGTATTTTCCTGGCTGTGATAATTACTTTAGCCCATTGTGTTCAGTAATTATATCACAGGCAGAGGGAAGGATTTTGCTGTAATGAATGGGAGTGTCAGACATTGTTGTATCGTTTTGATTGGTTTGTGTCCTTTGTATGCCTGTGTACCATCATATGCCTCTGGCCTGGGGAATTGTATAAATTGTGAGTGCTTGCTTCCTTAAAACTGATTCCTGATTGACCCTCAATACGGAGCCTCGTCTCGTACTTGGGGGGATTATTCGTATGGCTGTTTGGAGTGTAAACCTTTCGTATAGTTTTTCCTGTTCGGCAGTTTGGAGTGTAAACCTTTCGTATGAATTTTCCTGTTCGGTGGGTTGGTGTATTAGGTAGCTGCCTTTGTATCTGGAAAGGGAATATCTCCTAAACGGCTTTAACCCCTTTTATGCCCGGGGTGCCGTTACAATTGGTGACAAGCGGCAGGATGATTCCCACAGTCCAGAAGGACAGCTACAAGGCAACACCATTTCCTGGATTTATAAATTGAGGGCAACGCTTGTCTCAGTACAGCGACCCTGGCTGCAGCAAGGATGGAACCAGCGTATACCCAGACAGCGGTTCTATACGAGTAGGGTGACATGGATGATCGGGATGCAATCCGTAAAGGCATTTGGTACAATGCACTTTGGGAGGTACAACACCAGCAGGGCGAGGGACTCCCGAGCGAGGAGCAGCGACAGCAGATGCGACTGGCACTGCGGATGCCCCTCCTGGGAGAGCAGCCCCTGGAGGAGTGGGTAAAGGACCTGGCAGTCAGCCCAGATTCCCAGTGGCAGTGTGAATTGCAGGACATGGAGAGCATCGTCTCCCTTCCCCAGCGGCAGTGTGAATTGCAGGGAGAGGATAGCATCGTCTCCCTTCCCCAGTGGCAGTATCCCTTGCAGGGAACTGAGAGCATTGTCTCCCTTCCCCAGCGGCAGTATCCCTTGCAGGGAACTGAGAGCATCGTCTCCCTTCCCCAGCGGCAGTATCCCTTGCAGGGAACAGAGAGCATCGTCAGCCTTCCCCAGCGGCAGAGTGAATTGCAGGGAGTGGAGAACATCGTCCCCCCTCCCCAGCAGCAGTGTGTCCTACAGGGAGCAGAGACAATCGGTCTCCCTCCCCAGCGGCAGGGTGAGTTGAAGGGAGAGCAGCATCCTTCCTCCCCAGCGGCAGCTTATTCAGCAAAGGGGAGACCTTATTCTCCCAGATGGGGTAGATGGGACCGCGGTCTCTGCACCCGGTCTACAGGGATGCAGGTCAGCCTGTCCAGATGCCCAGCAGCAGGACCGGTTATTGAAAGGGGAGACATTCGGGCTCCCCCTCCAGCAGCAGCATCGGTTCCAGGGAGAGGAGCCTACTACCCCCTCTTCCCAGTTAAGCTCCAAGCAGGCTACTCCAGCTGAAGCGCTCTTCGGCAGTTTGGAGTGTAAACCTTTCGTATGGTTTTTCCTGTTCGGCGGATTGGTGTATTTGGTAGCTGCCTTTGTATCTGGAAAGGGAATATCTCCTAAACGGCTTTAACCCCTTTTATGCTCGGGGTGCCGTTACAGGGTCCTATGTTAAAATGTAACGTGACCTGTTAAAATGTTTAAAAAGTTAAAGTGTTATTATAAGTTTGATTGAAATAGCTTTTGATTTTAGTAAATATGCTGCAAACACAACAAATGACAATTTTCAGTTCTTTACAACCTATAAAGTGTTTTAAAACTTACTGTGCATTATAATTTGGAACAGTGCATTGTAAGTTTTTAATGTTTAAAAAAATACTGTTATCATAGGTGGTTTGTTCAATGAAATTTGAATTGTACTCTTAATAGTTGATAACATGAGAATTATGCTGACTGTTATTTACATCAATTATTTAGGTAAATTAGAAAAATATCATTTGCATAATAATTTGGAACAGGGTGTATGAACAGAAAGTGGGATGTAGCATACGTTGGGAAAACTCCTGCACCGAAGAACCTTAAGGAGACAGGTCTTAGGTGTGATGGATACGTTCTCTGGGAATAACAAAAATAGGTTACTCCTCGATATTATGATCAAATGTAACAAGAACGTTTCATGCAAGGCCCCGATGGACTGGTGCAGCAGGAAATTTCATTGATGTTAATTTTGTAAAAAAAAATGCTATACCTATCAAGGAGAGACTATCACCTCTGGCCATTGAGGCTATTGATGGGAGACCACTCACTCAACCCGTAACTACGCACGAATCCTTGCCTATTAACATTTCCATTGGTGCCTTACATAAGGAAGACCTAACATTCCAAGTTATTGCGTCTCCTTCTTGCCCAATCATATTAGGCTTTTCTTGGCTAAGTAAGCACAATCCTCATATTGACTGTGCTAATGGGAAAATATTGGAATGGGGTAAGGATTGTACTGAGAGGTCTATGTTACACATTACCAAGAGAGTGGGCACAATTACATTACCCACTACTACGCCTCAAACCCCCGAAGTTCCTATACATTACTGGAAGGTTAAGGAGGTATTCAGAAAAAACAAAATTCTACCTCCCCACAGACCATATGACTGTTCCATAAACCTACTATCCGGCGCTATGCCACCTAAGGGAGCAGTATATGCTTTATCTCCACAGGAGAGTAAAATAATGGAGGAGTATATCAAAGACTCCCTAAGTAAGGGCCCTATACGTAAATCATCCTCGCCTGCTGATGCAGGGTTCTTTTTTATGTCTACGTCTGTGTTAGATGCAAAAGGGTAATAAGCGCTCTCTTCTCAAGGGTGAGCAGCAGTTCACCAACAAGGTGTTCCCTCTACCTTGTGATAAATGGACAGATAAAATAGAAAGGTGAACAGCGCTAAAGATCAGAAATTGTACATACGTTTAGTAGAAATACTGGCCGGCGGAGTAACTTAAAAAAAAGGAGAAACAAAGATACAAATAATGGTACAGTATGTATGAACGATATAATTCCACAAGAACAAAGGTGTTATATTCACACTCACACTTTGAGGAGCTATATCAGCTCGGTGTTAAGAGCTTGGACGGAATAATCCCCGTCTATGGATTTCTCGAGGTTCCAGATCGTTGGTGAGTTTATAGGTGTAAGTATTCGTTATATGAAAAACAACAGTAAAATACGCCACATGGTCTAGTACGTAAATATAAAGTATTGTAGTAAGAGTAGATGATCCTACTTACAAATACTAGAGCAACGACCTGCTCTAGTTTGGAGAATTTCAGGTGGAATAATCCCCACCTCGGGATATAGTGGACCCAGGTATAGCAGCAAAGCAGTATTAAATAGGAAGGAGGACAAAAAAAAAATGACTGGATGGTTTAAAAATTATATATACTTTAATACAATATATAAAAAGTGAATAATACACTATAAAACCAGTCCTGTATAAAAGTCCAAAATTCTTCCTCACTTGACGCGTTTCGCCGAAGCTTTAAGCTTCGGCGAAACTCGTCAAGTGAGGAAGAATTTTGGACTTTTATACAGGACTGGTTTTATAGTGTATTATTCACTTTTTAGCTTTAAGCTTCGGCGAAACGCGTCAAGTGAGGAAGAATTTTGGACTTTTATACAGGACTGCTTTTATAGTGTATTATTCACTTTTTATATATTGTATTAAAGTATATATAATTTTTAAACCATCCAGTCATTTTTTTTTTGTCCTCCTTCCTATTTAATACTGCTTTGCTGCTATACCTGGGTCCACTATATCCCGAGGTGGGGATTATTCCACCTGAAATTCTCCAAACTAGAGCAGGTCGTTGCTCTAGTATTTGTAAGTAGGATCATCTACTCTTACTACAATACTTTATATTTACGCACTAGACCATGTGGCGTATTTTACTCTTGTTTTTCATATAACGAATACTTAAACCTAAACTCACCAACGATCTGGAACCTCGAGAAATCCATAGACGGGGATTATTCCGTCCAAGCTCTTAACACCGAGCTGATATAGCTCCTCAAAGTGTGAGTGTGAATATAACACCTTTGTTCTTGTGGAATTATATCGTTCATACATACTGTACCATTATTTGTATCTTTGTTTCTCCTTTTTTTTAAGTTACTCCGCTGGCCAGTATTTCTACTAAACGTATGTACAATTTCTGATCTTTAGCGCTGTTCACCTTTCTATTTTATACGTCTGTGTTAGGTCTGTGCATTGACTACAGGGCATTGAACAAAATCACCATTACAAACGCCTACCCCATTCCCCTCATTTCCGAATTGTTTGACAGACTCCAGGGTGCTAAAGTCTTTACTAAACTTGACCTTAGGAGTGCGTTCAATTTAGTGAGGATTAAGGAAAACCAGGAGTGGAAAACGGCATTTAATACCATAAGTGGGCACTATGAGTACCTTGTGATGCCCTTCGGGCTGTGTAATCCTGTTTTCCAGGAGTTTATTAATTACGTACTCAGGGATTATATTTATTAATTTGTCCTAGTCTATCCGGATGATTTCCCTTTATATTCCCCTGAACTTCAGACTCACCACGAACATGTTAAACAATTATTGCAAACCTTACTGAAAAATCAACTCTATTGTAAACTGGAAAAGTACATCTTTTATCAGACAGAAGTACAGTTTTTGGGATATAACATTTCTGCCTCTGGGTTTCAGATGGATCCTTATAAACTAGACTCTGTTCTACATTGTCCATTACCCAATGGATTAAAAGCCATTCAAAGGTTTATTGTGTTTGTCAATACTACAGGAGATTTATCAAAGGGTTTTCTTCTGTGATAGCCCACATCAGCAATATGACACGCAAGGGGGCTAACAGTACGATATGGTCTAAGGAGGAAAGAGAAGCTTTTGATCTTCTCAAACAAAGGTTTGCCTCTGCCATCATATTGATAGATCTCGAAACCAGCAAACCCTTCATACTGGAGGTTGATGCTTCTGAGACTGGGGTGGGGGCTGTTCTCTCCCATCCATGTGTTTACTTCTCTAGAAAGTTGTCCCCTGCTGAGCGCAATTAT
This sequence comes from Pelobates fuscus, assembly GCF_036172605.1. Lineage (NCBI taxonomy): Eukaryota > Metazoa > Chordata > Amphibia > Anura > Pelobatidae > Pelobates > Pelobates fuscus. Next base: position 180,973,909 of record NC_086318.1, on the reverse strand, counting down.
GATTGGCAATAGAGAATTGTTGGCCATTATACTAGCACTCAGAGTGGCGACATCATTTAGAGGGTTTCAAGGACCCCCTTTTGAACATTACTGACCATAAAAACTTGGCTTATATAGGGGATGCTAACAGTAGTGTCTCTAGGATTCATTTTTAGGGGGGTGTTAAGAAACTCCCAGCATAAAAGAGTGAAACCGCCGTTTAGTTGATCTTCCCCCATTTGAGACACAGGCGCTGTTGCTGTAGACCGCCAAACTCCTGAACAGAATATAAGGGAAAGCTCCAAACTCCCGAACGGAGAATCAGCCGAAATCCTTCTTTCCTGGAACAGGCAAAAGAATACTCCAAAGTAGCAATCCCTCCAAACACGAGACTAAGCTCCGTCTTGAGGTTAAACAGGATTCTGGTTTATTGAGGGCTACCTGCCCGGTATTTATACAGGTCTCCCACCTGGTGGACACTCCCCTAGGGGACCAGATGGAAGACTGGGACACATAACGTACAGTAGCCAATCACAGTGGCTCAGGTGTAAACACTCCCCTTGGTACAAGTAAACCCCTCCTCCCTATCCTGGAGATAATTGGGAAGAAATCCAATTATCTCCAGGGATAGAGGCAAATCGCCATTTTACATGGTACATTAAAAATACATATAAATCTATAAAGGCGAGGTCCCGCTGTCCATTGACCAACCTAAAAACATGTCCGCCATCAGGGGTTCACAACCAAAGTACCGAACAAGACTTTCTATAGCTGAAACCTCCCGTTCTGTTCGTGTGATCGAGGCGCAATTCGTACACTTGGTGTACCCCGATCTGAACTACCGAATGAATAGCGGGATGAACTATATTGTATACAAAATGCCAAAGTTATATAGTTTTTATGCTGTTTTCTAGGGCACAATAAAGCATGGTCTTTTAGGCGATTGGAGATAATTAGATTGTATAACCGTTGACCTCATTATCTCCAAGATGGGCGGGTACTAGTTTGATACAGTGTATTATGATTATGATGATATGGTTGAATCACTGTACTGTACCTGTATCCTATCAGGTCCACAGGGGGCTGTCCCTGAACCTGGGGACTTGCATAAATTGCCATGCTTGTGTGCCATTAAAGCCAGTTCGTTTTACCCTCAACTCGCAGCCTCGACTCATGTTGTAGGGATCCGGGCGTCCTAGCTTTACTATGGCTAGTGGGATATTCTACACTTGCAGGTTTCTACCGAATGGAACATCGTTCGACTCTCTGACTTCAGGAACCAGGACATCCAAGCGACCCAACCTCCTGCTAGACCGGAGGGAAAACTTAACAATTGGTGGCAGAAGTGGGATTATCCTGGGATCCCTAAGAGAGGTACAGCATGGATGGAGAGCAACTACGATAAGTTAAAGCGCACCACACTAAAGGATTTACTCGAAAGCCGAGGTGGGAACGCGAGCAACCGGTGAAGGAGAGAGTTGATTGCTGACCTAACTGAGCTGGATCAGAGTTTCACCATGGCAGAACGCACGGTAATACCCAGCGACGAGAAGACAAGAATTGTCAGAGAAAGGCTTCCCCTATACAGGCTGAACCCTTCCGTAGAATTGGTGCAACAATTGATGGCGGAAGCAGAGGCGGATATCCAAAGAACCAGAGCTCACGAGCTTAGCATGTAGATCGCAGCCCATCCACACAGCAGCTCCACGGAACTTGTGGAGCAACCGAAAATCCAGTTTGCGGCATTCAAGCCATTCGTGGAGAAATCCTGGCAGGGAAATTAGCCGGGCGAGCGATGGAGGCATTCAGGACTCTCAGCACTGAAGAGGTGGTCCAATACCCAATTGTAAAGGCACGCTGTTGAAACGGTATGCGGTGACTCCTGACACTTACCACAGGCAGTTCCGCGACACCAAAAAGAAAACGAATGATACCCATGCCGAGTGGGCGCACTGAATGCGGAGGGCTGCTACCCATTGGATTAACGGGTGCCAGGCAGTCACTGCAGCAGAAATCCTAGAATGATTTTTGTTGGAGCATTTTTATGAGGGACTAGAACAAAAAGACAGAGAGTGGTTGAAAGACCGACGACCCAGCGACCTCAACGAAGCAACGAGACTGGCTGATGAACACCGAGACGCTCAGGTTCAGGAATCCAACAACTCCCGAACGGTAACCCATACCGAACCTAGAGACACGTACCGAACCAGCCCATGAACAGAGTTCCGTACGCCCGTGCCGACATACTCGGTACACCGGACCACCCAGCCACTACAACCAAGAAAGCTCCCGCCCCACCTGCTTCAAATGCAAGCAGCCGGGACATCTTATTGCTAACTGACCCCTCAACAACAACTACCCCTCACGGAATTACAATTAATTCCCTTCGGGAAATACCCGCCCAGCTCGCGCTTTCTGTATTGAAAGGGAAAGCCCCCTGGAAGAATATCTGGGTCCCCTACATGAAGCCAACCCCATATATGCTGCGAACGACAACTGACAGCACCACAGACAATGTTCTCCCAAGAACCAGGGTACACCAACTTAGCCATTCACCAAGTAGACACCCCAGGGCAGCAACCCTTAAGACAGGCCCCCTACCGGATCCTTGAGGCGGTTCGGGCGGGGATAAAGAAAGAGATAAATGAGATGCTCAGGCTAGGGGTTATTGAATCTTCCGATAGTCCCTGGGCGTCCCCGGTGGTACTGGTACCCAAGAAAGATGGTACCACCAGATTCTGTGTGGACTATCGGAAACTCAATGATAACTGTAACCGACGCCTACCCAATGCCCAGGGTAGATGAGCTGCTGGACCGCATAGCCCGGGGAAACTACCTAACTACCATTGACCTCTGTAAAGGTTATTGATAAATTCCCCTGGCCAGGGAAGCTATCCCCAAGTCGGCATTCGTCACCCTGTCCGGCTTATACCGCTTTAAGGTTATGCCATTCGGGATGAAGAATGCCCCCGCCACATTCCAGCGCTTGGTGGATAGACTCCTCGATGGCTTCCAGGATTTTGCCTGCACATACCTGGATGACATAGTGATCCATAGTGAGTCCTGGGAGGAACACTTAGCCCATGTAGGAATGGTCCTGGATCAGATTCGGGCCGCCGACCTGACCCTGAAGCCAGAAAAATGTCAATTTGGAATGGCTGAGGTACAGTACCTGGGCCACCGAGTGGGGTGTGGGAAGCAGCGACCGGAGCAAGCTAAGGTAGAGGCGGTCGCAAATTGGCCCACACCTCACACTAAGACCCAGGCACTAGCCTGTCAGGATCGGGACAGGGATCCAACACGCAGAGTACAAAGTGTAGTAGGTACGTATACCGGACCTTAGAATGGCCGGACTTAACGTAAGGAGTAAGTAGAGAATGGTCAGAGACAAGCCGAGGTCGAGGGAACGAGAAGACAGGTAAGCGAGAGACAAGCCGGGTCAAAGGATAACAGAGATAAGCAGAGTAATACAAACAAGCCGGGTCAGAACCAAAGAGACAATAGACATACAAGAGCACTGAGAGACTAGACTGGCTAGAACCACGACAGGGCAATGAGCAAATGCGGGAAGCTCTATTAAATACCCCGGTTCTAGGAGGTAATCACACCCCCGACGAGTCCTGGTTCGTGTTCAGGGTTTGAGTGACAGGTCGAGCAGGCTTGGCGTCATAACGTCGGCTACTGAGCGTCACGTCATAAAAGGGCGTGGATCCCTCGCGGCCGGCGTGTAACCGACCGGAGGAACCGCGAGGAACCGCGAGGAACGGAGGAAACAGCCCTTCTGAACGGGAAAACGTCTAAGTCTCTCCTCTTATCAGAGGTAGAGACTACAGGTACCCTGACAGTACCCCCCCTCTCAGAAACGCCCACCGGGCGGAAGCAACCGGGACGAGATGGAAAGTGGGAGTGAAAAGCCCTGCGGAGGCGAGGAGCATGTACATCCTCCTGAGGTACCCAAGTCCTCTCCTCAGGACCATATCCCTTCCAGTCGACAAGATACTGTAACCTCCCTCGAGAAATTCGAGAATCGATGATGGAGTTGATCTCGTATTCCTCCTGACCCTCAACCTGAACAGAGCGAGGGGAGGAAACAGTGGAGGAAAATCTGTTGCAAATTAACGGTTTCAGCAAGGAAACATGAAAAGAATTAGGGATGCGTAAGGCAGATGGAAGTACTAGGCGATACGCAATCGGGTTAATACGAGTCAGGACCCTGTAAGGACCAATGTAACGAGGAGCGAATTTCATAGAAGGAACCTTTAAACGAATGTTTTTTGTACTCAACCATACCCTATCACCAGGAACAAAAACAGGAGCCGCCCTTCTGCGTTTATCAGCGTGTTTCTTGAACAACATGGAATTATGTAGGAGAATTTGTCGAATCTGATCCCACAACTTCCTCAGATTGGCAACATGAACATCAACCGACGGTACCCCTTGGGAAGGAGAGACCGAGGGAAGAATGGAAGGATGAAAGCCATAATTCATGAAAAAGGGGCTAGAGCGAGTGGAATCACAAACAAGATTATTGTGTGCGAACTCTGCCCAAGGAATCAAACCGACCCAATCGTCCTGATGTTCGGAAACAAAACAACGCAAATATTGTTAAATTTTTTGATTGGTACGTTCAGCAGCTCCGTTAGACTGAGGGTGATAAGCAGAAGAAAAATTCAATTTGATGCCTAATTGAGAACAGAAGGATCTCCAGAAACGTGAAACAAATTGGGAACCTCTATCGGAAATAATTTCGGAAGGTATCCCATGTAAACAAAAAATTTCTTTAGCGAATATTTCCGCCAATTCAGGAGAAGTCGGAAGTTTAGGTAAAGGCACAAAATGAGCCATCTTAGTAAACCTATCGACTACAGTGAGAATAACAGTCTGTCTTTTAGAAATAGGCAAATCAACAATAAAGTCCATGGCCAAACAGGACCATGGTCTCTCTGGAATGCCCAAGGGCTGTAATAGACCACATGGAAGAGTATGAGGTTGCTTAGTTTTAGTACAGATCTCACACACTGCAATGAAATCCTTAATATCCTTTCGTAAAGAAGGCCACCAGAAATCTTTAGAGATTAAGGAATATGTCTTGCGAATGCCAGGATGCCCCGCCACCTTACTCTCGTGAAAACACTGTAAGAGCTCCCGTTGGAGTTCAGGAGGAACGAAGTGTCTTGCCACAGGAGTCTGCCCAGGTGCCAGATGTTGCAACTTCATGATTTGGTCAAGCAGTGGAGAATGAATTTTAAGACTTCTGTTGGCGATAATATTGCACTTGGGAACTATAGAGGATAACACTGGCTCAGATACAGTAGAAGGTTCATATTGGCGAGACAAAGCATCGGCTTTAGAATTCTTAGAACCAGGTCTATAAGTGAGTACGTAATTGAAATGGGTGAGAAATAAAGACCAACGAGCTTGCCTGGAGGACAATCGCTTGGCCTCCCCAATATAGGACAAGTTCTTGTGGTCCGTCAAAATAGTAACAGGATGCAAGGTCCCCTCCAACAAATGTCTCCACTCCTTTAAAGCCATGATAACTGCCAGCAGTTCCCTGTCGCCAATGTCATATCTGCTCTCCGGGCCAGATAGCTTCTTGGAAAAAAAAACACATGGATGTAATGGTTTATCCACACCTAACCTTTGGGACAGGATAGCGCCTACACCCGTCTCTGAGGCGTCTACTTCGAGTAGGAAAGGCAGAGTAGTATCAGGGTGAACTAAAATTGGTGCGGAAGCAAAAAGTTCTTTGAGAGTTTTGAAAGCAAGAAGTGCTTCAGTAGACCAATTCTTAGTGTCAGCCCCCTGTCTGGTCATATTGGTGATAGGAGCAATAATTGACGAGTAACCCTTAATGAAGCGCCTATAATAATTGGAGAATCCAATAAACCTCTGAATGGCCTTGAGACCCTTAGGTAAGGGCCAGTCTAAAATGGACTGGAGTTTATCCGGATCCATCTTAAACCCTTCCCCAGAAATCACATAACCAAGAAAGTTTGTCTGAGACTGATCAAAACTACATTTCTCCAGTTTGCAGTACAAGCCATGTTGAAGATGTTTGCGCAAAACCCTTCTGACTTGTCTGTGGTGAGTCTCAATGTCCCTAGAATGTATAAGTATATCATCCAGGTATACAATAACACAGTCATGTTGAAATTCCCTAAGAACTTCATTGATCAAGTCCTGAAATACTGCCGGCGCATTGCAGAGACCAAAAGGCATTACGGTATACTCGTAGTGCCCATATCGAGTGTTGAACGCCGTCATCCACTCGTGACCCTGCTGAATCCTCACCAAGTTATATGCCCCTCTGAGATCTAACTTGGTGAAAATCTTGGAACCCTTTAAACGATCAAAGAGCTCGGTAATCAAAGGAATCGGGTAGGCATTTCTAACGGTTATTTTGTTCAAACCTCGGTAGTCTATGCAAGGTCTCAGCGTACCAGCCTTCTTTTTAACAAAAAAAAACCCAGCCCCGGCAGGGGAGGAAGATCTCCTAATGAATCCTTTGTCTAGATTTTCACGAATATACTCCTCTAGGACTAAGTTCTCTTTAGTAGACAAAGGGTATACATTGCCCCTGGGAGGCATAGTACCAGGGAGTAGATTAATCTTACAATCAAAGGTCCTGTGTGGAGGTAAAGTATCGGCCTTCTTTTTTCAAATACCGCCTTTAAGTCCAGGTACAGTGGCGGTATTTGTACTTCTGTAAAGTCGGTATACTGAGTGGATGTATTAACTATGCAAAGCGGTGAGACTTTCTGTAAACACTTCTCCTGACAATTCTGACCCCATGAGATTATCTCCCCTAATTCCCAATCAATAATAGGGTTATGTCTCTTTAACCAAGAATACCCCAGGACTATGGGAACAGAAGGAGATGAAATGAGTAACAGAGATATGTCTTCCTCGTGTAAAATACCAACAGTTAAGTTAACGGGTATGGTTTCACGAAAAATCACAGGCTCAACTAAAGGTCTACCATCTATGGCCTCAACGGCCAAGGGCGTCTCCCTTAACTGAGATGGAATAGTGTGTTTAGTGACAAAAACTTGGTCGATAAAGCTCTCAGCAGCTCCGGAATCTATCAATGCCACAGTCTCTACTACTCCCCTCTCCCAAGTTAAGGAAACGGGTAGCAGAAGCCTATGATCTTTATAATTATGAGTAGAGGACAAAATAGAAACACCCAAGGCCTGTCCTCTAGAGAAACTTAGGTGCGAGCGTTTCCCGATCGATTAGGGGGTTCTGTCCAGTAAGTGACCTCTGACTACACAGTACATACACAGCCCCTCCCTTCTCCTGTACTGTCTCTCCTCTTCTGAGAGATGAGTATTGCCTATCTGCATAGGTTCTGGAAAAGGTAAGGTTTTGGTCTCAGGACTTAGAAATGAGGGAGCTAGTTTGAAGGAAGGTCTACAGGTTCTATCTCGAGTGTTCTGCCTCTCTCTTAAGCGTTCATCAATGCGAGAGATAAAAGAAATTAAATCCTCCAAATTCTCAGGAAGCTCTCTAGTAGCAACCTCATCAAGTATTACATCTGATAATCCGTTTAAAAATACGTCTATATAAGCCTGTTCATTCCACTTAACTTCTGCCGCCAAGGATCTGAACTCTAGTGCATAATCCACAAGTGTTCGGTTATCTTGTCTAAGGCGCAACAGTAATCTGGCTGCATTGACCTTTCTACCAGGGGGGTCAAAAGTTCTTCTAAAAGCAGCTACAAAGGCATTATAATTATATACTAACGGGTTATCGTTTTCCCACAACGGATTGGCCCATCTCAGAGCTCTCTCAACGAGTAAGGTGATAATAAATCCGACCTTCGCCCTATCTGTAGGATAGGAACGGGGTTGTAATTCGAAGTGGATACTGATTTGGTTTAAAAAACCTCGACACTTCTCAGGAGAACCACCATAACGTACAGGTGGGGTAATACGGGAGGAGGCACCTACAGTGGCTACCTCTAAACCTGAACTTACAGGAGAGATAGAATTATTACGCATCTCTTCTGGTGGATTATTAGGACGAGATAATAACGCCTGTAGCGCTAAGGCCATCTGATCCATTCTATGTTCCATGGCGTCAAACCTAGGATCGGAAGGACCAAGCTGACTTCTTGTACCTGCAGGATCCATTGGCCCTGTCGTAATGTCAGGATCGGGACAGGGATCCAACACGCAGAGTACAAAGTGTAGTAGGTACGTATACCGGACCTTAGAATGGCCGGACTTAACGTAAGGAGTAAGTAGAGAATGGTCAGAGACAAGCCGAGGTCGAGGGAACGAGAAGACAGGTAAGCGAGAGACAAGCCGGGTCAAAGGATAACAGAGATAAGCAGAGTAATACAAACAAGCCGGGTCAGAACCAAAGAGACAATAGACATACAAGAGCACTGAGAGACTAGACTGGCTAGAACCACGATAGGGCAATGAGCAAATGCGGGAAGCTCTATTAAATACCCCGGTTCTAGGAGGTAATCACACCCCCGACGAGTCCTGGTTCGTGTTCAGGGTTTGAGTGACAGGTCGAGCAGGCTTGGCGTCATGACGTCGGCTACTGAGCGTCACGTCATAAAAGGGCGTGGATCCCTCGCGGCCGGCGTGTAACCGACCGGAGGAACCGCGAGGAACGGAGGAAACAGCCCTTCTGAACGGGAAAACGTCTAAGTCTCTCCTCTTATCAGAGGTAGAGACTACAGGTACCCTGACATAGCCTTCCTGGGCACAGCTTGGTACTACAGACGGTTCGTACCAGATTATAGTGCTATTGCTAAACCCCTGACTGACTTGACGAAGAAAAACCTTCCCCGACAGGTCCTGTGGTCTCCCCACTGTGAAACAGCTTTTCAGACACTCAAAAATGCTTTAAGTAATGCTCCTGTCTTGGCTGACCCAACCCCTAATCGGCGTTTTATCGTTCATACAGACGCTTCCATGTTTGGGCTGGGAGCTCTCCTCAGCCAAGTAGGAGATGATGGAAAAGAGCACCCGATTGCCTACATCAGTCGAAAGCTACTGCCACGCGAAGTTAGCTATGCCGAAGTGGAAAAGGAGTGTTTGGCTCTGGTGTGGGCACTAAAGAAATTGACTCCCTACTTGTATGGACAAGAGTTCACTCTGGTTACAGACCATAACCCATTGGTAAGGCTCAACCGGGTCGCTGGGGATAATCGCCGACTTTTATGCTGGACCTTATCGTTACAACCGTTTAATTTTACTATCACCTACCGACCCGGGAAAGAAAATGGCAATGCCGACGGGTTATCATGCCAAACCGACCTCAGTCCAGCATAATGCCTCAGTCTGGACAGCCTTAGTCTGCCCCGAAAAGGAGTCAGACAGTGTCTGCCAGAGTGTTCCACAAGGAGGGAGCATTGTTACAAGAACTCTAGATATTGTTGCAACCTAACCTCTTCCATTTAAAAACCCTATTCTACCAGTATTCAGACCATACGAATACATTGCATGAACAATTATAAAGACACATTTGTCTGTACGAACGAGGGACCACCCAGCCTTTCGCATGTGCCGCCACTTAACCCCGTCAACTCTAAAAGTACCGAATGACCGACCACCCTACGAGCGGAGTGTGCCGCTCATTAACCACCCAAGGCGCTGCGGTCTTCGGTTAACCACCAACTAATTGACGGTCCCAGGGAACCCACATTCGTATACGATTTCCAGAAGGTAATCTGCCAAAAGACCTCACAAATGGAGACCACCTACGTTCCGGCGTGTGGCAGCAATTAGAATGTTGCTCTTGCGGTAAACCGCAGGTCAAGTACCCCCTTCCAGGCGGTCTCCGTTCGTGTCCCGAACGGTCGGGACAACCAAGCTGATAACGGGCATTCGTGTAAATGTGTATCCGATTACACAACCAAAGTGCCGAACAAGACTTTCTATAGCTGGAACCTCCCGTTCTGTATGTGGGATCGAGGCGCAATTCGTACACTTGGTGTACCCCGATCTGAGCTACCGAATGAATAAGGGGATGAACTATATTGTATACAAAATGCCAAAGTTATATATTTGCATGCTGTTTTCCAGGGCACAATAAAGCGTGGTCTTTTAGGCGCTTGGAGATAATTAGATTGTATAACCGTTGGCCTCATTATCTCCAAGCTGGGCGGGTACTAGTTTGAATGATACATTGTATATGATTGGTTGAATCACTGTACTGTACCTGTATCCCATCAGGTCCATAGGGGGCTGTCCCTGGACCTGGGGACTTGCATAAATTGCCATGCTTGTGTGCCATTAAAGCCAGTTTGTTTTACCCTCAACTCGAAGCCTCTACTCGTGTTGTAGGGATCCGGGAGTCCTAGCTTTACTATAGCTAGTGGGATATTCTACACTTGCAGGTTTCTACCGAATGGAACATCGTTCGACTCTCTGACTTCGGGAACCAGGACATCCAACGATCCAACCTCCTGCTAGACCAGAGGCAATCGCAACAACTTCTTTAGTGCCCAGACCAGGGATAAGCACCCCTTCTCCACTGCCGCATAACTCACTTCCCGAGGTAGTAACTTTCTGCTGAGATATGCGACAGGGTGCTCTCCTCCATCTTCCCCGACCTGGCTCAGCACAGCCCCCAGTCCATACATGGAAGCATCTGTGTGAACGAGAAAGAGTTTGTTAGGGACTGGGGCAGCCAAGACAGGGGCATTCACAAGAGCGTGCTTCAGGGCTTGAAACACGGCTTCACAAGCTGGAGACCACAGGACCTGCTTAGGTAAATTCTTCTTCGTCAGGTCAGTCAGGGACTTGGCGATAGTACTGTAGTCGGGGACGAAACGTTGGTAGTACCCTGCCGTCCCCAAGAAGGCTAACACCTGGGTCTTAGTGATAGGTGTGGGCCAGTTAGCCACGGCCTCTACCTTGGCTGGCTCTGGTCTCTGGCTCCCACACCCCACTCTGTGACCCAGGTACTGTACTTCAGCCATCCCTAGATGGCACTTGTCTGGTTTCAAGGTCAGGCCAGCGGCCCGAATCTTGTCCAGAACTACCCCTACATGGACCAGGTGTTCCTCCTATGACTCACTGTAAACCGCAATGTTGTCCAGGTATGCACAAGCAAATTCCTGGAAGCCATCAAGGAGTCTATCCACCATACGCTGGAAGGTAGCTGGAGCATTCTTCATCCCGAATGGCATGACCTTAAACTGATCCAGGCCAAATGGGGTGATGAATGCCGACTTGGGGATAGCATCCTCGGCCAGGGGGATCTGCCAATAGCCCTTACACAGGTCTGTGGTGGTCAGATAGCATCCCCTGGCAATACGGTCTAATAATTCTAATAAGCGTCAGTGGTGGTCCTCACGTTGAGCCGCCTGTAGTCCACACAGAACCGGTTGGTCCGATCTTTCTTAGGCACCAGGACGACAGGCGCAGCCCAAGGGCTATCGGAGTGTTCGATGACTCCAAGCCGAGTCATCTCCCGTATGTCCTTCCTCATTCCTTTTCGGACTGCTTCAGGGATACGGTAGGGGGGCTGTCGCAGGGGGTTCTGTCCAGTGCTCTCTACCTTATGTACAGCTAGGGTTGTGTAGCCGGGCTTTTGGGAGAACGTTGCCTGCTTCTCCCACAGAAGCTGCTTTGCCTGTACCTTCTCTGTGGGGCTCAACCGGTCCCCTAGCTGCACAAGACTAGTGAGGTCAGTCTGTGGGTCCCTCTCTAATAAATCGGGCAAGGGTAAAATCTCCGGGTCGTCTGATGCAGGGGCACACACTGCAGCGATATCCTCTGGTCTCTCCTGATACTCCTTCAGCATGTTCACATGGAAGGATCATTGAATCCTCCCATCTGCACAGCTGGCTATAAGGTAGGTAGTATCACACACCTGAGCTAATACCTTATATGGGCCCTGCCAAGATGCTTGCATCTTGTTTGTTTTCACAGGTTTGAGCACCAACACTTTCTGCTCAACCTGGAAGACCCGCTGCTGGGCACCCCGATCGTACCACCTCTTCTGTCTCCCCTGGGCCGCCTGGAGATTCTCCCTTACCATCAGGGACAGCTTCTCCATGCGGTCCCAGAGTTCCAGGACATATGGCACTATGGGGGTCCCCTACTGCTCTGTCTCTCCCTCCCAGTGTCCTCTAATGAGATCCAGGGGTCCTCCATAGAGTAACTCAAAGGGAGAGAACCCAGCAGATTCCCGGGGCACCTCTCTGTACGCAAATAGCAGCTGAGGCAGGAATCGCTCCCAGTCTCTGCAAGTGTCAGTAAAGGTCCTCAGCATCTGCTTGAGGGTGCCATTAAAGCACTCGTAGAGACCATTAGTCTGTGGGTGATAAGGTGAACTAAGCAGCGGTTTAATGCCGCACACCTTCCACAGCTGCTGAGTGAGCACAGCGGTAAACTGGGTTCCCTGGTCGGAGAGAATCTCCTTAGGGATCCCTACCCTAGCAAAAATCTTAGCCAGGGCATCAGCTACTGTCTCTGCCTCTATATTAGACAGCACTACTGCCTCTGGATAACGCGTGGCATAGTCCACCACGGTGAGAATATACTTCTTACCTGATGGACTAGCCCTGGCCAGTGGACCCACAATGTCAACGGCTATGCGGGAAAAGGTTTCCCCAATGATAAGCATAGATATAAGCTTAGCTTTTGGGTGGTCCCCCCGCTTACCTACCCGTTGACAGGTGTCACAAGTACTACAATATACCCGCACATCTCGGTTAAAATTGGCCAGAAGAAATTTTGGGTGATCCTATGAGCTGTGCGGCGGGACCCTAGATGTCCAGCTAATGGCACATCATGCCCAATCCGCAGAATCTCTTGCTGGTATTTCGCAGGCACCAACAGCTGCCTATTCTGCGAAGAGGTAGCCCTTTTCTGGGAAGGTTTAGGGATCCTATACCCACTCATAATGTTCCCCATCTACCCCCTCTTCCCCAGCATCTGCCCTAGCCCTATACTTCTGAAGGGTCGGATCCTCCTGGGTTTCCCTCCCATACGCCTCTGGGGTATCCCAGCCTAAGGGGCCCTGATTTAGGGTACAAGTCGGGGAGAGCGCCTTACCTGGGTCTCAGCAGCAGACGAGCCGGTCTCGGCGGCACAGGTCTGGGTATGGGTCATCACAGCGTTAACCTCAACGGGACCCATCAGAGCGTATGCAGAAACAAGGGAGACCAAATAATTTCCAAGGAGAACGTCAGCTGGCAAATCCCTCATGACCCCCACATTCACATGCCTAGCGCCCACTCCCCAATCCAAATGTACCCGGGCAACAGGCAGACGGAACACAGCGCCCCCTGCTACTCTCACAGCCACAGTGTATCCAGTGTGCTGGTTCTCGGACACCAAGTTCTTTTGGAGTAAGGTCATGGTTGCACCGGTATCTCGCAGACCACTGACCTCCTTGCCATTCACTTTAACCAGTTGCCGGTGCTTCTGTCTATTGTCCCGGTGGGCAGCTTGCACGGGGTCTGCTTCGTGCAGGATGCCCCAACATGCCTCCTCCTCTATGCAGTGGGCAGCAGGCTAAGGGTTGCACTGGTTTCCGCCGGTGGGCCTCCTCCAGGACTGGGCTTGGTTGGCGGTATTTAGTGGACACTCTGGCCTTTTGTGTCCTAGCTGCTTGCATCCGAAACACCGGATGGGCTGGGAGTGGTCCCGTGAGTTAAACCGGGGTGGCTGAGGGTAGTTAGTAGCTGGAGGTGGTGCTGGAGTGCGGTGTGCTGGGGTTTGGTAGGCGGTAGCAGCTGGGGTTGCTGCTGGTCAGTACTCCACTCTGGCAGGAGTCTTGGTGGTAACATTGTCCAGTTTACGGGCATCCGTATACTCATCTGCCAGGCGGGCTGCTTCATGCAGGGTGGAGGGTTTACGGTCCCAGACCCACTTTCTGACTCCTGTGGATAATTTATAAAAGCAATGTTCCAGCAGGAACATCTGTAGCACCTCTTCCCCGGATACGGCTTGGCACCCCGCCATCCAGTGACCTGCTGTGCGGTGTACCCTAAATGCCCATTCGACATAGGAATCCCCGGCTAGTTTAGCAGTGTCTCTGAACCGCCTCCGGTATGCCTCCGGTGTAACGGCATACCTGGAGAGCAGAGCTTCTTTCACGGCATTATAATCCCCGATTTCCTCATCAGGAATGGCCCGAAAAGCCTCACTGACCCGGCCGCATAACTTTCCGGACAATATAGTGACCCAGTCTTCTGCGGGTACCTTGTGTAGAGCACATTGCCGCTCGAAATCAGCAAGGTACCCATCAATCTCCCCTTCTGTTTCAATGAAAGGTTTAAATGCTGCAAACTGTTCCTTTTTCTTTTCCACCGGGGCTACTGTGACTTGGGCTGCTGCAGCTCCGCTTTGGCGAAGTAGGTTGGCCTCCGCAGCTGCTATGACCCGGTCAATAATTTCTATAGTCGGGTTGGGATCATAATGTGCCAGTCTGATTTTAACCGCCCGGTCAAAGCTTGCCTCTTCCGGGGTTCTATCTGATATGATGGGCCCATTTACTCCTTCAGCCCCTGATACTCCATCCATTTCGGTCAGTGTGGCATTAATCTCCCTCTTCCTGAGGTTACTGGCTTGTCGGCCTCGTTGTTCTAGCAGGTCTTTAAGGGTAGCTCTTTTCAGCCTTTCATACGGTACTTCCATTAGTTCCGATTGTGTAGTTGTCTCTCTGGGCGATTAGGATCATCCCGTCGCTTGCCACCAGTTGTTAAGACACTCCCGGCATAAATGAGTGAAACTGCCGTTTAGTAGATCTTCCCCCTTTTAGAGAAACAGGCACCATTGCTGTAGACCGCCAAACTCCCGAACGGAATACAAGGGAATGCTCCAAACTCCCGTACGGAATATAAGGGAATGCTCCAAACTCCCGAACAGAGAATAATACGAACTCCTCCTCTCCTGGAACAGGCGAAAGAATACTCCAAAGTAGCAATCCCCCCAAACACGAGACCAAACTCCGTCTTGGGTAAAACAGGAATCTGATTTATTGAGGGCTACCTGCCTGGTATTTATGCAGGTCTCCCACCTGGTGGACACTCCCCTAGGGGACCAGATGGAAGACTGGGACAAGTATGACACATTAGCCAATCACAGTGGCTAAGGCATAAACCCTCACCTTGGTACAAGCAAACCTCTCCTCTCTATCCTGGAGATAATTGGGAAGAAATCCAATTATCTCAATGGATAGAGGCAAAACGCCATTTTAAATGATACAGTAAAAATACATAAAATTCCATAACTGTAAAATTACTGAATGTATTCAGTACATATAACGTACCCCAGATAGCCTAGATCTGAGCGCACATTATTACCAAATGGCACTTAGATCCAATACACACAGTTCAATCGCCATGGAGCCAAAGTCTTTCACACTGTTCTTTCAGTATACGAAGGGCTCCATGGGATGGCTATCTGGGTTAAGTCCATTTGTGAAATAAAAGTCCCGAATGGACCAGTGTTCGTATGCCGGATGACAAAGAATGGATTTAGGCAGTTTCAACGGTGTTCGGGAGAAAAAGTGTCCGTTTTGAGTTCCATAAGTTTGTCGACGAACACCGCTGTGTATTCGTGCATCTAAGATGGCCGCCGCCTCGTGGTCAGCATACGAACGATGACCACCCAGCATACGGTTTCAATTAAGAGGTGTCAGCGGTTAACCACAACGTTCGAATTGGGGCCAATAGGTTAACCAGCAGCACACTCCTCTTCTGGGTGGCCGGCCGTTCGGCAGTTTTTTTCGGTAGATTAACAAATAAACGAATGGGGAAGTACGGACAGGCAATTACACAAATCCACCGGGAAAGCACTACAGTTCCAAGACAGAGGGATCTGTCACATATGTATATACAAAGCCAGGAGTCCTTGCACTCAGGCTAAACCAAGTATTCTCTTTAAATTGCTGGGTGCCTGACCTTTGGGATTCTTTTGTCCAAGAAAAATAAAAAACAAAAAGGTCCTAGAGAGGACTGAAACGTTGATCTATGGATTTTATGCATTTTGAATACAGGTACGAAATTGATAAAAGACCTTGAGTGCAGCCCAACTTCTGTTTTACGCGCATATATATATATAAATATATATATATATAACTATTGGTGGAACTACCGCATATTAAGGTAGACCATCGGATGGCCTATGCACTTAGTGCCACCCAGTAGGCATGTGTCAGCAGGGGCTGGTCTTTAACAGCGCTCCTGGGCCCTTTGCTTATCGGCAGCCTGGGAGGAAGGGACAGCCTTTCACTTCCTCCCAGAGGAAATGGAGTCCAGCACCCAAAAGGTAGGAAACTGCAGACAAAGATGCAACCCCCCCCAAAAAAACACCTTGTGTTTCTTACCACCCCTTTGTGTATCTTTTATTTCCTCCCAACCTCTATGTGTGTCTCTTTTTTACCCTTCTCGAGCCCCTCGGTATGTCTGTTCCCCCCCCGCCCCTTTTGTGTGTCTTTTAGTCTGAGCCCCTTTGTCTTTTCTCCCCTTCCCCAGCTATCTGTGTGTCACGAGTGGCTGTCTGAAGACCGGGACCCCAGTGTGCCTGATGTGGATGATAGGAGTCTCAGTGTGGACATGGACAATCAGGGTCTGGTGCGGGGTAACCACACACCCCCTGGTGTTGAGCACCAGGGTGTGTGCGATCACATGCCAGAGCCCTGATGCAGCTTGGCGGATGCCAGGAGCTGATATTAAACAGATATGTATCCAGTACTAGAAACAAGGTAAGACTAGAATAGGCACCAAACAAGATAAGACAAGACTAAAAGAACCCAGAACCGGAGCAGGACAGAAAGCAGAACCCAGAACATGTACACAATTCAGGAGGGAAACATTAACAGGACAGGACAGGACTGTACATGAACTAGGAATACAAGACAAAATAAAACGAGACAAGAGATACAAGGCAAAACAAGAGGAGACATAACTAAGTACTATATATGTAATAAACATTGAAGATTTCGACATTCATAAATGGGCAAGATGTATGCAGCCCACCACTGCGCCAAAGTACTCCGATTACAGTTGTGACAAGACCAATCTCACCACGGTACATTGGAGGAGCAGGGTTGCCTGCCTGCTCCCTTGTGACTATGGACCGGCAGTTAAACAAGTTAAACAATTTTACTGTGCAGGAAGGTCTATTCATGCCTTTCTGCACAGCCGTTCGGTAGATTTAGTCTACCGCACAAACAGCCTTCTATCAGCCTCCCCAGAGCCACGGGGAGCCGGCAGGTGCTGTTAATTGGCCGCCCAGAAGCTGGCGTGCGCCGCCAATTAACCTCTCAGAAGCCGCGGTTAATTGCAGCTTAACGAGCGTGTGCAGTCAATTTACCACCCAGTAGCTGCGGTTAACCGCAGCTTAATTGACTATTACTGGGTGGCCTCGGTTACACTTAGCGGCCACTAGGTGGAGGTGTTATGTAACTCCCCGGATGGCCAGCAGTGCTCAGCCTGGAATCAGTGCACTAAAAGCGGACACTTTTACATGCAGGCACCGCTGAGCCTCCAGCCTTCCCTGCTTCTATTCGTGGCTATTTAACCGAACACCTGATCATTAGGGACTTTGTTTTATGTGAATGCTTTCACCCAGACAGCACAGCCATGGAGCCTATTCGTGTAATTAAAGACTTTGGCTCCATGGCAATTGAACTGTGTGTATAGGATCTGAGCGCTATTCGGTACAATTGTGCGCTCAGATCACAGCTATCTGGGGATGGGTTACATGTATATATTTTATGTGATAAATGTAACATTATGTATTTTATTGTATTTCAGTGTTTTATTGTAACCATGTGTGTAATGGCGATTTGCCTCTGTCCTGGGAGATAATTGGATTACTTCCCAATTATCTCCAGGATAGAGGGTAGGGAATTAGGATGCATTGTGGGGATGTTTTACTTCTGTGTGTCTGTCATTGGTGCATGTCTGTCCCTTGTCACAGTCTCCCATTTGGTCCCCTACGGGAGTGTCCACAAGGTGGGAGACCTGAATAAATACTGGGCAGGTAGCCCTAAATAAACCTGATCACTGCTTGACCCCCAACACGGAGCCTTGTCTCGTTTTTGGGTGGGATTTACTGTATGCTGTTAGAGACTGATTGCCAGGAGTGTAAGACGCTTGGGTGCTTTTCCTGTTCGTCTGCTAGCAGCTATTCGTATGGTTCCCATTCTGGAGTTTGGTGCATTCCCTTGTATCCAATTCGGGTGTTTGGTGTTCTACAGTAGCTGTGCCTGTGTCTCTGGAAGGGAAGATCTACTAAACGGCTTTTAACCCCTTTTATGCCTGGGGGTGCTGTTACAACGGTGGGTCCTAACTGCCTAGATATCCACACTAAAAACAACAATAAAACACACATTTATCTGCAAAGAAAGATGCAGAGGAAATTAGACTACTGCAAGCAGGAACAGACTGAAACAAAAAGGATTAATGGCAAAGGAATGGGTGTGGCAACAAAAAACAAACATTTAAAGAAATCCAGGAAACTGGGAATTCCAGGAACGTAATAAAGTAATGGAAACCCAGCAAAAAGAAAACCAGAAAATCCAAGAAAAACTAAACAAAAATTGTAAAAGAATACTGGATACCAGAAGCCAAGTCCAGACATCTGTGCAGAATGGAACAGGATGTGACACTGTGTTTCTCTTTTCCCTCTTCCCCAGTCCTTCTGTGTGCCTCTTTCTTCCACCTCAGCATCACATCTCTGTGTGTCTCTTTCCCCACAGAACCTCTTTGTGTCTCATTATCCCCTTCCCCAGCCCCTCTGTGGGTCTCTTGTTACCCTTCCCCAGCCCTTCTGTGTGTCTTGTTTCCCTTTTGCAGCCCCTGTGTGTGTTCTTTTCTCCCCACAGCCCCTCTGTGTCACTCTTTCTCTGCCAGTGCATTCTTATGGTTTCACCATCCCTGAAGATATGCAGGCCCACCGATAAATTTCACGGTATCCCGGTGGGCAAGTCCAGCCCTGGTTGTAGATTATGTTCTTGAAATTAGGTACTGTTTTGGGAGATAGCTAACAATTCTTGTCTCCCCAGCAACAATCAAAACTGTCTAAAATGAAGTATTCATTTTAATCTTTGGTGTTTTGGTAGTGGACACTGGTGTAGAGCCACTGTAAGTGAAGATTTAAGAACTTGTGCACTAGTACAACTATTCTATCAAGGTTATTGTTATTAATTCAACTAATTGACTACTAGACCAATATTCTGTAATTAATTTAAGCTGAATTAACCAATTCCTCAATTGGAAAATTAGTTAATTGACTCATTATTCAGAAAACAAGTTGACCATAATTCCCAGTGTCAAAGCTTTTTTTAGAATTTTTATTACAAATTGTAACAATTTTTACTACAGTAAACAACATATGAATATCAGGTCTCTGTCATGACCACTGAGCACTGACTTTAAAAAGGACATGGGGCTCCTATACTGATCATTGGTTCCTGTGAATGCTCTCCAGCTTATTATTTTCTATCCTGACATATACTCAAACATTTATCAAGCTGATTTTGATTCACCGCTTTCACGGCAACCAGACATGGATCACAGTGTACTCTGAGTTAGCCAGCTCGATATTCTTCCTAACGCTAGACAGGTGCCCTCGAAGGCACAGATTAGGGACTTACTAGCTGGCATCTCAGCCAATATTCTGCACGGTTAGTCCCAGCATTACAATATATAGACAGCTTAGATTTATCTTGCTTTGGACAGGTGCCCTTGAAGGCACAGAATAGCTGTCAGGATTCTTTTGACTTCCGTGTGTTTTTAATTCACTTGTTATTCTCTACATCAGCACTTCTCCTATTTGCCCTCCGTCCTGTCAAGCCTCATATATACTGTGTGTTTTTTTTTTTTTTTTTTTTTATACCATACATTTGAAGGTATCCCACTCCACAGTTAGATTTTACCATTTGGTTAGGACGTCCTATTTAATATCGGACTTGACAGATACGGGTGTTAATTTAACCCATACTGGAGTATATGGCATGGAGTTTCAGCAACCATGTCTCTGTGACCCAGGGTTATTAACCTAAGAACATCCATTGGGGAATTGAGTACTGCTTGATGTTTTCTGGGTGTTGACTTGCTCTTATAGCTGCTATACTGTCTGCTCTCTAGTTTCAGTTTATACTACTATCGTACCGAGAGCAGCTATCAGGCATTCAAGGTGCCAAGCTATTACATTTTTTTTCTTAGATACTAGATATTGTAACAATGTGGAATTACATAGCATCACCGCATTTAATGGACACATATTAGGGTGTTAACCATTGTATCATTGTGGTATTGATTTTGCTACTAATCACATTCCTGGTGTCAACATATCTAGCTTTCTTCAGCTATTCCACTGGGGTGTATTTATAGACCCCAGAGCTTTTGTCTCTCAACCAGTATTTTATATTTTTGTCTTATTTGTCTTTCTTTTTGCACATTACCTTTACCCATGTCCAGTAGTATACTAGAGTATTTTTGCCACATTATACCTTTGTATGTGGTATACTGTAGTATTTATACTGACATATATGTTTGTTCTGTGTAGTTTAGTATTTGTTTAATAAAGTATATTTTATTTATTTTTTTGATCTTTACATTTCATTGGGACAGATTCTCTCTCCTGTTTCTATTATCCACTTAGGGTTATCCCCTCATCTGTGCCCATTTCATTATAATTGCATTATTGTGGGACCACCCTTCTTCAATCTGACTAAAAAAGCACATGAAATGCCATAGTTGAAAAAAGCTAATACCCATATTTAATTTAATAGCAGATCGCATGATTAAACCAGATAAATGTACAAAAATGTAGTTTTAACATATACTATTCAGCACTCCAGACAATCATGTAAAATTTCTATTTAAATATAATTTTATATTTCTGCAATTACTCTAAAAGACAATGTAAACAGTAGATGCTTCCTATGGCTCTTTGATACGCGATCATTTGTTTGTGTAAACAATCAGGATATTTATTTAAAAAACAAAAACATTTGCATAGGTGAGCTGGGCAAAGAGTTAATCATGGGGAAAATACGTCAGTTATTAAAATCATAAATCACTTTGAAATTGTTTAATCAATTAAGAACATTTTCATAAAAGATTGGATATCCTTGATTTTTCTCACGTTCTATTTCATTATGAAGAAGAGTAAAGCATGTTTTTTTAATTCCGCTGTCAAACAGATTGTGACGAGGTATAAAAAAGTTAGGGAGTCTCACATCTTTAAGGCATGTTAGAAAGTATCCAACAAAATCATCAAAACATTTTTGCAGATCTTCTGTTAACCATTGTGTATCTAATGGGTTCATTGCACAGTAATGTAAGAAGGCAGTCTTAGCGTGGTATGAACAGAACACATCCAGGTTCTTTTTATTGGAATTATTTTTTATGAGTTCCAAAAGGCATTTCAAAAGTTTAAGGCATGCTTTCCTGTTAAGAAGAAAAAAAATATGTAAACAGAAAAAACATGTGTTTTGTTAATTTCTATGTATATGTAAATCCTTATCGAAAACATGCAAGGCTAAAACACTTTATTTACTGATCAGTAATTGAAAATAAGATTTCACAGTACTGTCTGACCATCCAAATATTAGATGCATTAATGCTGAGCTGAGAGCATTAGGACCATCTTCTGGACGGGCCCATTCATTGCAGGTATCAATATGGGCATCATTAGGGTTGCAAGTTGTGTCCTTGGTGACGCCTCCTGAAGGACCCACATACATTCAATTGTTGGGAGGTATTACCCTGTCAGTCAGTCACTCACAAGCAGGCAGCAGATAAAGTACAGCTCAGGACATAGAAGTTCCACAAAATACTATTCAAAGCAATTCCTCCAGAAGCAAAGAGATAAACCTCAATCGCCAGTTCCACAGTTGTACAGGTAAAAATTCCGCCTTCTTCATCAACAGAACACAAGTAGCATGAAATGGGACGGCTCCCAGATCACCTCTAACCCCTTTGTGTATTAGCTGAATCAAGCTTTGCTCCAAATTAGGAAATCGCCATTCAAGCTCTTTATTCTAACTGTATTTTTATATTAATATATATATATATATATATATATATATATATATATATATATATATATATATATATATATCAAAAAACACTTAGAATGAATTTATTTATATATCCATGGATATATAAATAAAAATAATATGAAATATACATATGTCCATATACATACTTACATAAATAATTTCATAAATATACACCTGGACTTTAAATATATAGATATGTGCATATTTATGTAATATGTTTACATAATTAAGACATTTTATTGATTGCAATTTGGGGGACCTGCCTGACAACACAGGCCAAAAGTCCAGAGAATTTAATTTGCTAGCACTATATTTGACCCTGTAACTTTCCAAGATACCCTAAAACCTGTACATGGGGGGTACTGTTTTACTCTGGAAACTTCGCTGAAAACAAATATTAGTGTTTCAAAACAGTAAAACATATCACAGTATTGATATTGTCAGTGAAAGTGAAGTTTTATGCATTTTTCACACACAAATGGCAATTTCATTGATAACATCATTGTTGTGGTACGTTTTACTGTTTTGAAACACTAATATTTGTGTTCAGCGAAGTCTCCTGGGTATAACAATACCCCCCATGTACAGGTTTTAGAGTGTTTTTTAAAGTTACAAGGTCGAATATAAGGCCGTTTTTTCACATTGAAATTTTTCAGATTGGTTAGGTTGCCTTTGAGAGCGTATTGTAGCCCAGGAATAAGAATTACCCCCATGATGGCATACCATTTGCAAAAAGAAGACAACCCAAGGTATTGCAAATGGGGTATGTTCAATCTTTTTAGTAGCTACTTAGTCACAAACACTGGCCAAAGTTAGCGTTCATAATAGTTTTGGGCATTTTTAACAAACAAACAAATATAAATGCTAACTTTGGCCAGTGTTTGTGACGAAATGGCTACTAAAAAGACTGGACATATCCATATTGAATACCCTGGGTTGCCTACTTTAAAAAAAATATGTACATGTGAGGTGTGATTCAGAGATTTAAGACAGATAACAGTGTTACAATGTCACTATTGATACATTTTTTTTAATCTATATAGTTTGAAACCGCAATGTCCTACTTGTACTTATGGCCCTATAACTTAAAAAAAAAAAAGCTTAGAACATGTTAACATTAAGTATTTCGAAACTCAGGACAAAATGAAGAAACTATTTAGCATGGGTGTTTTTTGGCGGTTGTAGATGCGTAACAGATTTTGGGGGTCAAAGTTTGAAAAAGTGTGTTTTAAAAAAAAAAAAATCATATTTTATACATTTTTTTATAGTAAATGATGCAATGATGAAAATAATGGTATCTTTAGAAAGACCATTTAATGGCAAGAAAAACGGCATATAATATGTGTGGGTACAGTAAATGAGTAAGAGAAAAATTACAGTTAAACACAAACACTGCAGAAATGTAAAAACAGCCCTGGTCCCAAACGGTAAGAAAATTGAAAAGCAGTCAGGTCACTAAGGGGTTAAATTGCAATACTCTTTTTTTTGGATTTAAATGACTACAAACATTGTTTTTATTTTTATCTAATTCTCAAGATCCTGAACTGCTCAAACATATCTATTGTTCTGTAGGATCTTGGATAAAAAATAGATTTTTTTTTTTCATTTAAGTATATTTACATACGTTTTCATTTTCTAAATTATTGTCTACTTACGCCATTTCTATCAAAAAACTATATTTAAAGTTCCTGTTCTCGAAAATTTTAAAACATACACTGAGAAAGAATTAGACATCCTGATGGGATGAATTTAAGACCTTTGTTTAAAATACTAATAATAATCTGTTAATTTATAGTTCCAAAACATTAATGAGTGCATATGGTGGAAAATATTGTCATTATTATGATCATCATGTTAATTAGCCAAAGCCTCAAAGTGATTGGTTAGCGAAATCCCTCAATCCTTCTGTGCATGACAAAGACTGCAATTTCTTTTCATTCTCCCATTGTCATGCCCAGATGGCGTTCTCATTTTTGTCCACCCGGCATGATATCCACTTTCAGGGGATTTTAAATTTCCTTCTGCATTTTCACTATACTTTATCACCTTACTTTTTATTTTTTTCTTATTATCATTACTCTGGTTATGCTGTTGTTACTCCGAGCATAAAATCCAGACTTTCTTCGACAATTGTGTGAGCGAGTGCATTATAAGGGCAGTATGTGAGTCAATATGCATTGGGATCTAAAGAAGCTGATCCCACAACACGTCATCGAGTAGGAAATCAGTGTCCTGTCTCTCGGAAAGTGGTTCAAGGTGTTTGCTGTAAACAAGACATTTGGCATTCAAACTCTTCAAAGATAGATTCAGCTTATATATGGTGCTCATCCTTTGGGAGGATGTATGAAGTTATTTGGGGGATGTCCTATTGCATGTTATTTGTAACCACTAACCACTGCATACCATGAACACCCTATGAGAAATGCCATTTTGGAAATGCTCTGGCCCAGTCGTCTAGCCATCACTATTTGTCAAATTCACTCAGATCTTTTCACTTGTCAATTTTTCCTGCTTCCAGCTCATGAAATTCAAGAACTGAATGATCACTTGCTGCCTAAGATATCCCACCCATTGACAGGTGCCATTGTAACAATATAGTCAATGTTATTCACTTCACCTGTCAGTGGTTTTAATGCTGTGATTGATCAGTGTATAAGCAATTTGGATTGTTCCTGCACCAAAATATCTGACTTTCTACTTTCATGGGATGAATATTCCACATCTATTATGTAAAACATGCTTCTTAATCTTGTTCATGATCTGATCTCATACATTGCCATGCTGCCAACTTATTTTAAGAGAGTTTAGAGTAAAGGGTCCTCCTTAATAGAAATAAAACATACAATACATACAGTCTTGCTCTGCACAATACTTCTGAGTAGCTGTAGCATGGGATATTTAGCAGTGGCAATCCAAATATAATTCAGGAAAGTTCAATTATGGAAACTCATGCATCAGGTTAAAGGGACACTGTAGGGATCACTTCAGCTCATTGAGGGAGGGAGGCAGAGGGAGCTATAGTGCCAGGAATACAGTTTTGTATTCGTGGCGCTATAGTATCCCTTTAAACTTGCAAAACAAAAATGTGTTAAACAACTGCAAAGTTATACACTAAAGTGAGATTTGTGGCGAATGGAAGGTGAATTTAAAACAGATTTCACATTTAGGGCCAAAGTGGAAAAAATTACTGTAGCACGCACCAGTGGTTATGGTGTTTGGAGTGTTCCTTTAATGAATAGCTTTATTACAATACAGGAACTTCAAATTACACTCACCTGCAGCATGTTTGTCCTTCACGTTCACAACAAGTTTTTGCATTACCATGGTTCTTAATTATTTCCTTTTCGATGTGTGAAAATGAAAGGCGCCAGGCTTCCACTAAATATGTAAACAATGGAAACAAAACATAAACTCTTGACAAACAAATATAAACTCTACTCATACATTTTATTAAAGGGAGAGTATTCCTTAGATAACGGCAGACATATTTTTTTTCTTTGAGCCCTGCCGGGTGCATGCAGCAGCACTGATGAAGGGTCAGGGCAAGGAATTCATTGTCTCTTTGTGTTCTGACATTCGCTAATTACCACAATAAGAAGGAGACAAGTAAGGAGAGATGAGAGAAAGGCACAGAGTGGAACAGGATGAAATAAAAAATAAAATTGTTTTACACATGCCATACACTGTGTGTGTGAGAGTGAGTATGGGCTTGTGTGTGTCAATAGTACAGTGTGGCATACAGCGTGTCGTTTAGGGAGGAGCTTGAGTGAACATATGTGAGAGGAGCCATACATTTTATCCTTTGGCTAAAAAAGAAAAAAAAAACATTCTAAGCTTCAGAGTGAGGTAAACCGATTTGATTGTTAGTGTCTCACCAACTGCCTAATAATGAGGGTTAAAGGGTGACCATTTGGCACCACCAGACTTTCACAGACAAGTTTACAACTGAACTGCAACTCCACTAAGCACATACATGCCTATAACCTCCATGGTCCTATAACAATTTATGGGAGCAATAGAATAGTTTGAACCACTATGTGGTCTGGTGAGTGCTCACCGTGGAAGCTGCATAAAGTTTACATTTAATACCTTTCACTATAATACTATAAAATGTGGCAGTTAACTCAAGTTAGGGTTGTTTAATTAGCACGGAGCATGTTTTTTAAACAGCATTCTCCATACAAAATGTAAGCAGTTCACATCCACATTACCTGCATTGCATATCCTTTAGCACAAACATTGCATGCAGACTAAACAGACAATTAATCAAGTTTACCTTTGTCTTTACTTTTATCAGGTTGCTTGGCTACCAAGCAGACGTGCTCGTACTTGTACCCCCTTTTCTTTTTTTTCCCTAACCAACGATCAATATTCATTCCACCTCTAGTTGCTAAAGGCCAGCTCCCTGTTACTTCCAAAGCAAGAACAAGGTCCACTGATATCTTCTCAGGTGTGTTTTTAATCTTAATCTCAATAGTAATAGCAGGACAGTTGGGAGTTTTCCTTGTAAGAGTAATTGTTTCATCTATGGAGAAGATATATTTAATGTTATTGCTAAATATGACATAAAAAACACTAAATAGTAAAAACATGTGTAGAACAGTTTTGACAATACCTGTGACGGAGCTCCAGTACTCCGACTGAGTACTTCCGTCAAGTCTGCTTCCTCGTAGCTATCAGGGACCCTGGAGCACTACAGACCCAGTCGCCAAGGCTTGACTGGGATCACTGAGGGCCTTTTCCACCCTGAACCAGGCTACTGTGTATATAGCCCTGGACACATTTTCCATCAGCAAATTTCCCTAAACACCAGACACCCCTTGGTGAAGGTAAAAATAGCAACTAATTTACTAGACATAGCACACATATTTTAAGCCCCAACAGCCTCATTTACATACAATAGGGTGCATAGAGTACTATAGTACAAGGAAGGGTGGGGTCACACAATAGCAAGGGCTGATGGGAGATTGGGGAGGGACAAAGCAGCTAGTTTAAACTGGTCTGGCAGTGTTCCTGGAACAACACCCTGCTGGGAAAACAATGGGACAGGAAAAGGGGGGAGAGGCACAGACAAGCAATGCATTAAGCCCTTTCCGACCGCGGACGTACCAGGTACGTCCGACAAAAAAACAGCCCTTAAGGACCTCGGATGTACCTGGTACATCCGCGGCTATTTTGAGCGCTGGAAGCGATTGTGATCGTTTCCAAACGCTCTTAGGGTATTGCACAATGCCTCGATATCGAGGCATCGTGTAATACCCCCCTACACTGCCGGGGACCCGTGTGATCGCCCCCCCGGAGCCATCACTTCAGGGTTTGCCGCATGTGGCGGCCGGAAGTGTAGGGAGAGCATCTGAGCCATTCGCAGGCTTCAGATGCTCTAACGTTTACTGAGTGCCTCGAGGGGTTGAGGCACTCAGTAACAGTTGTAAAAATTAAAGGGAAACTCCAGTGCCAGGAAAACAATCAGTTTTCCTGGCACTGCAGGTTCCCTCTCCCTCCCAATCCCCGGTTGCTGAAGGGGTGAAAACCCCTTCAGGTAACTTACCTGAGACCCGGCCGATGTCCCTCGGCGGTGGTTTCTTCTCGCTGCCGCTCCTCCCAGTCTTTACGTCGGCCGGTGGGCGAGACTGATCCCGCCCACCGGCCGGGGAGACCTAATGCGCATGCGCATTAGAGCTCCCCATAGGAAAGCATTGAAAATGCTTTTCAATGCTTTCATATGGGGAATTGATGGACACTGGAGGTCTTCACACAGCGTGAGGACATCCAGCGACGCTCTAGCACAGGTTTTCTGTGCTATAGAGCAGGAAGTGCCCTCTAGTGGCTGTCTAGTAGACAGCCACTAGAGGTGGAGTTAACCCTGCAAGGTAATTATTGCAGTTTATAAAAACCTGCAATAATTACACTTGCAGGATTAAGGGTAGTGGGAGTTGGCACCCAGACCACTCCATTGGGCAGAAGTGGTCTGGGTGCCTGGAGTGTCCCTTTAAGAAATAAAAAAAAAATGTAATAAAAAAAAAATTAACCCCTACCCTCCCCCATGTACTTACCGATCGCCGCGTTCCCCCGCCGGCGATCGGTCTTCTTCTCTTATGGGGACTGTCTGGACCGAGCCCAGAGAGTCCCCCCCTCTCCAATTTAGGACCTCCAGGGGCCATGTGACCGCTCAGAATGGTCACATGGCCCCCATAGGTGTCCACAGTACTGCCAGCAGGGGGACTGCCTGAATTGACAGGCAGTTACCCTGCTGGTGGAAAAGTTAAAATTAAGTTAATAAAAGTTAAAAAAAATGTGTATATATATATATAAAAAAATAGTGATTTAGGCACTCACCCCTGAATGAACTCGGATATATCCTGCCTTTGGTGCATCTGCCGTCCAAATATCAAGCGATAAACTGGAGCACTCAAAAGGACTTTTCTATAGTGGGTTTATTTGTACAAAAAAAGCTTACATCGAAGTGTAAATCATCTGTATCGACGTTTCGACCCCTCAGGGTCTTTTTCAAGATCCTGAAAAAGACCCTGAGGGGTCGAAACTTCGATACAGATGATTTACACTTCGATGTAAGCTTTTTTTGTACAAATAAACCCACTATAGAAAAGTCCTTTTGAGTATATATATATATCTTATATATAACGTCATAACACGTAAAATTACACACGTGTGTATATATATATAATATATAATTTTATATATTGTGTATAGTGTTGTCGCGAACCCGAAATTTTTGGTTCGCGAACGGCGAACGCAAACTTCCACACATGTTCGCGAACCGGCGAACCGCGCGAACCGCCATTGACTTCAATGGGCAGGCGAATTTTAAAACCAACAGGGACTCTTTCTGGCCACAAAAGTGATGGAAAAGTTGTTTCAAGGGGACTAACACCTGGACTGTGGCATGCCGGAGGGGGATCCATGGCAAAACTCCCATGGAAAATTGCACAGTTGATGCAGAGTCTGCTTTTAATCCATAAAGGGCAGAAATCACCTAACATTGACACCTGTCCTCAAAGCCCCTGATACACACTGACACAGAGCAGAATAGAGACTGTTCCCCGTCCTCAGAGACCATGATACACACTGACACATAGCAGAATAGAGACTGTTCCCTGTCCACAGAGTCCATGATA
The DNA here is from genome assembly GCF_036172605.1 of Pelobates fuscus. Taxonomy (NCBI): domain Eukaryota; kingdom Metazoa; phylum Chordata; class Amphibia; order Anura; family Pelobatidae; genus Pelobates; species Pelobates fuscus. Next base: position 180,944,792 of record NC_086318.1, on the reverse strand, counting down.
CACACTGACACAGAGCAGAATAGAGACTGTTCCCTGTCCACAGAGTCCATGATACACACTGACACAGAGCAGAATAGAGACTGTTCCCTGTCCACAGAGTCCATGATACACACTGACACAGAGCAGAATAGAGACTGTTCCCCGTCCACAGAGACCATGATACACACTGACACAGAGCAGAATAGAGACTGTTCACCGTCCACAGAGACCATGATACACACTGACACAGAGCAGAATAGAGACTGTTCCCCGTCCACAGAGACCATGATACACACTGACACAGAGCAGAATAGGGACTGTTACCCCTACATAGGGTCACTTGGCAGGTATGGATTGACACCTGTCCTCAAAGCCCATGATACACACTGGGGGGAGCTACTATCCTCCCCAACCCCTGCGCGGTGGGTGGGGGCCATAAATCACAATGGGGGGACCTACTGTCCTCCCCCCCTCGGCCACCACCCCTTCGCGGTGGGTGGGGGCCATAAATCACAATGGGGGGGCCTACTTTCTTCCCCCCTGGCCCCCATCCCTGCGCGGTGGGTGGGGGGCATAAATCACAATGGGACGGACCTACTGATAGGAGTGGAGTATTGTTCATATCAGTTTAATACCTTCCGCGTCTCCTATCAGTGGACGTGTATATGGCAGCCATTTTAGGAACCGCACACCTGGGACCCGAGCAAGGTCACCTCTTTCAACAGGCGACATGATTTGAGCCGCTTGAAGGACACTGACTGGCTGCTATTAGCTTACACTAGAAACCTTTTTTCTTTGTAAAAGCAAGCTATAGAGACACCAGATATGATTGGCAACTGTCAAAGCACGCTGGCACAGGTCTGCAGAGCACACGCTGAAGGAAGGACTGACAGAGCCGCTTGAAGGACACTGACTGGCTGCTATTAGCTTACACTAGAAACCTTTTTTCTTTGTAAAAGCACGCTATAGAGACACCAGATATGATTGGCAATGTGCACTTGAACAGTTCTGCAGAGCACACACTGTAGGCCTGACACACCCGCTTGAAGACAAGTAACTGCTATTCAATCTATAACAATGAAAAAAAAAATTCGTTTTTAAAAGCACGCTATAGAGACACCAGATATGATTGGCAATGTGCACTGGCACAGGTCTGCAGAGCACACGCTGAAGGAAGGACACCAGATATGAGTGGCAACTGTCAAAGTACGCTGGCAGGGTTGTGCAGGGCACACGCTGAAGGAAGGCCTGACAGAGCCGCTTGAAGGACACTGAGTGGCTGCTATTAGCTTACACTGGAAACCTTTTTTCTTTGTAAAAGCACGCTAAAGAGACACCAGATATGATTGGCAACTGTCAAAGCACGCTGGCACAGGTCTGCAGAGCACACGTTGAAGTAGGCCTGACACCCAGACGCTTGCAGACAACTAACTGCTCTTCTATTACAGTGAAAAAAAAATATTTCTTTTAAATGTAAAGCTTAACCTATTGTTAAAACAGATATGAGTGGTGGCACTGACTGTGCAAATGGGCAAGGCATCCAACCTGACACAAAAGCTGGCAGGCAGGCAACTGCTCTTCTATTACAGTGGAAAAAAAATATTTCTTTTAAATGTAAAGCTTAACCTATTGTTAAAACAGATATGAGCGGTGGCACTGACTGTGCAAATGGGCAAGGCATCCAACCTGACACAGAAGCTGGCAGGCAGGCAACTGCTCTTCTATTACAGTGAAAAAAAATTATTTATTTTAAATGTAAAGCTTAACCTATTGTAAAAACAGATATGAGTGGTGGCACTGGGCAAGTAGGCACAGTATCCAATGTGAACCTCACACAGAAGCTGACAGGCAGGCACCTGCAATTACATTACACAGGGAAAAAAAAAAAAAAGCAGCCTGATGTTCTAGCCCTAAAAAGGGCTTTTTGGGGTGCTGTCCTTACAGCAGAGATCAGATGAGTCCTTCAGGATTGTAGTGGACACTGAATACCCTAGCCTAGCTATCAATTTCCCTATCTAATCAGCAGCAGCTAAACTTTCCCTCCTCTCACTAAGCATGCAGCTTCAGAATGAATCGAAAATGGATGCTGGGAGGGAGGTTGGAGGGTGTGGAAGGGAGGGAGTGCTGCTGATTGGCTGGAATGTGTCTGCTGACCGAGAGGCACAGGGTCAAAGTTTGCCCAATGATGACGAATAGGGGGCGCATCGAACTGCGCATGTGTCCGCCCGCCGCGGCAAACGCGAACACGCTAAGTTCGCCGGGAACTGTTCGCCGGCGGACAGTTCGGTACATCACTAATTGTGTGTTTATTTTATGACAAATAAATATTTTTTTTAAAAAATACGGTGACATTTTTTTTAATTATGTATATAAATATGTCATTTTATACTTACTGTATTTTGATATGAATATATATATATAGAAAACAGAGAAAATTCTAAGACCATGGGTGTATACCCGTACAGACTACCCCAAAAAATGGGATAGTGACGTGTACACCCCACTGACTTATGTACCGCGGAGAGACTCCAGGTATCTCAAAGGGGCTTAACCCCAGAAATAGACCAAAGCCAAAACACAAAGAAACAATGTAACTAGTCTCAGTGTGTAAACAATCCTGAGACCAGCTACATCACCTGGAAATATGTATAGCAATGTAGTGGTGATGATAAACTGGCTAAAACATATATGATAAAGACTAATAGAGACCAAATATAGAACTAATAATAATAATCAAACAAAAGTATATACAGGCATACTCCTATGCCAACCACAGAGATAAGTAAGTTAGGGATATAGTCCAAAATTCATGTGGATATAATCTATACCCAAGCCTAGATTACAGCTTTATTGAAAATTACTAAATAGGCTAATTGGAATTCCTTTTTTAAGTGAAGGGGGGTGGTAACTTGTCCAGTTCAACAGGTTATTAGTCGCAGTAGGTTTGCGAAAGAGTGTAGATGTAAGATCTCCTTCGTCTGTCAGTGTTATGGTGATGTCTAGAAAATTGATTTTCTTCCCACCAATTTCGCTAGCCAGTCTCTGTCACAGTGATTATAAATATATCTATGTGTATATAGTTATGCATGTATCCATGTCTATAACAATCAGTAGACCCCCATATTGTGTATTCATATCAAGTTGGATTTAGAGATATAAAGAAAAATATATAAAAAATTCTAATACAAGATAATAACTAATAAACAAACAACTACAAATACTATATTACAAAATTTACAAGTGTATCAGGCATATTAAACAGATTTACAAGATATATACATATACACATGATGTGTATAGTGTATTGAGATGCTTGGATTGTGGTTATTATAGCCAGACTACAGTCATACTGTGATACATTAATCTGATATAAAGGGTGTATATGAGAAACCCTCATTGATACCTAGAGGTGAGAGAGTTTTGAGCTTATAAATCCCAAAACTCTCCCTCTGTAGCAGTCTTTTGTCTAGATCACCACCCCTTGGTCCCAGTGTAACTTTTTCAATGCCACAGAATCTGATCCCTTCTGATGAACCCCCATGATGTATTTTTAAGTGTTTAGAAACTGGGGTGTCTATCAGTCTTTTGGGATTAACTGAGTTAACATGTTCCCCTATTCTCAATTTAAACTTGCGAGAAGTTTTTCCCACATAGAGTTTATTACATTAACATGTAAGTAGATATACAAGGCCTTTGGATTGACAATTAAAAAAGTTTTTAACCTTAAAATCCTGAGTCCCTGACGAGTCTGGGAACGTTTTAGATGGTCGGCGTATAAATTTACACGCCTTACACTTTTTTCAGCCATGTTGTTTTCTGAGGTACATTTTTAAGGTGGCTAGGGACCAAAATATCCTTGATATTGCGTCCCCTTCTTGCTGTCACCGATGCCCTGGGAGTAATCACCCTATGTAGATGTGGGTCTTGGTGTACAAGGGGCCAAAATCTATCCAAGATCTTCATAATTTGATGCCAGCCGGCATCGAAATTCCCTATACACCTGATAATCTCTTGTGATGATTTTGAATTGGTCTCTTCAACTAAAAGGTCTTTGCGGTCTACAAGTAGTGCACGTTTATATGCACTTTTTAGGCATCTATTCGGATATCCCTTTTGTTTAAACTGATGCTGTAGGACCTTGGCCTTAAGTTTAAAGTCATCTAGAGTAGAGCAATTGCATCGAAGACGCAAGTACTGACCAATTGGAATTCCTTTTTTAAGTGAAGAGGGGTGGTAACTTGGCCAGTTCAACAGGTTATTAGTCGCTGTAGGTTTGCGAAAGAGTGTAGATGTAAGATCTCCTTCGTCTGTCAGTGTTATGGTGATGTCTAGAAAATTGTTTTTCTTTCCACCAATTTCGCTAGTCAGTCTCAAATTGATGTCATTGAGATTTAAGAGACTAACAAATTCTAGGAAGAGATCAGAGGTATCCGTCCAGATAATCAATACATCATCGATGTATCTTTTCCATAATTTAATGTGTCTTGTGTACTTCTCCATGTTATCATTAAACAACATGGTACTTTCCCACCAACCCAGGTGGAGGTTAGCATATGAGGGGGCACACGCCGTCCCCATAGCTGTCCCTCTCACATGGTGGTTGTATTTTTCTTGGAAAATAAAATGATTATGTGTCAAGATAAACTGCATTAAGTCTTGAACAAATTCATTGTGTCTTATCGAAACAACCGGGTTTCTATCCAGGAGTGCTCTAAGGTGTTGCAATCCCACCTTGTGTGGTATTGAGCTATAAAGGCTCTCGACATCAAGACTACATAGAATGGCATCACCGTTAATTTTAATTCCTTCTATGATATTCAGTGTATGCTTAGTATCTTTTAAGTATGAAGGAAGCTCAAAAAACAATTTCCTCAGGATCTGGTCTACATACAGGCTAGCATTTTGAGTCAAATTGCCTCTGCCAGAAACAATAGGCCTTCCACTTAGTATTGGTTGCTGTTTATGCACTTTTGGAAGAGCATAGAATGTGGCAGTGACAGGATTTTTTACGAATATAAAGTTATATTCCTCCTTTGAGATAAAAAAATAGGGACAGCGCGGTGTCTAGAATTATTTTTAATTCTGCTAGATATTTCTTGGTAGGATCGCCCTTAAGTACTTCATATGTATCGCTATCCTCAATTAGTCTGTGCACCATCGAAACATAGTCTGGTTTGTTTAAGATGACAGTGTTATCCCCTTTATCAGAAGGTTTAAATATCACCTCGTTCATTTCTTTAAGATGTTTAAGGGATGTATTTTCCTGTGGGGAGATGTTGCTATTGGGCTGAATCAAGAGATCTTTATGGTTAATTTTGTCAATTTCATTGCATGTTAACTCCACAAATAGGTCTATATATTTAAACTTAACCAAGTGTGGAGTGAACAGACTTTTTTTCTTCAAATTTGTAAACGGTGGTTGTAATTTTATAGAGCTATCGCTACAGATGAGTAGATCCACTAAAGTGTCTAATGCGCCGATGTCTGAGGCTTGTAGACCTAGGTTCTTTGCTCTTTTTTCATCTCTAAAGCGGTGAAATTTGTGCAGAGGCAATTTTCTTGTCCAGCTAAACTTATCAAAGTTAGAAACTGGAACAAAGGACATATCTCGTTGTAGGAGTTGTAGTTCTGTTTGAGTGGGGGCATATGAAGATAGATTGATGATTTGATTAGGGTCAGGGGCCTTATCTAATATATTTTCCTTCTGCACTGTTGGGGAGGTCTGCCTCTGTTCCGTGTCCGTGGAACTAGATTTTCTTCCATACTCGGTTGTCCTAAAAAAGACAGCCCTGTTTTTAATATACTTCTAGTATTTCGTTCAAAAAAATGCCTAAAAAGTGCATTTGATTAGGGTCAGGGGCCTTATCTAATATCTCCATTTGAACGAAATACTAGAAGTATATTAAAAAGAGGGGTGTCTTTTTTAGGACAACCGAGTATGGAAGAAAATCTAGTTCCGCGGACATGGAACAGAGGCAGACCTCCCCAACAGTTCAGAAGGAAAACATATTAGATAAGGCCCCTGACCCTAATCAAATGCACTTTTTAGGCATCTTTTTGAACGAAATACTAGAAGTATATTAAAAAGAGGGGTGTCTTTACAAGACACATTAAATTATGGAAAAGATACATCGATGATGTATTGATTATCTGGACGGATACCTCTGATCTCTTCCTAGAATTTGTTAGTCTCTTAAATCTCAATGACATCATTTTGAGACTATTGGTGGGAAGAAAATCAATTTTCTAGACATCACCATAACACTGACAGACGAAGGAGATCTTACATCTACACTCTTTCGCAAACCTACAGCGACTAATACCTCTTGAACTGGACAAGTTACCACCCCCCTTCACTTAAAAAAGGAATTCCAATTGGTCATTACTTGCGTCTTTGACGCAATTGCTCTACTCTAGATGACTTTAAACTTAAGGTCAAGGTCCTACAGCATCAGTTTAAACAAAAGGGATATCCGAATAGATGCCTAAAAAGTGCATATAAACGTGCACTACTTGTAGACCGCAAAGACCTTTTAGTTGAAGAGATCAATTCAAAATCATCACAAGAGATTATCAGGTGTATAGGGAATTTCGATGCCGGCTGGCATCAAATTATGAAGATCCTGGATAGATTTTGGCCCCTTCTACACCAAGACCCACATCTACATAGGTTGATTACACCCAGGGCATCGGTGACAGCAAGAAGGGGACGCAATATCAAGGATATTTTGGTCCCTAGCCACCTTAAAAATGTACCTCAGAAAACAACATGGCTGAAAAAAGTGTAAGGCGTGTAAATTTATACGCCGACCATCTAAAACGTTCCCAGACTCGTCAGGGACTCAGGATTTTAAGGTTAAAAACTTTTTTAATTGTCAATCCAAAGGCCTTGTATATCTACTTACATGTTCATGTAATAAACTCTATGTGGGAAAAACTTCTCGCAAGTTTAAATTGAGAATAGGGGAACATGTTAACTCAGTTAATCCCAAAAGACTGATAGACACCCCAGTTTCTAAACACTTAAAAATACATCATGGGGGTTCATCAGAAGGGATCAGATTCTGTGGCATTGAAAAAGTTACACTGGGACCAAGGGGTGGTGATCTAGACAAAAGACTGCTACAGAGGGAGAGTTTTGGGATTTATAAGCTCAAAACTCTCTCACCTCTAGGTATCAATGAGGGTTTCTCATATACACCCTTTATATCAGATTAATGTATCACAGAATGACTTTAGTCTGGCTATAATAACCACAATCCAAGCATCTCAATACACTATACACATCATGTGTGTATATATATATATATATGTATATATCTTGTAAATCTGTTTAATATGCCTGATACACTTGTAAATTTTGTAATATAGTATTTGTAGTTGTTTGTTTATTAGTTATTATCTTGTATTAGTATTTTTTTTTATATATTTTTCTTTATATCTCTAAATCCATCTTGACATGAATACACAATATGGGGGTCTACTGATGGTTATAGACATGGATACATGCATAACTATATACACATAAATATATTTATAATCACTGTGACAGAGTCCTCTGCAGTAAATTCTGCCTATATTTATAGATCCTATTACTAATGCAGAGTGGATCTATATATATTATCTGTACATATATATAAAAAATAATAAAAACATGAGTTTCACTCAGTTAAGTGATCATATAGTCTTTTTCATTTTATATATACAGTGGAATCTGTTCATAGATCTTGCATAACTACATATAGCCACTTTTTGGTGGCATAGATTTATCACACAGATATTTATGAGGACATCTATTTATCTATTCATAGATCCAGTCCGGAATCCAAAACTGTCAGTCCGATACGTTTTTTCGGACCCGCCCACATGAGTTTGATTGGCGGGTGAATATGTAGATTACGTAGACAAGCCCTTGTCTTCCTGGCTCCGCCTACTCTAAGCTTATTGGCAGTGAGCAGCCGGGACATCCACCCACCCTGCAATACTCTGTACGTTGGAATATTCATTACGTCATGTGGCCCCTCCTCCACGTATAACACATGGACTGGGCCCATACACGATACATTGATTCACCGATCGCAATCAGGCACACATGTGGGACACTCCCCCAGACCCCATTGGATACAGGTATGCGTGTCTTCTGGCACATAAAGTATTTAAGAGACTCCTTTTCAGTCTTATGTTGTACCCTGACGAAGGTGCATCTCCTAAGGCACCGAAACGCGCGTTGGGCGTTTTTCTCATATTATATGAGCACTGGGCACTGGTGGTTTTTAGCACCATGATCTGCACTTAAATTATGGAATTTTTGCTTTTTTGATTTTCACTTACTTACTTTCTACTTCTATGCCTGTCTAGCTAGTTTACCAGGGAGATAGGCTCTATAATTTAACATTGTCAGTCTGCTATAGACTGACTCTCTCATTTTATTTTATACTCCATTTCTCTCTGGTGTTCCTTTTAGGAACATTTTCCTGTTTGTTATCTATCTCTTTCAAGATGCTGATTGCTTGGATCTGTGCCCAACTTAAAGTACACCCTAAATCATGTTCCACCAATGAGTTTGTTCACAGGGGGTGGAGTGTGTAGGGGATGTCCTGATATGTGTGTAAGGAATGCATTGTGTGAATCTGTGTTTGTATGTGTAAGGGCTGCAAGGTGTGATTCTGTGTATGTACGGGATGCAGTGTGTGTACGGGGTGCATTGAGTGTGTGTAAGGAATGCATTGTGTGTTGCTGTGTGTGTAAGGGTTGCATGATTGTGTGATTGCGTGTGTGTGTGTGCACGGGGTGCATTGAGTGTGTGTAAGGATGAATTGTGTGTTTCTGTGTGTGTAAGGGTGGCATGATTGTGTGATTGTGTGTGTGTGTGGTGGATGTCAATCTCTCTCCCTCCCTTGTCACTCTCTTTCTCCCCCTCCCTCCCTCCCTCCCTCCCTTGTCACTCTCTTTCTCCCCCTCCCTCCCTTGTCACTCTCTTTCTCCCCCTCTGTCCCCCCCCTTGTCACTCACTTTCTCCATCCCTTGTCACTCTCTTTCTCCCCCTCCCTCCCTTGTCACTCTCTTTCTCCCTCCCTTGTCACGCTCTTTCTCCCCCTCTCTCCCTCGTCACTCTTTCTCCCCCTCCCTCCCTCCCTTGTCACTCTCTTTCTCCCCCTCTCCCCCTCTCTCCCTCGTCACTCTTTCTCCCCCTCCCTCCCTTGTCACTCTTTCTCCCCCTCCCTCCCTTCCTCCCTCCTCACTCTCTTTTTTCTCCCCCTCCCTCCCTTGCCATTCTTTCCCCCCGTCAGTTTCTTTCTTCCCCTCCCTCCCCTGTCAGTTTCTTTCTCCCCCTCCCTGTTTCTTTCCTCCCCCTCCCTGTTTCTTTCCTCCCCCCTCCCTGTTTCTTTCTCCCCCCTCCCTCCCTGTTTCTTTCTCCCCCTCCCTCCCTGTTTCTTTCTCCCCCCCGTTTCTTTCTCCCCCCTCCCTGTTTATTTCTCCCCCTCGCTATTTATTTCTCCCCCCTCCCTGTTTATTTCTCCCCCCCCTCCCTCCCTGTATCTTTCTACCCCTCCCTCCCTCCCTGTATCTTTCTACCCCTCCCTCCCTCCATGTTTCTTTCTCCCTCCCCTCCCTCCCTCCCTGTTTCTTTCTTTCCCCTCCCTCTCTGTTTCTTTCTTCCCCCCTCCCTCCCTGTTTCTTTCTTTCCCCTCCCTCTCTGTTTCTTTCTTCCCCCCTCCCTCCCTGTTTCTTTCTTCCCCCCCCTCCCTCCCTCCCTGTTTCTTTCTTTCCCCTCCCTCCCTCCCTCCCTCCCTCAGTTTCTTTTTTTCTCCCCCCCTCCCCTACCTGTGTTGTAGCGTGGCCGAGTCCTGTATGGTCCGCGGTACAGGGAGCTTTTGTTTCCTGTACCCGGCGGACTAACAGGAAGTGCACAGATGCTCCCTGTACCGGCGGACTATATACAGGGCTCGGCCACACTACAGTGAGGGAGTGACAGGAGGGAGCGCTGAGCGCTTCCCTCCTGTCAGCCCCTCTCCTCATGCTGCGCCCGGGCGGTGCGCCCTCATGGACGCACTAGCCCGGGCAAAGCAGCAGCCGCCTGAGGCTCTCTGCAGAGCACTTGGGCGGCTGCAGCATCAGGGGGGCCGGCGGAGCTGGGGGGGATTTCCCCATACCTGTCCCCCCCGCATGATTTGCTGGGGGGGATGCGTCCCCCCCATCCCCCCCCGGTTCCTACGCCCATGCCCTAAATATATACAGAGGGGGTTTTATTTTCTGCATATAAGCGCAGTCCCTACTCTTTTGATTAAGAAACAGGAATTGGTAGACACTTCCCAGAGATAACCTAGTATTAAGGTATTAGTATCATGATGGACCCACTCCTATTTATTAATTTTCAATAAAGCTGTAATCTAGGCTTGGGTATAGATTATATCCACATGAATTTTGGACTATATCCCTAACTTACTTATCTCTGTGGTTGGCATAGGAGTATTAGTACCACCTGTATATACTTTTGTTTTATTATTATTAGTTCTATATGTGGTCTCTATTAGTCTTTATCATATATGTTTTAGCCAGTTTATTATCATCACTACATTGCTATACATATTTCCATGTGATGTAGCTGGTCTCAGGATTGTTTACACACTGAGACTAGTTACATCTTTTCTTTGTTTTTTGCTATATATATATATACTGAAAAAAGGCTTGCACTCACGGTCTGTTTCTTTCATAAAAGTTTTCTTCTTTATTCCAAAGCTTGTTAAAACATAATCTTAGTCATCAACGTTTCAGACATCTCTTGTGGCTTTCATCAGGATCAGTTCAGCACACTCAAAGGAATATATATATATATATATATATATATATATATATCAAAATACACTTAGAATTAAATTTTATATACATATATATCTATGTATAATTTCCCATTGACCACCGTGAACAAACTAGGTACGTCCAACAAAACACGGTCGTTCAGGACGTCCGTGACAGGACCTCGATCACGGTCGGGGAGGACTGTCAGAGACCCCAGCAGTTCCCCTACAGCAGCTCCGGCCACCCCGGCCCTCCATGGCTATGTGATCACCATGATCACATCACCACAATAGGACTTTAGGAGCTGCCAGCAGGGGGACTTTCTGAGCTGTCAGGCAGTCCCCCAGGCTGCTAAAAAAAATAATAAAATAAATATATTATACATATACAGGTGGCCATCATTTAGCGACCTACCTGTTTTACCATGGCTCGCACTTACGACCAGGCGTTTGTGCAAGCCGTCATGGGGATTCTCTGCTCTGGTGTGTATGTATATGTTCGGAAAGACTTCCCCGAACATAGACGAACGCACCAGAGCAGGGAATCCCTCAAATCTATTTTGGGGAAATTTACCGACTGATCTGTTCCACGACCAGGTCATAGGAAGGGAACCCGGTCGATAAGTGAGGAGTGTCTATATTATATATGTGTAATATATTAAAAAATAATTAAATCATTTTATAATATATTATACATATATAATGCAGAGGAGCTTCTGTATCCTCTACCCGGTCTGACAGGAAGTGCTCACTGAGAGCAAAAAACTCTTTCCTGTCATACCGATTATGGGGGAGGGGTCATAAGAAGGGCACACGAAGGAAGGGGGGGATAAAAGAAGGGCACTGGAGGGGTGGGGGGGACAAAGACAGGACGCAGGAGGGGAGGGGGACAAAGACACAGGGGGTGTGGGGCATAAAGAGACACACAGAGGGGCTGAGAGGGGACAAAGAGACAAACAGAGCGGCTGGGGGAATCAATGAGACATAGAGGGGCTAGGAGACACAAAGAAGGGCTGGGGGCCCAAAGAGAGACACAGAGGGGCTGGGAAGCAGAGTGTCAGGGTACCTGTAGTCTCTACCCCTGAGACGGGTAGAGACTTAGACGTTTTTCCATCCAGACGGCATGATTCTCCCGTTCCTCGCGGTCCCCTCGCGCATGTAAACGCCGGCCGCGAGAGAACTATGCCTTTTTGTAACGTGACGCTCAATAGTCGACGTCATGACGCTATTCTAGCCCGACCTGTCAGTCAAATCCCGGACACGAATCAGGTCTCGGCGGAGGCGTGATTTGTCTCTAGAACCAGGGTATTTAAGGGAGCTCTCAGCATTTGCTCATTGCCCTGTCGTGGTTCTAGCCTGCCTAGTCACACAGTGCTCTTGTATTCTCTTGTCTTTTGGTTCTGACCCGGCTTTGTTATTACTTACCTGTCTTCTCTGTTATCCTTGACCCGGCTTGTCTCTCGCTTACCTGTCTTCTCGTTCCCTCGACCTCGGCTTGTCCCTGACCATTCTATACGTAGTTTTACGTTAAGTCCGGCCATTCTAAGGTCCGGTATACGTATCTGCTACTCTTTGTACTCTGCGTGTTGGATCCCTGTCCCGATCCTGACACAGAGGAGGCAAACAGTGCGGCTTGGGGGAACAACGAGACAAACAGAAAGGCTGGGAGGCACAAAGAGACATACTGAGAGGCACAAAGAGATGCAAATAGAGGCTTCAGAGACAAAAGAAGGTCACAGGAGAGGGGACAAAGAAAGGACACAGGAGGGGGGCAAAAGAAGGACACAAGAGGGGATGTTGACAAACAGACACACAGAAGGGCTCAGTGGACAAATTCACACAGAGGGGTTGGAGGCTCAATGAGACCCACAAATGGCTGGGAGATACAAAGAGGTACACAGAGAGGTTAAGGGGGACAAGGAGACCCACAGAAGGGCTGTGGGGACAAAGAGACACACAAAGGGGCAAAGGGGAAAACATTTGCACAACAGGGCTGAGAGAAGAAAGAGACAATGGGGCTGGGGGGGTCAAAGAGGCACAAAGAAAGGCTTGGGGGGAGAGACACACGAAGGGGAAGGGGGAAAAGATACACACAAAGGGGGAGAAACAGATGCATAAAGTGGCTGGGAGAAGAAGAAGGTCTGCCAACCAGTTATAGCACCCAGCAACAGTAATTAAGGTGAGAACAGAACACTTTGGCTGGGTATCAGAGAGCTATGTTATATTACTATATTGCGAATAGGGACCAGAATGTTAGAGAGATATCTTTCCAGTGCCCATTAGACTCTATTGTAGTCTATACAGGGGCCTTGAGGGGACTATTTCGAACATGCAGCTTACAAATTTGTGCAATATATATTCTTGAAAACATTAAAAAGGATTGGGGGGTGAGGTGCCAAATACAAGATCTGCTCGTTTGCCAAATGCTCTAGGTACGCCCCAGGTATAAAAAGAAATGTGATTTAGGCACTCAAGGTACATACGTTGCAGATTTAGTTGGAGAACCAGAACATAAACAGCAACGTTTGACATTTAGTTAGGTCTTTAGCAAACTTGAAAGAAAAATCTGAAAGTCTGACCTATCCAATGGAATTTTAAGTGATTTGATGGTTGCTTGGTGAGAATTCATTAAGTGTCTTATAATATGTATTTGCTGAAAATATAGTAATTATGCTTACACCATGGTGGATGGGAAGTGCTAATATGATCATCTCCAGTCAAACGCAATATGAAGATTTATGATAAGTACAGAAGGATAGAAAAAACAGGAGAAATCTCCCCTAGGGGAGATCTGCTGCTGGCAAGTTAACGAATTAAAAAACTTGTATAGAAACTACCCACCAGTCCTAGAACGTGTGGCAAATATAGAGGAGGGAGAAAATAATAAGAAGCAGGAGTGTATGCTTCCTATTAGCTTAGCAAGTGTCCTTTGTAAAAAAAAAAAAAATATATATATATATATATATCTTTATTAAGTCCTTTTAAAATAAAACAGACAAAGGAACACTATCTTGGATCTCCCCCAATTATGGCTACTGATATGAAAAAAATGATGATGCTTCACCTATTGTATTTTAGAGCCAGGGGCAGAGAAACATCCCTCTAAATCTATAGGTTTAGGCAGGGCTTCAGCTCGCTCTCTCTTCACGTATTTCTTCACCAAGGGATACCTTTATTTCACTATGGGAATTTAGACCCACTTTCAATCTTACACTGTGTGCTCGTTCCTAGATAGCACGGCAATGGGGGCTTAGGCAGTGGATTTAACCGCACAAGTTAGGCTTAGCACAGAACACCCTCGAAGGTGTTACAGGAGAACCAGGGATTAGTTCAGAGGATTTCTTTTCAAGAACCGTTTCTCTGTCCCGTTCCTTTTACGCTATTATAGCTCACCTCTCCTGGTTAGAAGCCAATACTCAAGGGTAGATGCTGATGTATGTGATACATATTCCTATATCATTATCTGATTCATGTGAAACATATCTTTATATCTATATATTAGATTCAACTACAACATCACTCTATCCTGTGCAGTTTCTTGCCTAGTATTGCTAAGCTAATAGGAAGCATACACTCCTGCTTCTTATTATTTTCTCCCTCCTCTATATTTGCCACACGTTCTAGGACTGGTAGGTAGTTTCTATACAAGTTGTTTAATTCGTTAACTTGCCAGCAGCAGATCTCCCCTAGGGGAGATTTCTCCTGTTTTTTCTATAATTCATTAGTGGGTACAAGCCCCTGGTGGAGCTGGCACCACCATCTGACCATACTTTCCTTGCCTCCACCTCCCACACCCTTCTTTCTACTTCTTTGAAGGGTGATAGGCGAGACAGGAAAAATAACTGTTTACTTATAAGTACAGAAGGATATTTAAAGAAGAGATCAGTTGTATCCAAAAAGAAAAAATTAATATCTTACCTGACTTTATAATTGTTTTAATAATATTTCGTAATTCAGTCATTATTTCGTTAGGAGAAATAAACCCTGATTCCTCATCTGCATACCTGTTCCACGGATTATTTTTTGGTAGTCTTTTAAATATAAATTTATAAAAAGCACCACTTTCATTTTCGTTTTTCAAATGAACTCGTTCCACTGGTATCTTCAGCATGATGTCAAATTCATTTGCTTTTGAAATCTAAAAAATACAGAACAATACCATTATCAAAGGAACACTCTAAGCACCATAACCTTTAAAGTGTTTTGTGGGATTATGGTTCCAGGCATTCCCTGATTATCCCTAATGTAAGCAGTCAACCTTTGCTTAATTACTTTTTTTTTAATACAAAACAGTACAGGCATAGAATACAAATATGACATTGCGTTTTTAAACATACAAGGGTATCACGTGGTATTGCATAAGTTACATTTGCAACATGAGTGGAGACAGCCATCATATCCGCATGACATCATCCAATCAATCTAGTATAATACGATAGTGTCACTCGACAGCCCCTACAGCTACATCTGTTACCAGGCATTTTGCATCAACACATGTACATGTACAATTTAACATACTGAAGGAAGAAAGAAACAAAAAATGAACAAAAGAAAATGAAGTGAGAAATAAAAGAAGAGCCGACAAGGTTCTCCATATACATCACTGTTCAGTTTCTACACTGCAACTTACAAGGGCAAGCGTACAGCTAGGCGCTGGCGCATCCCTTCAAGGCCCCCCAGCTTATTCAAGTGAATTCTGTTCAAACACTCATCCACCCCACTCTGTCTCAAATCTGGAACTGAGCCCTGCAAGCCTGTAGGACAAGCATTGTAAACTTAAAAGGCTAACACGAGCCAAATATTTAAGGTCTAAGTTCATGGTGGCTGCAAGAAACCAAAAACTTAAGTTTTCATAGAAAGGTAGGTTTATTTCGAAAAGTACAGTGTAACAAAAGTTGCCTAACTGACACTGGACGTCCTCACGCTCGTAGTGTTTCAAAGTAAACAAAAAAGTACATTTATTTTAAGGAGACATGCATTTGCATATAACCAATGTTTCAGTCAAACTACCTGACTTATTTAGAAAAGTTTGGTAATGGAACTGAAATTGTGACTGTATGCTGTTACACAGCTGTAAAAAAACAAACAAGTTATGTTATCTTGTTGATTTTGAAGTCCTATGAGTGTGTTCTTCACTTTGGTTAAAAACATCAAACGTGATGATCTCAGCCAATTCAAATTTTTGCCATAGGAAAGCCTTGGGAGGCTACTGTGCATGTGTGACAAAAAGCTGCGCAGACAGGCGGCATCTCCATGGGGAGCGTTCAAAGCCTCTATGCATACCCAATTTAATACACGGTCCCCTCCCCCCATTCTAGTACACTGCCCCATCTAATACACTGCTCCCAAATCCAATACACTGCCCACAAATCCAATATACTGCCCCCAAATCTAATACACTGCCCATCCTCTCTTATATTCTGCCCCGCACCCCCACTCTAAAACACTGTCCTTCCATCCAATACACTGCCCCCCTCTAATACACAGCCACCCCAATCTAATCCCCCTCCATCAGCTCTAATACACTGACCCCTCCCCCAATCTAATACACTGACCCCACTCCCAACACTCTAATTTAATACACTGCCCTCCCTCCCCTAATTTAACACACTACTCCCCCTCCCACCACTCTAATACACTGCCCCTTCCCCTCCCCTCCCAATTTAATACACTGCCCCCATCCCTCCTGCAATTTAATACCCTCCCCTCCTCCACAATTTAAAATACTACACAGAAAGATCCCCCAAGCCCCTCTTCCCCTACCTTAAGATGAGCCACCTGTCCTCCAGTTCCAGCCCTGCCCTTCTCTGCTCAAACACGTTATACACTCCTCTGGCACTGCAAGCAGGAGGGAAGGAGGAGTGGCTGGCCTGCTCTGCAGACAGAAAGCCACTCTGCTCACTGCAGCTGCCAGATATGACTTCACACACTGTATGTGTATATCTGGTGGCCGGCGTGGACTAAGGCTCAGCGCTCTTGCGGTCGCCGGAGCATGCGATCGACCGTGGCTGTGCAGACAGGAAAGATATTTCCTGTCTTGCAGCTGGTCACAGCCACAGCACAAAGTTGCTCCAGGGCAGGCACGCAGCAAAGATAGTTATTGTGGGCAGCATGCGGCCAGTGGGCCGCAAGTTTGACATGCTTGCTGTAGGACATTTCCTTGTAGAATTTCATGTTAGATACCATTTGTTCTCCATCTACCGTGGGCGTCTGTGCACTCTTCCAGAGGGTAGTTATCATGTTTTTTTCTGCTAAAAGAATATAGGTAATTAGTATTGATTCTTGTGTTTTTTTTTAGGGATACACCCATCACCTCTTGTATCAGTAAATAAATTTGAGCCCAGAAGTCATCGAGGCCTTTATATTGCCAGAAAATATGACTCAGGGACCCCCTGTATTTTTTGCACCTCCAGCATGTTGGCGACGTGCCCGGGTATATATGTGCCAGTTTTACCGGGTTCAGGAACCACCTGAGCCAAATTTTATGAATTGCTTCTATATGGGATATGCAGTGCATTGAACGTTTTAACGTATGCATTGCCTTGTGCCATTGTGGCACCTCTAATGTACAATTTAATTCCTCTTCCCATTGGCGCATATATGATAATGTATCTGGTAGGGAAACGCACATCAGCTTCTTTCAACAGACTGAAAGGGTTTTACCTCTCCCTGGTTTACCTATACACAGCTTCTCAAAGTCCTGTAGCTGGGTCATTTGTAATGTTGTTGGCTTAAAAGGAGACACAATATGCCTCATATATATGTACTTGAAAAAGGTCATTGCCAGGGAGTGCAAACCTAGTCTGTAACTCTGGCAAGTAGCACATTCTCCCCCACAATCAAAACATGCTGAACTCTAAGTATCCCTGCACTGTGTCTAATGCTAAGTTTTCTGTGTGGAAACCCCAGGTGTCAAAAGGTCCTCCATGTTTGCAGTGAAAGACATTTGGTAGATAGAGGGTTGATGCTGCATGGCTATTCGCCATTGTGTACCCATATAAGGTCCAACATAGATAATAGCTAAATAGTGGCAGGGTGGATGTTCCACTCAGTGCTGCAGTTTGGGCTAGTATTGCAGCTATCTATTTGTATATGTTGGGCACCCCAGCCCTCCCTCAATCATTGCACAACTCATAACTTGGAGCGACACCCTTGGTGGTCTGCATCTCCAAATGTGAGCATTAAATAATTTTGAACATTTACCAGTATTGTTTTTGGAATCCCTATTGGAAGTGTTCTAAAAAAGTATATAATATCAGTGGCAGTATATACATTTTAACCAAGGAGTGGATCCGTCCAACCCAAGAGGTAAAGGTCCCCTCCCATTTTTCCAGTTTGGATCATATTGTTTGTATCAGCTTACAAAGGGAATTAGGTTTTTAAACTTGTTAAATGACACGTTCATGTCACAACATGTACAAGCACCAACTAGAATGGACGCTTGTCTGGACCTGGTTTTAACAAACAACGTTGATCTTTTGACCAACATTCAAGTAGGTGAGCACTTGGGAAATAGTGATCACAATATAGTGTCCTTTGAAATAAACTCAAAAAAACTAAAGCACATGGGTATACTAAAACATATAATTTTAAAAAGGCCAATTTCAATAAGTTAAGGGCCGCTTTACAATATATTGACTGGCATAAACACTTTAGTGAAAAGAACACTGAGATAAATGGATCATCTTACAACAAATATTAGAAAGGTACATTTCTCAGTATGTACCATTGGGAAATAAATATAAAAGAAACAAATTAAAACCAATGTGGCTTAGTAGAGAAGTAAAACAAGAGATTAAAAATAAGAAAAGGGCATTTAAAGCATTTAAATCGGACAAACCAGATGCATCTTATAAAAGATATAAGGAAGCAAATAATGTGTGCAAAAAGGCAATTAGACTTGCTAAACTTCAAAATGAAAAAATGATAGCTAAAGAGAGAAAAAACAACCTCAAAGCATTTTTTAAGTACGTAAATTCTAAAAAAAACAAAAATGAAAGTGTAGGTACACTAAAAACTGAAACGGGGATGTTAATTAATGACTAGGAAAAGGCAGGAATTTTAAATAACTATTTATCCTCCGTATATATTGAGGAAGAACCCCTGGCAATAGATGTGCAAATGATTGCTACTAAAAACTTGCAGAATAATTGTAATTGGTTAACTCAAGACAAGGTGCTGCAGCAACTAAAGAAAGTTAATATAAACAAAGCTCCAGGGCCTGACGGTATTCATCCACGTGTACTTAAGGAACTAAGTATAGAAATAAGTGAACCTCTGTTTTTAATCTTTCAAGATTCTTTTCTTTCAGGAAGTGTTCCGGAGGATTGGAGGAAGGCAGATATGGTTCCTATATTCAAAAGGGGTTCAAAATCCTTGCCTGGAAATTATAGACCTGTGAGCTTAACTTCTGTGGCTGGGAAAATATTTGAAAGGTTATTAAGGGATAATATTCCTTGAGAAGAACATGGTTATCAGCAAAAAATCAGCACTGTTTTATGAAGCACAGGTCATGTCAAACTAACTTGATTCTGTTCTACGAAGAAGTAAGTAGAAGTATAGATCAGGGTGTTGCAGTGGATGTGATCTATTTGGATTTTGCCAAGGCATTTGATCCAGTTCCACACAATAGATTAGTGTTCAAACTCAAGGAAATCGGTCTAGATGAAAATGCTTGTTCTTGGGTAGAACATTGGCTTAAAAACAGAGTACCAAGAGTTGTCATTAATGGTAAATTTTCAAGCTGGACAGAGGTGGCAAGTGGTGTCCCTCAGGGGTCTGTTCTGGGACCCCTTCTATTTAACATGTTTATAAATGATCTTGAAGACAGCTTTGAAAGTCATGTTTCAGTGTTTGCAGATGACACAAACCTTTGTAAAATAATACAATGTGAGCAAGATATTACTTTGCTGCAGAGGGATTTAGATAGACTGGGGGGCTGGGCACTCAAATGGCAGATGAAATTTAATGTTGAAAAATGCAAAATTATGCACTTCGGCGTAAAGAATACACAAGCAACGTATACCCTTCATGGAAGCGAATTAGGGATAACAACACACGAAAAGGACTTGGGAATTGTTATAGACAACAAACTATGCAACAATGTGCAATGTCAATCAGCAGTGGCCAAGGCCAGTAAGGTATTGTCATGCATGAAAAAGGGCATTCATTCTCGGGACGAGAATATCATTTTGCCTCTTTATAAATCACTGGTAAGACCACATATTGAATATGCTGTGCAATTTTGGGCACCTGTTCTAAAGAAGAATATTATGGCACTAGAAAAAGTGCAGAGGCAGGCTACAAAATTAATAAAAGGAATGGAACATATCAGCTATGAAGAAAGGTTAACAAATTTAAACCTATTTAGTTTAGAAAAATGTCGCCTGAGAGGGGATATGATAACATTATACAAATATATTCGGGGCCAATACAAACCATTGTGTGGAAACCTATTCACAAACCGGACTTTACATAGGACATAAGGCCATGCGTTTAGACTGGAAGAAAGAAGATTTCGTCTAAGGCAAAGGAAAGGTTTTTTTACTGTAAAAACAATTGTAACGGACCGTTTCAGCAGACAAGGGGTTTTAAAGCGTTTAGGCGATAATCCCCTTTTCAAAGACAGGCACAGCTACTGTAGAATCACCAAAACTCACGAATTGGATATAAGTGAATGCACCAAACTCCCTAACTGCATACAAGAGAATAAGGTAGCACTCCAAACTCCCGAACTGGAACCTCACGAATAGCTGCTAGCAGACGAACAGGAAAAGCTCCCAAGCAGCTTACACTCCTGGCAGTCAGTCCCTATCAGCATACAGTGAATCCCCCCAAGAATCCCCCCAAGGCTCCGTGTTGAGGGTCAAGCAGTGGTCTGTTTATTGAGGGCTACCTGCCCCTGTATTTATGCAGGTCTCCCACCTGGTGGACACTCCCCTAGGGGACCAGATGGAAGACTGTAACAAAAGACAGACAAGTACCAATTACAGACATACAGAAGTAAAACATCCCCACAATGCATCCTGGCTTCCTCCCCTCTGCCCTGGAGAAGTAATTCAATTATCTCCCAGGACAAAGGCAAAACTCCATTACACACGTGGGGAGACAAAGACAGACTATCACTTTAAAATACATAATGGGACAAATGGTACAGTAAATATATACATGTAACATATCCCCAGATAGCTCAGGTCAGAGTGCACATTATAAGGTGAATGGCACTCAGACCACACGAATACAGTTTAATTGCCATGGAGCCAAAGTCTTTAATTACACTAATATGCTCCATGGCATGGCTATCTGGGTTAAAACATTCCTCCAACATAAAATACCGAATTTACATGCATTTGTTAAATCCGTACGAATTAGAACCAGGGGCTGGAGGTTCAGCGGTGTCTGCACGTAAAAGTGTCCGGGTTTGGTGCAGGAAAGCCGGGCAGAAAAGCGCTGGCTGCCCGGGGAGCTCCAGTACACCGCCATCGTGTGGCGGCTAAGTGTAACCGCGACCACCCAGTAACAATCAATTAAGCTGCGGTTAGCCGCAGCTACTGGGTGGTCAATTGCCGGCACACGCTCGTTAAGCCGCGGTTAACCGCGGCTTCAGGGAGGTAAATGGAGGGCGCACTCCAGCTTCTGGGTGGCCAATTAAGGTCGCCGGCCGGCTTCCCACGGCTCTGGGGAGGCTGAAAAGAAGCTGTTTGTTCGGTAGATAGAATCTACCGAACAGCTGTGCAGAAAGGGAGAAATAAATCCTTCTGCACAGTAAAATTAACCCTTTAGCTGCCGGTCCATAATCCAAAGGCAACAGGCGGGCAACCAGGCTCCTCCAATGCAATGTGGCGAGATTGGTCTTGTCACAACAATCAGGATGTGGAACAATCTGCCTGAAGAAGTGGTTTTATCAGAGTCCATACAGATGTTCAAACAGCTACTAGATGCATACTTGCAAAAACAGAATATTCAAGGATATAATCTTTCAATGTAGGGTAATAACTGCTTGGATAAATCTGACTGCCATTCTGCGGTCAAGAAGGATTTTTTTTCCTAGCTTGTTGCAAAATTGTGCTTCAAACTGTTTTTTTTTTTGCCTTCTTTTGGATCAACAGCAAAAAACAAATGTGAGGAAGGCTGAACTTGATGGACACAAGTCATCACTCTATTCAGCTATGTAACTATGTAACAATGGTTATCTTTTAATAAAATCTGTTTAGAGGCGGCTATCTGCATACCCAAGTATGTTATTAACTCCTTTCTCCACTCGAAGGGATACTTGTGTTGCAAAAAATCTATAGTAGCTCTGTTTAAGTTTATTGGTAATACCTGTGTATTTGCAATGTTATCTTTATAAAACTGTACTTTGCCATACTTGGACAAATGAATCAGAAGGGGTTCTAACAATGCATGTGGCTGAGTGAGCAGCAAAAGGACACTCTCTGCAAAGTAGGCCAACTTCAGAGTCCCCACCTGCATGGTCAGTCTAGTTATGTCTGGGTACCTTTTGATTTTATGCACCAGGAGTTACAGTGCCAATATAAAAATTAAATGGGACAACCCTGATTAGTTCCATTGGCTATACTATAGGTCCGAGAGAAAAAAAACTAAATTCACGATCCTAGCTGTAGGTGTAGTGCATAGGGTAAGGATACTACACAAACATTTTTAAGGAAAGCCGAATCTCTTCAGCACAGTTGGCATGTATCCCCAACGTAGGGAATCAAAGGCATTTTCCACGTCTAATGCTACTACTAGGCTTTCCTCCCCTTTTCTGCTCAGTAGTTCTAGGAAGTCAAGGAACTGTCAGGTATTGTCACCCACCTGCCTCCCAGCCTGTTTAGCTGCAATTAAGTTTGGAAAAGTGTTTCAATTGGTGCGCAATCGCATTTGCAAATATTTGAGTGTCTGCATTCAACTGGGAAATGGGCCTGCGATTTGCACTTCTGTTTCATGGGTTTTGGGAAGGTGATAATTTTTGCCTCTAACATAGCTGGGTGCAGGGGCGGGCTGGGCCGGGGGGCAGGGGGGCAATTGCCCCCCAGGCCGCCCGAAATTATTTTAGGACCGGCCGCGGCGGGCCGGCCCTTTAAATGCTGCAGCCGCCGAGCGCTCTGTAAAGAGCGCTCAGACGGCTGCAGCTGCTTTTCCCTCCCTCCCCTCCCCTGTAGGTGGCCGAGCTGCACTCCGGTCCGCGGTCCCGGCTGGAGTGATGGGAAGGTGCACACTGAGTGTGCACTTCCTGTCAGTCCGGCCGGGTACAGGAAACCGAAACTCCTGTTCCGCGCGGAACAGGAGTTTCTGTTTCCTGTACCCGGCCGGACTGACAGGAAGTGCACACTGAGCACCTTCCTATCACTCCGGCCGGGACCGCGGACCGGAGTGCAGCTCGGCCACCTACAGGGGAGGGGGTAAGAAGGAGGGGAGGGGGTAAGAAGAAGGGGAGGGGAGGGGGTAAGAAGAAGGGGGGGAGGGGGTAAGAAGAAGGGGGGGGAGGGGGTAAGAAGAAGGGGGGAGGGGGTAAGAAGAAGGGGGCAGGGGGTAAGAAGAAGGGGGGGGAGGGGGTAAGAAGAAGGTGGGGAGGGGGTAAGAAGAAGGGGGGGAGGGGGTAAGAAGGGGGGAGGGGGTAAGAAGAAGGGGGGGGGAGGGGGTAAGAAGAAGGGGGGGAGGGGGTAAGAAGAAGGGGGGGTAAGAAGAAGTGGGGGTAAGAAGAAGGGGGGGAGTAAGAAGAAGGGGGGGAAGTAAGAAGGGGGGGAAGTAAGAAGAAGGGGGGGAAGTAAGAAGAAGGGGGGGAGTAAGAAGAAGGGGGGGAAGTAAGAAGAAGGGGGGGGAGTAAGAAGAGGGGAGGGGGGAGAGTAAAAAGAGGGGAGGGGGGAGAGTAAGAAGAGGGGAGGGAGGGGAGGGGGGGAGTGAGAAGAGGGGAGGGGGGGAGAGTAAGAAGAGGGGAGGGGGGAGAGTAAGAAGAGGGGAGGGGGGAGTAAAAATAGGGGAGGGGGGAGTAAAAAGAGGTGAGGGGGGGAGTAAAAAGAGGGGAGAGGGGGAGAGTAAGAAGAGGGGAGGGGGGAGTAAGAAGAGGGGAGGGGGGGAGAAGAAGGGGGGGAGGGGGTAAGAAGAAGGGGGGGAGGGGGTAAGAAGAAGGGGGGGAGGGGGTAAGAAGAAGGGGGGAGGGGGTAAGAAGAAGGGGGGGAGGGGGTAAGAAGAAGGTGGGGAGGGGGTAAGAAGAAGGGGGGGAGGGGGTAAGAAGGGGGGAGGGGGTAAGAAGAAGGGGGGAGGGGGTAAGAAGAAGGGGGGGAGGGGGTAAGAAGAAGGGGGAGGGGGTAAGAAGAAGGGGGAGGGGGTAAGAAGAAGGGGGGTAAGAAGAAGGGGGGGTAAGAAGAAGGGGGGAGTAAGAAGAAGGGGGGGTAGTAAGAAGGGGGGAAGTAAGAAGGGGGGGAAGTAAGAAGAAGGGGGGGAAGTAAGAAGAAGGGGGGGAGTAAGAAGAAGGGGGGAAGTAAGAAGAAGGGGGGGGAGTAAGAAGAGGGGAGGGGGGGAGTAAGAAGAGGGGAGGGGGGGAGTAAAAAGAGGGGAGGGGGAGAGTAAGAAGAGGGGAGGGAGGGGAGGGGGGGAGTAAGAAGAGGGGAGGGGGGGAGAGTAAGAAGAGGGGAGGGGGGAGAGTAAGAAGAGGGGAGGGGGGGGAGTAAAAATAGGGGAGGGGGGAGTAAAAAGAGGGGGGGAGTAAAAAGAGGTGAGGGGGGGAGTAAAAAGAGGGGAGAGGGGGAGAGTAAGAAGAGGGGAGGGAGGGGAGGGGGGAGTAAGAAGAGGGGAGGGGGGGAGAGTAAGAAGAGGGGAGGGGGGGAGAGTAAGAAGAGGGGAGGGGGGAGAGTAAGAAGAGGGGAGGGGGGGTAAAAAGAGGGGAGGGGGGAGTAAAAAGAGGGGAGGGGGGAGTAAGAAGAGGGGAGGGGGGAGAGTAAGAAGAAGGGGAGGGGGGAGTAAGAAGAAGGGGAGGGGGGAGTAAGAAGAGGGGAGGGGGGAGTAAGAAGAGGGGGGAGTAAGAAGAGGGAAGAGAGGGAGTAAGAAGAGGGGAGGGGGGATAATAAGAGGGGGGAGTAAGAAGAAGGGGGAAGTAAGAAGGAGGGGAGATAAGAAAAAGAGGGGGGTACGAAGAAGAAGGGGGGAGTAAGAACAAGAGTGGGGAGTAATTAGAAGAAGGGGGGTAAGAAGAAGAGGGGGTAAGAAGAAGGGGAGGAAGAAGAGGGGGGAGTAAGAAGAAAAAGGGGGAGTAAGAAGAAAAAGGGGGTAAGAAGAAGAAGGAAGGGGTAAGAAGAAGAAGGAAGGGGTAAGAAGAAGAAGGAGGGGGTAAGAAGAAGAAGAGGGGGTAAGAAGAAGTAGGAGGGTTAAGAAGAAGAAGGGGGTAAGAAGAAGGGGGGAGTAATACGAAGAAGGGGAAAGAAGAACAAGGGGGGGAGTAAGAAGAACACAGGGAGGAGGGGGGTAAGAAGAACACAGGGGGGGTGAGAACACACAGAGGGAGGAGTGAGAAGAACACAGGGAGGGTGGAGGGGGGTGAGAAGAGCACAGGGAGGGTGGGTGAGTGTGAGAAGAGACCGCTAGGGGAGGGTGGGGGAGAGGAGAGACCACTAAGGGGCAGGGGAGAGCTCTAAGGGACAGAAGGGACAGCTCTATAGGACAGGGGGCAAGACAGGGAGCTCTTTAACACTACGCGCACACACACACACAATGCATCCCTATACATACACAGAAACACACAATGCACCCCTATACATACACAGAAACACACAATGCACCCCTATACATACACAGAAACACACAATGCATCCCTATACATACACAGAAACAGAACATGCTTCCCTTACACACAGAGAAACACACGATGCATCCATTACACACACACACAATGCAACCCTTACACACAAAGACAATGCATCATTTGCACACATACACAGAAACATACAATGCAAACCCTTACACACACATGCAAACACACACACTGTTTTTCTTACATACACACAGAAACACAATGCATCTCTTACACTCAATGCACACACATACAGACACACACCTTGCATCCCTTATGCATACAAACACAGATTCACACAATGCATCCCTCACACACAACCAGAAACACATAATACATCCCTTATACACAAATACACACTGCTTCCACTACACACAAACACACTGCATCACCTGCACAAACTGGTATCCCTATACACTACATACCATAACCACACATATTAGATAACACATAACACATCCCCTACACACTCCACTCCCTGTGAGCGAGCTCATGGGTGGGTGGAACATATAAGTGGACTTATGAGTGGGCCTTATGGGCATACCCACCGTCAGGCCCTGGGGCCCAGACCTTGAGCTGTGTAAGAGGCCCCCAAAAAATGGAGCTGCTTCCAATTCTCCCAGAACGTTGAATTTTGTGACCACAGTTGCAAACAGCCTCCAGAGGTCCTGTTCTACACCAGACCAGTGGAGCCAAACTGCAGCCCATCATCATCCTCATCTAATTGTAAGTAAGCAATCTAGTATATTATTAGTGACACTAATCTATAATTTACCTCACATTAAAGGGACACTATAGCTTAATGAAGTGGTTCTGGTGTCTATAGCTGGTCCCTGCAGGCTTTTTAATGTAAACACACACTGTGTGCAGCACTGGCGTTAGTTCATATGGCAGATCATATGGGTGGGGCATTGTGATGTCACATGGGGGGGGGATTTATATTTTGTCTAGGGCGGCAAAAATCCTTGCACCGGCTCTGATCCTGGGCAGGTGCACCAGTCTACTGGTGACCCACAGGAGGGGAGTGCACTGATTGCACTGCACTCTCCTCCTGCCCAGACCCGTCTTGACCGCAGTGCAAGTGCCCTCTGCCCCTAATTTACAGTGGCTCACACTCACAACAAGCAGTGCCTGGAGCCCTTTGCAGAGACGGAAACAAAGAGGTTCTGCGGCAGCTGGCCGTCCTGCAAGCATTACATTAAACAGCTGTTCCCCATGCAGCCACAGGTGGCGTTGTGCTGGGAGACTGTGATTACTCTTCACTTCCTCCCAGCCTACAGAGCAGCGCATGGGGGAGAGAGGAGGAGGCATGATTTAATCTTGAATAAATCCTCTAAGCAAACCTTTATAAATTTGGGGGGATCAGCTCTGTTTCCACAGTTTATTGGTGTTTACTCTCATCTCTGTATTAATATTGAGGGATGTCTAAGTAGTAACATCAGTGTGTGTCAGCAGGGCCAGCCGTTGGGGTGGGCAAGCTGTGCGGTCACGCAGGGTGCCATGACAACAGAGGCGCCCGGCGGCCAACACAGCTCACAAGTTGGGTACACCAGCATATTTAATTTAAAAGATTCGCTGGTGGTCCACTGGTGCGCACCAGCAGTAGGTGCAGTCAGATCATATCCTCTCCCCTCCTGTTTCCGGCGCTCAGTTAGTGAGTCAGCATAGGCTCAGAGATTCTCAGCCTGTGCTCTGACAACATTGAAAGTCAGAGCCGTGAAGGAGCTACTGATTAGCATAACATCAATATCCGTTATAAAACCAGGAAAAGGTGGGCATGGATGGTGAACTGATTTGGTGGCGCAATGGGCCACTTGACTGGTTTTGCCCCCCAGGCCTAAGGCTGCCAGCCCTCCCCTGGCTGGGTGTATAGTGCCTGCAAAGCACCCTAAATCTAGTTGCCGGCTGCGGCACGGCTCGCAGATCCCACTGGACCTACACCCCACACTGAATGGAGTCTCGACATCTGAGGTGACCACCCCAGGCCTGCCTTACTCCTATGACATTGCCACATGTCCACACTCAGGTGGGCTATTAGACCTGATTCGGGACACTCATTACTAGACTTTGTGTTGCCTCAGCGGGGCTTTGTCTGAAATTAACTCATGCAGTTGTCGTCTCCGGCATAGTATTTAGTTACCACTACATCTCTTATCATTTTTCAGCCCTGTGGTTTTCCATATCGTTTCTCCTTTTGAGTCACTGTGGTTCTCGCAACTAGCTGGCCTGGGGGCCTCTGGAGGTTTTCTTTCCTTTACAGCCACTCTTGCAAAAAGCCCACACTTTTGCAAAACTAACATGCTGTCTAACCTGCACCATGTTTATCTTGTTTGTATTTATTACATTTAAAATGTGTGCTGATTTCTCAATACACTATATCTAGTGAGACGTGACCTAATATTGCTGTTCTAACAGTGTATACTGTGTAATCTCTTGATAGTCTATGTCTCTATGCTTTGACTAGCTTGTTTCATATTGCCCCCAACCAGTAACTACAGCTGCGACCAGGCCCGTCACTCCAGGGGGCCCTGCTGCCACTGCGACCGTGGGCCGCCAGCAGAACAAAACTATTTAAGTAGTCTCTAAGTACATAGTTTATGAGATCTTGGAAGACGGCCAGAGCATTACATAAGCCAAAAGGCATGACGGTATATTCATAATGCCCGCTTCTGATGTTAAAGGCCATCTTCCATTCATCACCATGGCGGATTCTGACCAGATTATAAGCCCCCCTGAGATCCAGTTTGGTGAATACAGTAGAACCCTGTACTTTGTCAAACAGCTCAGTAACCAGAGGAATCGGATATGCATTTTTAACTGTTATACGCTTTAACCCTTGCTAGTTGATACAAGGTCTAAGGTCCCCCTCTTTTTTAGAGACAAAAAAGAAACCTGATCCAGCAGGAGAGGATGACCTTCATGCAAAACCTTTGGCCAGAGAGAATTGGGTTCCTCATTTTCTTGAGGAGATAGAGTATAGATCTAGGTGGCATATAACCTGGAAGGAGCTTAATGGTACAATCATATGACCTGTAAGAGGCAGCTTCTCAACTTCCTTCTTGTTAAATACCTCTTTAAGGTCTGCATATTGATCTGGTACACTGGTAGATAAAGGTTGAGCTGTGGGCACGTTAAGGGTATGAACAGGTAAGATGTCCTGAAGGCAAAGGTTCCTGCATGTAGAGCCACAAGAAATAATATCCCTTCTCTGCCAATCAATGGTAGGGTTATGTGTGTACAACCATGAAAATCCTAACACTATAGAAGCAGAAGGTGAAGTAATGACCTGTAACACTATTATCTAGTGGTGTAAGAGTCCAACTGTCAGAGATGAGATCTCTGTCTCATAAGTGATTGTAAGCTCTAGAATTGGGCTACTTACCTTCTATGGCCTCAACGGCCAAGGGTGTGTCTCTTTCTTTAAGGGGTAAGTTTAGCTTGGTGGCGAAAGCTAAATTAATGAAACTCTCAGCAGCACCAGAGTCTAATAATGCCTGTGTCTGAGTAGTGTAAGAACCCAATTTTTAAGGTTATAGGTAGAAGGAAGCAAGTATGAGGTGTTATTGGGGACAAAGTGTTAACACCCAAGGCCAGTCCCCTACTAGGACTTGGGTGTGCAAGTTTTGCGGCCTAGAAGGGCAAACTTTTCAAAGGTGTCTTTTTTTTCCCCAGTAAAGACATAACCACTCTCTATGTCGATATGATTTTTACTCCTCTGATAACCTAGCAGAACCTAATTACATAGGTTCTGGTGTATGTACCACAGGGTTTATAAATGTAGGTGCTAGTCTGGTAGCGTTCCTAGTTTGTCTCCTCTCCCTGCTTCTCCTGTCTATATGAGGTGTGTAAGAAACCAACTCCTCTGACTGATCAAGTAGATCCCTAGCTGCTAACTCATGCAGCAAGGTATCAAACAGACCCTCTGTAAAGGCAGTAACGAGTGAGTTGTTATTCCACGATACCTCCGAAGATAACATACGGAATTCAATAGCATAATCAGTGACTGACCTATTACCCTGCTTAATTGTCATGAGAGCTATCCCGGATCTTATTTCTCTCCCTATATATATATATTCGGAATAGTTAAATACCAAGGGGTCATCATTTTTTCTACAAAGGGTTAATCCAAGCAAGTGCCTTATCGGTCAGAAGGTTCATGATGAATGCAATCTTAGCCCTGTCTGAAGAAAACATTCTGGGCAACAATTTGAAATTAGCCCCTACCTGAGTAGGAATCTCTGCAATGTGCTGGATCACCCCCATATCTAGGTGGAGGTGTGAGAAATATAGAAGGGCCAGGTCCTGCTGCATGAGCAGATTCTGGAGAAGTTTGGTTACTTGCGGAACCGGTTTGTGGATCCTGCTGGAGAAATGCTGTTCTAGTCAGTATGGGTTGCAACGCTTGTGCAAATTGGTTCATCCTATGATCCATTTGTTCCATACGTGCTTCATTATTGGTTAGCTGCTGTCCTAACCCTGTAGGGTCCATGGCCCTGTCGTAATGTCAGGATTGGGATAACCCTTACATACAGGGAGAAGGATATTTTGCCAAAATAGAAGGAAGAACAGGATTCTATACCAGACCTTAGACTGGCCGGACTTAACGTATGCCTAAAAAGGTGTGAAATCGTAGTAAGAAAGGTATAGCTCAAAGAATACAGAGGTACACAAGAATGAGAAAACAGGCCAAGGTCAAAAGGATACAGATAGTCAGAATAGTCAGAATAGTAAAAATATGAAACCGGGTCAGCAACAGGAAAAACAGAATAATATAATGAAGTGATATAGTGATATTGAAGAGATAAGGGGTAAGGAAAAGGGATATGCTGTATTGGGACATTTCTCATTATTGCTGCACAGAGATACAATTTGTCTGTGGGGATATTTACTCCAAAATTAAGCTTTGAATATTTTGTGAGGACATTGTGAGAGGGTAAGCAATTACATTCAGTGATATTAGCTGCTACTTCATAGAATATCCTAAAACATCTGCCCTTCATGTTTAGAATCAAACTTATGTGATGTATTTTATTGTTAAAGCTATATAATGTATCTGAATTTCTAACACTTATGGTATAAATCAGAAGTTGGGAAACCAATTAAATAACTGATTTTAGCTGCCATCTCAATGTTGTTCCATAAATTCAGCTCTCTATGGTGTGTACTGGATCTATCTGACATACTTTACTGTTAAAACAACAGAGTGAATCTGAATTTCTAACGCTATATGGTTTAAACTAGAAGTTATTTGTACGTTCTATATAAGCAAGAAGGAACTTTAAAGAACAGTATAAGTAGTGTGCTATTTCAGAAACTACTATTGTACAATTTCAACAGCAACGGAAATTAGCTGGTGTTTATTTTTATTTTTTTTGTGTGTGAATGCCACTACAGGAGTCATACTCATAGCTGAATGACACATACATCAGAAGAAACCAGCATTTGAAGAATGGCTTCAAAGACGCAATAAAAAACTACCTCTAAAGCTGATAAAGGAACCACAATTTTTTCCCCCAGTTAATAAGCCTCAAAAAGAAAAAAAAATGGAGGAATCTTCATTGTCGTTGTCCTGCTTAGAAGATTCACCAATTAACACACATTACCACTGACTTCCTGAAAAACTGCTTGGAAGAACAATTAAAGGCTAAAACTAACCAAAAAAAAAATAAAAACATAAAAGAAACAAAGCATCAGATTAGTTGTCTGTCAGAAGGAGTCAAGTCAATGGAAGAAAGACTAGTGAATCTAGAATTCCGTCTGGTGAGCAAAATTTCTCAAAGGGATCAGGCTACGCATAAAAGTCTATAACATTAGTTTCAACCACGGTGATAACTACAAAAGGTAGGATAGACATTTTGATTAATATCAGGAACGTATGAAGGTTAATGATTAGTAAGTATAATGTGCCTAAGCAAATTACTGTATATAGATAGTCGACAGATAGTGTTTGCAACAAAACCCCTGTATGGATCTTTAAAAACATTAGTTGGTCTTATGGACTTTTATTTGGACTAGTGCTGGCCCTTTAAAAACAGTGTATGGACATATTGAAACTTTTGAGACACTTTTTCTGCCCCTTTGAATTCATGGGAAGGTGTGCCTCTTCCCCTCCCCCTGTTCTATTGTTCTCCAGCAGGGCGTTGTCCCAGGGACACTGCCAAACCAGTTGGAACTGGCTGCTTTGTTCCTCCTCGGTCAAAATATGACTTCCACCTATCTCTTGAACCACTTAACCGGTCAAGTGAATTTTGGATATGTTTGTCCCCATATTATGCTGGTTATAAAAATATAAGTTTTATTGATATTGTAAACTCACAATGTTACAAAAATGGCATAAAAGTATGTTTTTTAGTTTGGAGATAATTGAGTTGATACAGTAATTAACTCAATTATCTCCCAAGCAGAGGGGAGGATTCTCATTGTAAAAAGTGGGTGTGCTTATCCATGTGCCTTTATTTTATTGGTTGTTAAATTTATAGTTCCAGTGCCCCACAAGGTCCACGTGGGTGGTAACCTTGCTGGGAAAGTTGTATATAAGCAGGAATAAACGCTCATTGGAGTCAGTTCTTCTTCACCCTCAATCTAGAGTTGTGTTTCTTATTGGGGGTAACCAGCTATACAGCTAATCACACTAGCTCTTTTAAGAGCTCTCTCACCTGGAAGACTACTGGATGCTGAGAATACCCCCTTACCCATCGGGAGAAGGACACCCTCCGGCGGTTAGAACCCCTCTACTCTCCGGGGTAACCGCTACAATTGTTTGGCAGCGGCGGGATGGTCCTATCTTCCTAGAGGAGGTATTACATCCATGGAGAATCAATATGAGAAACTGAAAAGGCTAACTTTGAAGGATCTACTGGAGAGCCGTGGACGTCCAGCTAGTAACAAACCACGATGGGAACTGATAGCCGAACTGGTTGAATTGGATCAGAGCAACACAATGGCCAACTCCACCCCACCAAACAGAGAAGAAGACGAAATCCAGAGAGTGGTGCAAGGGAGGCTGGCCCTCTATGGACCAAACCCACCTGTGGAACTGGTAACACAGCTTCTCAACGCAGCTATGGAGGAGGCGAGGGAGAAAAGAGCCCATCACCTAAAGGTACTAGCCGCACAAAGACCGGAAAGCAAAACGGTACTACCGAATGTAAACACCAGCGAGCCGAAAAAGATACCATTCGCAGTGTTTAAAGCGTACCAGGGGACAGATGGAGAGATCGATGGATATTTGGCCGATTTTGAACGGCAATGTGCACTGCATCAAGTAACTCCCGAGGAATGGGTTACAATTTTGTCCGGCAAATTGTCGGGAAAAGCCAATTAAGCTTTTCATGCCATCCCAACCGAGGATATTGCAAATTATGCCACTGTCAAGGAAGCTTTACTGTTCCGGTATGCAGTAACACCCGAAGCATACTGGTGACGGTTTAGGGAATCCAAGTGGAAAAATGGGGATTCCTACTCGGAATGGGCCTGTACACTACATCGTACCGCGTCCCATTGGATACAAGGATGTCAAGCCAAGACAGGCGAGGAAGTCCTGCAACTATTTTTGCTGGAACATTTCATAGGAGCTGTAACGGCACCCCAGGCATAAAAGTGTTAAACCGCCATTTAGTAGATCTTCCCCTTCCAGAGACAAAGGCACAGCTACTGTAGACACCAATGCACCGTACCGGAGAAGAATACAAATGCTCTAAAACATATGAATGCTGTAAACAGTCGAATAGGAAAAAACATACAAAAGGTTTACACTCCTAGCAGTCGAACTGGAACAGCATACAATAAATCCCCCCAAGAATGAGACAAGGCTCCGTGTTGAGGATCAAAACAGGAACAGACAGAGCTGTGGGTTTATTGTTTTTATATACACATTCTTACACATTAGTACCACCCACAGGGTTTTGTAAAACAACCAATAAACACGAACAATACACTCAGACACTCCCACACAAAATCCTCCCCTCTGCCTGTGATACAATTACCTTACACAATGGGTTAGTGTAATTATCACAGGCAGAGAAATACAGATTTTCCACATTATTCATTATTCAACTTTAAAAGTATGCATCACATTCACATAAAACTTACATTTTCAGAATCAGCATACTCCAAATACAAACATATGTCATACAAATTGGTCCAGTGGGTCAAAAGTTAGATCAAAGTCCTTTGTGACCAAATGAAGCATGGCTTTTCTGCCCAAAACCAGTTCCACAGAGTCTTCTATCCTGGAGATAATTGAGAAGTAATCCAATTATCTCCAAGGACAAAGGCAAAACTCCATTAGCCACATGGAAGCAAAAGACAGTAAAATACAATAAAATACACAAGGTTATATTTATTACATAAAATACAGACATGCAACATATCCCCAGATAGCTTAGGTCTGAGCGCACATTATTACTGAATGGCGCTCAGACCACACACATACAGTTCAATTGCCATGGAGCCAAAGTCTTTTATTACACGAATAGGCTCCATGGCATAGCTATCTGGGTTAAATGAGTTAATTCAGTAAATCCGAGAATCTACTGAACACCAGGGCAGAAATACATGAATAGACCTTTCTGCATAGGAAAATAAAGTATTTAAATGCCGGTTCATAGTCAAAAGGCAGCAGGCAGGCAACCAGGCTCCTCCAATGCACAGTGGCAAGATTGGTCTCGTCACAGGAGCATTGCAACCGGGCCTGAAGGAATGGGTCCAGGACCGGCGACCACTCACGTTACAGGACGCAGCACACCTGGCGGATGAATACACCGATTCCCGACGCCCAGAACCAACCACTGTATGTCCTCGCCCCGAGCCGGTCGCTGCTAAACCACCTCAGAGGGCAGAGTTCCGGGCTCCGGTTCCCCCAGCTCCTGCTCGTTATTCTGGACCCCCGAGGTCACAACAGAATTTGGTCAAGGTACGGTGCCATGGGTGCCAACAGATGGGGCACCTCTGAATCAACTGCCCCCTGGAACAATCCAGGTCCGCCTGGGGAAGACCCTCCAACCGACCTCAACCTACACCAGTTGCCCACTGCTTGGAAGCTGAACCCGAGGCGGAGGAATATCTGGGGGTATTGTATGAGGTGGATCCCATTCAAGCCGCCACTCAGGATAATCGTCAACAACATCGCCAGGAGGTACTCGTCAATGGTCAATCAGCGCAGGGCCTACAAGACACCGGGGCCAAATTAACTCTTGTCCAGCGACACCTGGTCCGCAACAATGATCGTACTGGAAAGACTGTCGCTGTTCGCGTTGCCGGAGGAGCTATTTATCGCCTTCCCACTGCCCGAGTTCATCTCAACTGGGGAGCCGGATCGGGTACAGTTCAAGTGGGAATTAGGGACAACCTTCCAGCTGAAGTATTGCTGGGCAATGACCTTGGGCCCCTCACTTCAGCCTATGCGCCTACCGCAGCTGCTCATCTGGTCTCCCGTGCCCAAACACGCAACGCTGAGAACAATCCACCGGTCGGGGAGACCCAGGTAAGACATACTGACCCCTTGACAAAAACCCTAGCCATGACGACCCTAGCCTGGGATACGCCAAAGGAATTTGGTAGAGAGACTAGGACTGACCCCTCCCTCAATAAGTATCGTCTTTTGGCAGAGACAGGTCAGCCAGGCTCAGAAGGGGAAGCTTTGTATGGAAACAGGACAGGCTATACCGAGTGTCCGACTCGTCACCCGGGAGTCCGCCCTTTGCAGAAGCGCCAGTTGGTAGTTCCAAGAAAATACAGACGGAAGCTTCTCCGAATTGGGCATGACATCCCATTAGCAGGACATTTGGGGATGACTCGCACATCTGCCCGAGTAACCCAGCACTTCTTTTGGCTGAGGGTCCCTACGGATGTGCCACATTATTGCCAGACCTGTGATGTTTGCCAGTGCGTTGGGAAGCGAGGAGATCATCCCAAGGCAAAGCTACTGCCCATGCCCATTATAGAGGAATCTTTCAGCCGGATAGCGGTAGACTTAATAGGTCCCCTCAAACGGCCTAGTCCATCCAGTAAACAATTCATCCTTACGGTGGTGGACTATGCCACTCACTATCCCGAAGCTGTTGCCCTGTCCAATATACAGGCAGACACTGTTGCCAATGCCTTGGTTGGAATATTCGACCGGGGTGGGCTTCCCTAAAGAAATTCTCTCCGACCAAGGGACTCAGTTCATTGCTGAACTGACTCACCAATTATGGAAGGTCTGCCAGATTAAATCCCTCCTCAGTTCCCCGTACCACCCCCAGACAAACGGCCTCTGTGAACGTTTCAACGACACCCTCAAACAAATATTGAAGACGTTCACAGACGAATACCGGGACTGGGAACGGTTCCTGCCTCACCTCCTGTTTGCATACAGAGAGGTGCCCCAGGAATCCACAGGGTTTTCCCCCTTCGAGCTTGTATATGGGCGAAGGGTGCGAGGCCCCCTAGACCTCATTAGGGAGCACTGGGAGGGGAGCACCGAACAAGAGGGAGCCCCCGTCGTATCATACGTAGTACTGCTCTGGAACTGCATGGAACTGTTGGCTATGATGGTTAAGGAAAACCTCCAGGCGGCCCAGGGATGACAGAAAGTGTGGTACGACCAGGGTGCTCACCAGCGTACGTTCCAGGTAGGACAGAAAGTCCTAGTGTTAACACCCACGAAGCACGACAAGTTGCAAGCAGACCAACTTTCCACGTTAACATGCTCAAAGAATATCAGGAAAGACCAGAGGACATAGCTGCCGTCTGCTCCCCAGCCACTGACGATCCAGACAGCCTACCTTTACCTGACCTTTTGAGCAGACAGCCCCAAAGCAATCCCCTCAGTCAGAGAAAGTAAGGGGACCGACTGAGAGGAAGCAGATGACCTGCTTATTAGCTAGTAGGAGCCAAACCTTCTCCCAAGAGCCAGGGTTCACCATGTTAGCCACCCATAGGGTGGAAACCCCAGGACAGGCTCCGATTAGAAAACCCCCATACCGGATACCTGATGCCGTCAGGGCCGGTATGAGGGAAGAGATACAGGAGATATTGAGGTTAGGGGTCATTGAGCCCCTGGGCATCCCCAGTAGTCCTGGTGCCAAAGAAGGATGGGACTACCCGGTTCTGCGTGGACTATCGGCGGCTAAATGACAAAACCGTGACGGATGCCTACCCCATGCCCTGTGTGGACGAGTTATTGGATCGCATTGCCAGGGGACGCTATCTGACCACTATTGGCTTCTGTAAGGGGTACTGGCTGATTCCCCTGGCCGAGGAGGCTATCCCCAAGTCAGCCTTTGTCACCCCGTTTGGCCTGTACCAATTTAAGGTCATGCCATTTGGGATGAAAAATGCCCCACATTCCAACGCTTGGTGGATAGACTCCTTGATGGCTTCCAGGATTTCGCCAGTGCGTACCTGGACAACAATGCAATCTATAGCGCGTCCTGGGAAGAACATCTGAGGCATGTGGGGATAGTGCTAGATCAAAAGACTTTAGAACCAGACAAATGTAATATCGGCATGGCGGAAGTCCAGTATCTGGGAAACCGGGTCGGGTGTGGGCGGCAGCGACCAGAGCCTGCCAATATAGAAGCTGTCACTAACTGGCCCGCACTCCGGACCAAGACCCCTTCCTGGGGACAGTGGGGTATTATAGATGCTTTGTACCCGACTACAGCACCATAGCTAAGCCCCTGACTGAACTCCCGAAAAAGAACCTTCCCCGAAAGGTCCTGTGGTCTCCCGCCTGTGAAACCACTTTTCAAACCCTAAAAGATGCTCTTGTAAATGCTCCTGTGTTGGCTGCCCCAGTCCCTAACAAACGCTTTATAGTCCACACAGACGCTTCCTTGTTCGGACTGGGGGCAGTTTTAAGCTTAGTGGGAGAAGACGGAGGAGAACACCCGGTCGCTTACATCAGCCGCACACTATTGCCATGGGAAGTGAGTTACGCCGCCGTTGAAAAAGAGTGCTTGGCTTTGGTGTGGGCACTGAAGAAGCTCACCCCTTCTTGTATGGACGGAAATTCACATTGGTGAACAGGGTGGCTGAACAGGGTGGCCGGGGACAACGGACGCTTATTAAGATGGAGCTCAGCGCTACAGCCCTACAATTTTAACATACAATACCGCCCTGGTAAACAAAATGTCAACGCCGATGGGCTATTCCGCCAGACCGAACT
This sequence comes from Pelobates fuscus, assembly GCF_036172605.1. Lineage (NCBI taxonomy): Eukaryota > Metazoa > Chordata > Amphibia > Anura > Pelobatidae > Pelobates > Pelobates fuscus. Next base: position 180,907,075 of record NC_086318.1, on the reverse strand, counting down.
CAGCCCATAACCTGATGACCAGACATCCTCCAGTGGACCCGAAAAGGATCCAACCGAGTCTGCTGGAGTGTTCCACAAAGGGGGAGCAATGTAACAAAACCCCTGTATGGATCTTTAAAAACATTAGTTGGTGGGGACTTTTATTTGGACTAGTGCTGGCCCTTTAAAAACAGTGTATGGACATATTGAAACTTTTGAGACACTTTTTCTGCCCCTTTGAATTCATGGGAAGGTGTGCCTCTTCCCCTCCCCCTGTTCCATTGTTCTCCAGCAGGGCGTTGTCCCAGGGACACTGCCAAACCAGTTGGAACTGGCTGCTTTGTTCCTCCTCGGTCAAAATATGACTTCCACCTATCTCTTGAACCACTTAACCGATTCAAGTGAATTTTGGATATGTTTCTCCCCAACTTATGCTGGTTATAAAAATATATAAATATAAGTTTTATTGATATTGCATGTAAAAATCACAATGATACAAAAAAGGCATAAAAGTATGTTTTTTTAGCTTGGGAGATAATTGAGTTTATACAGTAATTAACTCAATTATCTCCCAAGCAGAGGGGAGGATTCTCATTGTAAAAAGTGGGTGTGCTTATCCATGTTCCTTTATTTTATTGGTTGTTACATTTACAGTTCCAGTGCCCCACAAGGTCCATGTGGGTGGTAACCTTGCTGGGAAAGTTGTATATAAGAAGGAATAAACGCTCATTGGAGTCAGATCTTCTTCACCCTCAATCTAGAGTTTTGTCTCTTATTGGGGGTAACCAGCTATACAGCTAATCACACTAGCTCTTTTAAGAGCTCTCTTTTAAGAGCACCCATCGGGAGAAGGACACCCTCCGGCGGTTGAAACCCCTCTACTCTCCGGGGTAACCGCTACAGTGTTACTAAGACACAGATATTCTTAAGGTTAAAGATAGAGACAGGCATATATCAACATGAATTTTTAACAGGAAATTTTCCCAGGGAGGCCCCCGACTGGTTGCATGTGGTAAAGAGTGTGACAGGGGCGATACCAGAGATTAGGGAAAGGATGCTGGAGATTAGTGTCACAAGAGTTTTGTGGCGAAACCAACTTCGCCACTGTGAACTGGAGAAGCCTGGTTGCTAGCCTCCTGCCCTGCGACTATGGCCCCTGGACATATTGCACTGTAAAAACTATATTTGGGCATGTAATAGTTTATATTACTGCTACCGGGCCTTTAAGGGCCATCCGTGGACATATTGGGACTTTTGGGACTACTGTCCCTTTAAGACTGTGGAGCATATTCCAGTATACTGCCTTTAATATTACATATGTATTTATGTGTTGAGTTTAACCTGGGATATGTATGCAGCATTCACCTGATTGTTCGGTAGAATCACTCCCTTCAGTATATTGAGTGAAACTACCGAACAACCAGACCACCCAGGAATAAGTGTGCCTCCAATTACCGGTTGCAACAATGTTGCAAACGGGTAATTGGCAATCAGTGTAATATATTCTTTGTCCTCTGGGTGGCCGCCATTCGGGAAAATAACACGTGGCGGCGGCCATCTTAAACTACCGAACAGCGGTGTTTTGCCGTCGAGTGTCTGGAACTAAAATCGGACACTCGACTAGGCAAACACTGCTGAGACCTCCATACTTCCAGAAATTCGTATAGAAACTACCGAATGGCCCGCCGTTCGGTAGAAAGAACCCCACAAACAAGGGAATTCATTCAAACCCTCTCCAGGCTCTATAACACAGGCAATTTGCCTGTTTCTATTCCCTTGTTTGTGACCGACCGCAGGGCCAAAATGCATGGAACTGTTTTCGGATACTTTACCCATGAGGTCGGTCAATACTTTAAAGTCCCATAACTCCCGAACCGTTTATCCGAATGGGCTGATTTTAACGTATGTTGTTCCTCCAGACTAGGGCTATCTGGAGATATTGGATTTGTGGATGTACCCCAAGTATTTAGGGTACATCCAAAACTTGGGTAAAACTATGTCCCTGTTAATTGTGTTAACCATTGTCTCTGGGATAGACTCGGTTTTATCTGCACTCTCTCAATATATCGATCATCATCTACAACCTTTGGTCAAGAAGACTCCAGCATTTTTACAAGACTCTATGAGTCTATTGAATATCCTAAAAAATTTTAGTTGGCAAGAAGACTATTTACTCGCAACTTGCGATGTATCTAGCCTCTATACCATCATCCAACATGATATAGGGTGCAAAGCCGTCGAATTTTATCTCGAGGCCACTGAGGCATATGGAGACCCCCAAAAGTCGTTTATTCTGGAGGGAATTCGCATGATCCTACAGAACAACTATTTTTGGTTTGAGGAGGAGTTCTTTATGCAAATTAAAGGTACGGCTATGGGGACCAAGTTTGCGCCAAGTTATGCGAATTTATTCAAGTCTTTTTGGGAACGTTCTTTCGTCTTTGGGGGACATGGCTTTGGCGCAAACTTGGTCCTCTACAAGAGATATATTGATGATATTTTTATTATTTGGAAGGGGCCGGAGAAGACTCTTTTAGAATTTTTTACTCACCTTAACGATAATGAGTGGGGAATCTCCCTCACACAAAATGTGAGCAATAATAATGTTGATTTTCTGGATCTGAATGTTTTTATCCAGGACCAAGTTTTAATGACTAAAACTTTTTTTAAAAAGGTAGATGTTAACAGCTTCATCGAATTGGATAGCTGCCACCATCGTCCTTGGCTAAACAACATACCCAAAGGACAGTTCCTGCGGATACGAAGGAACTGTACCAAAAAAGAGGACTATACTAGTCAGGCTATGTCCCTTAAAAATCAGCTTATACAAAAAGGGTATGAGAGTGACGACTTACAGGAAAAAATAGATCAAGTCGGGGACATGGACAGATCTCCCCTGTTACAATATAAAAGTAAAAAAGATTTAGGCGAACAAAAACAGATCCCCTTTATTTTTAATTTTTCTAGCAATATAGGTGCCATCAAGAAAATTATTAATAAAAATTGGCACATTTTACAACACGAGGAGGACATTAAACAATTTGTAGGAAAAAAGCCCAAATTTATATTCAGGGGTGCAAGAAACCTTAAACAGATGGTAACTTCCAGTTTTATTAAAACCGAAGTACCAAGAAACTTTTTGAGTGACTGGACACAAGAACAGAAAGGTTTTTTCTACTGTGGGTCGTGCAGAGCCTGCTGCAATACCCTAAAACGGAATAATAAGAAGGTAGAGAAGTTCCATTCTACAGTGACTAAAAAAGAATATCATATTAAAACTTTAATCACTTGTCACTCTACTTATGTCATCTATCTTTTACAATGTAGTTGCGGATATCAATATGTGGGGAAAACGTCTCGCCAACTCAAAATTAGGCTTGGTGAACATCTGAGAAATATCCAAAAAGGGTTTCCGAACCACAGTGTATCGAGACACTTTTTACAACATCATGGCTCGGACCCTAAGTTCCTTAGCTTTTTTGCTATTGAAAAAGTAGTGGGACACTGGAGAGGCGGAGATATATCGAAAGCCCTGAGTTTAAAAGAATCCAAGTGGATTTTCGAATTACGCTCCCTGGCCCCAAAAGGTCTCAACATTGATTTTGAGATCAATAAATTGTTATAATTGATGGTATCTGAGGACTCACTTACGAGGATTTTTTTAGTATACATTTTTTCTATTTTTTGGTCCTTTTTAGGATTTTTTATTTAAATTTTACTATTTATAAACATTTTATCTTTTAACTCTTTTCTGGTCTAGTTGGTTGAGATCGGGTTATTCTTGGACAGCTATTTTTTATATTTTAGTTCTCTTTGTATAGGATTTTTTATATAAGGTTTATCTAATATTGTTAGATTAATGCACCCTTATAAATGCAGTATATCTATTATCTGTATCTATGAGTTATAGAAAGGGTTGCATTTATATTTGTATAGTGGTTGTTGTTATTAATTATGTATATTTTGTGTTTTCTTTTACTTATATGCAATATGTGCCTTACGTATGGAAACACTCATAAGAGGACTGATTGCCCACTCTTAAGATGGCCACCTTGCCCTCAATTTCAAACGGACACTCCTATACTCTCAGGAGAACGAAGAGAGAGGTCCTGCCCCCTCATTATGTAACCGGAAGTAATATCGATGGTTTTGGAGGATATACACGTCACCGGAAGTGACGCGACGGGCGGACTCCATTTTCGGACATGTGACCGGAAATGACGAAACGGAATACCGAGAGGACCTTGGATATACCTATTTTCACAGTCACACATGATTTTGTTGTACCATGGTGGTTGACTGTGATGGGGATAGGAGATATTGATTGCTTATACTGCTCATTTTCTGTATATTGTATATTGATTTATTTATATGCCCTTCCGAACCGGATGTGTAGCCATATTGGAGGTGGCAGACGACATCCGGTCCGGACCATATTAGGCTAATTACATATACAAGTGTTGTGAATTGTTTAATTAAGTAGGTAATGATCCCCCTATAAAAACTGTGGTATATCCATTGTAATTTAGAAGAGCACCTGAGGAAGACCATATTCAGTTGGTTGAAACGCGTTGTGTGTGCAATATTGCTTTTTGTATCTTATCTTTTAACTATTTGTTAAAATAAACTACTATCCTGATACTCCTGGCTCCTGGCTCCTGGCTCCTGACTCCTGACTCCAAACTTGATGATCATAGAGACCTAAGGGGAACTGGCCTGAGGATCCAAACAAATGTGCATGTCCCATTTAAGTGACATGAAAGCTGTATAAGTCCTGAGCCTACTTTGAAACGGCTCAAAAAAGTGTGAGTGATTCCATCTCAAATCTTTACTTTAAAGTATATATATTATACAGGTTGCACTATGTTCTTCTCTGTATTTATATTTTTTATATAGGGATTTTTCCATTTGTCAAATCCTATCATTGTGTACTAAGAAGGAGATACCTATATTGCTATACCCCAGGTAACCACTCCTGTTTGGTGTGTGTGTGCGCTTAAACTTTTTTGGTTGTACATGTTTCTATAAGTATATATAGTGGTGATATACTTGGTTTCGGCTGCACCACCCATCGATTTGACCCTTTAGCGCCACTTCTATACTTTTTTCTGTTACTTGTATACTGTTTACCACTGTATAGATGTCAGGGTACCTGAGGCCTCTACCTCTAAGGGAGGTAGAGACTTGGTGGTTTATCCGTCCAGGCGAGCTGTTTCCTCCGTTCCTCGCGGTTCATCCAGTCACTTAAACACCGGCCGCGAGGAATCCACGTCCTTTTCTAGCAGGACGCTCAATACGTGACGTCATGACGCTATCACGAGCGACCTGTCACTCAAGTGTCCGATATCCAATCGGTACTTGTCAGAGGCGTGATTACCATCCAGAGCCAGGGTATTTAAGCTTACTTCTCACTTCAGCTCATTGCCCTGTCGTGGTTCTAGCTTGTCTAGTCACTCAGCGCTCTGGTATTCTTGTTTGCTCTATTGGTTTTGACTCGGCTCGTTGTACTACCCTGCTTCTCTGTTATCCCTTGACCCGGCTTGTCTCTCGCTTATCTGTCTTCTCGTTCCCTCGACCTCGGCTTGTCTCTGACTATTCTCTATTACTCTCGGTACGTTAGTCCGGCCATTCTAAGGCCCGGTATACGTACCTTTCCTCTCTTTGTACTCTGCGTGTTGGATCCCTGTCCCGATCCTGACATTACGACAGGGCCAATGGATCCTGCAGGTACAAACAGTCAGCTTGGTTCTTCGGATCCCAGGTTTGACGCCATGGAGCATAGGATGGATCAGATGGCTTTGGCACTACAGGCACTTTTGTCTCGTGCTAGTAATCCACCTGAGGAGACACGTACTCCTTCTATTTCTCCTGCAGTCTCAGGTCTAGAGGTAGCCACTGTAGGTGCTTCTTCCCGTATTACCCCACCAGTACGTTATGGCGGGTCACCGGAAAAGTGTCGTGGCTTTCTAAACCAGATTAGCATCCATTTCGAATTACAACCCCGCTCTTACCCTACTGATAGAGCGAAGGTTGGATTTATTATCACTCTACTCATTGAAAAAGCTTTGAGATGGGCCAATCCTTTATGGGAGAATGATAACCCACTAGTCTATAATTATAATGCCTTTGTAGCTGCGTTTAGAAGAACTTTTGACCCCCCTGGTAGGAAGGTCAATGCAGCTAGATTACTGTTGCGCCTTAGACAAGACAATCAAACACTTGTGGATTATGCACTAGAGTTCAGGTCCTTGGCGGCAGAAGTTAAGTGGAACGAACAGGCTTATATAGATGTGTTTCTGAATGGGTTATCAGATGTAATCCTTGACGAGGTCGCTACTAGAGAACTCCCTGAAAATTTGGAGGATTTAATTTCTTTTATATCTCGTATTGATGAACGCTTAAGAGAGAGGCTGAACACTCGAGATAGGACCCGTAGACCCTCCTTTAAACTAGCGCCTACTTTTCAAATTTCTGAGTTCGAGGACTTACGTATTCCTGAACCTATGCAGATAGGCAGTACTCATCTCACAGAGAGTGAGAGACAGTACAGGAGAAGGGAGGGCTTATGTATGTATTGTGGAGTCAGGGGTCATTTACGCCTAAACTGTCCCAATCGTTCGGGAAACGCTCGCACCTAAGTTCCTCTAGAGGACAGGCCTTGGGTGTTTCTACTTTGTCCTCTATTCACAACTACAAAGAGCTCAGGCTTCTGTTACCCGTTTCTTTAAAGTGGGAGAAGGGAGTAGTTAAGACTATGGCACTAATCGATTCTGGAGCTGCTGAGAGCTTTATAGATCAGGGTTTTGCTGCCAAGCATGCTATTCCATCCCAGTTAAAGGAGACACCACTGGCCGTTGAGGCCATCGATGGTAGACCGTTACTTGAGCCTGTTATTTTCCATGAGACCATACCGATTAACTTAACTGTTGGCATCCTACATAGAGAAGACATATCCTTACTGCTCATTTCTTCTCCGTCTATTCCCATAGTGCTGGGGTACTCCTGGTTGAGGAGACATAACCCTATTATTAATTGGGAGTCAGGGGAGATAGTTTCGTGGGGACAGAATTGTCAAGAGAAATGCTTGCGGAAAGTCTCACCTCTCGGCTTAACCAATACAGCGGCTAACTCTGATAATCCTACAGAGACACAAATTCCGTCTCAGTATCTAGATTTAAAGGCTGTATTTGACAAAAAGAAAGCCGATACCTTACCCCCACACAGGTCCTTTGATTGCAAAATTAACCTACTCCCTGGTACCATGCCGCCCAGAGGTCATGTATACCCGTTATCTACGAAAGAGAACTCAGTTCTAGAGGAGTATATTCACGAAAATTTAGACAAGGGATTCATTAGAAGGTCCTCCTCCCCTGCCGGGGCTGGATTTTTTTTTGTTAAAAAGAAGGATGGTTCTTTGAGACCTTGTATTGATTATCGAGGCCTAAATAAGATAACCATTAAAAATGCCTACCCAATCCCCTTGATTACCGAACTCTTCGATCGTTTGAAGGGCTCTACAATTTTCACCAAGTTAGACCTCAGAGGGGCATATAACTTGGTGAGAATCCAGCAGGGACATGAGTGGATGACGGCATTCAATACTCGATATGGTCACTATGAATATACTGTTATGCCTTTTGGGTTATGCAATGCACCAGCTGTATTCCAGGATCTGATAAATGAGGTTCTTAGGGAATTTCAGCAAGATTGCGTCATTGTATACCTAGATGATATACTCATTCATTCTAGTGACATTGAGATTCATCACAAGCAAGTCAGGAGGGTTTTGCACAAGCTTCTCCAGCATGGCTTGTACTGCAAGTTGGAGAAATGTAGCTTTGATCAAACCCAGGTAACCTTTCTCGGCTATGTGATCTCGGGGGAGGGATTTAAGATGGATCCGGATAAGCTCCAATCCATTCTAGAGTGGCCTTTACTCAAAGGTCTTAAAGCCGTACAGAGATTTATTGGTTTTTCTAATTATTATAGGCGCTTTATTAAGGGCTATTCTTCCATTATCGCACCTATCACTAACATGACCAAACAGGGGGCTGATACTAAGAATTGGACTACTGAAGCTCTTCTAGCGTTCAAAACTCTCAAGGAGCTTTTCGCTTCCGCTCCAATTTTAGTTCACCCCGACACTTCTCTGCCTTTTCTACTTGAGGTAGACGCATCAGAGACTGGTTTAGGTGCTGTCCTATCTCAAAGGTTGGGTGTTGATAAACCATTACATCCATGTGGATTTTTCTCTAAAAAATTGACCGGTACTGAGAGCAGGTATGACATTGGTGACAGAGAATTACTAGCGGTTATCAAGGCTTTGAAAGAGTGGAGACATTTATTGGAAGGTACTTTACATCCTGTTACCATTCTGACAGACCACAAAAACTTGTCTTATATCGGAGAGGCCAAGCGTCTGTCCTCCAGGCAGGCTCGTTGGTCATTGTTTCTTACCCATTTCAATTACGTTCTGACTTACAGACCTGGGTCAAAGAATTCTAAAGCCGATGCGCTATCTCGCCAATATGAGCCCTCTGCCTCAGTTGAACCACTGTTGTCCTCCATTGTACCCAAATGCAATATTATTGCTAATACCAGTCTCAAAATTCATTCTCCGCTACTTGACCAGATCTTGAAGTCACAACATCTAGCTCCTGGAAACACTCCTGAGGGAAGAAACTTTGTTCCTCCTGAATTTCAACTGGAGCTCTTACAATGCTTTCACGAAAGTAAATTAGCTGGTCATCCTGGTATTCGCAAGACATACTCTCTGATATCCAAGGATTTCTGGTGGCCTTCACTTCGAAAAGATATTGAGGAGTTCGTCGCAGCTTGTGAGACTTGTGCCACGACTAAACTACCTCATGCATCTCCATGTGGCCTGTTACACCCCTTGGACATTCCTGTGAAACCTTGGTCCTGTTTGTCCATAGACTTTATCGTTGATTTGCCTGCTTCCAAGAGACAGACTGTTATTCTCACGGTGGTGGATAGATTTACTAAGATGGCCCATTTCGTGCCATTACCTAAACTTCCGACTTCTCCTGAATTGGCGGAGATTTTTGCGAGAGAGGTTTTTCGCCTACATGGGATTCCTTCAGAGATTGTTTCTGATAGAGGTTCTCAATTTGTCTCACGTTTCTGGAGATCCTTTTGTTCTCAAATGGGCATCAAATTGAACTTCTCCTCTGCCTATCACCCTCAGTCTAACGGAGCTGCTGAACGTACTAATCAAAAGATCGAACAGTATCTACGTTGCTTTGTTTCCGAACACCAGGACGATTGGGTCGGTCTGATTCCTTGGGCAGAGTTCGCACACAATAACCTTGTTTGCGATTCAACTCGCTCTAGCCCTTTCTTCATGAACTATGGCTTTCATCCTTCGATTTTTCCTTCGGTTTCCTCTTCTCAGGGGATACCGTCGGTTGATGATCATGTCGCCAACCTGAAGAAATTATGGGATCAGACTCGGCAAATTCTATTACATAGTTCCTCGCTGTTCAAGAAACACGCTGACAAGCATAGAAGAGCGGCTCCTGTTTTTGTTCCTGGGGATAGGGTATGGTTGAGTACCAAGAATATTCGCCTAAAAGTTCCATCTATGAAATTTGCTCCTCGCTACATAGGCCCTTACAGGGTTCTTACTCGTATCAATCCGGTTGCGTATCGCCTTGCTCTGCCACCTGCCTTACGCATTCCTAACTCCTTTCATGTCTCCTTGTTGAAACCTCTTATTTGCAACAAATTCTCCTCTAAGGTCTCCTCACCTCGTCCTGTTCAGGTGGAGGGTCGGGAGGAGTACGAGGTCAGCTCCATCATTGACTCCAGAATTTCAAGGGGAAAATTGCAATATCTGGTCAACTGGAGGGGATATGGTCCTGAGGAGAGGAGTTGGGTACCTCAGGAGGACGTTCATGCTTCTCGCCTTCGCAGAGCATTTCACCTCCGCTTCCCATCTCGCCCCGGTTCATTCCGCCCGGTGGGCGTATCTGAGAGGGGGGGTACTGTCAGGGTACCTGAGGCCTCTACCTCTAAGGGAGGTAGAGACTTGGTGGTTTATCCGTCCAGGCGAGCTGTTTCCTCCGTTCCTCGCGGTTCATCCAGTCACTTAAACACCGGCCGCGAGGAATCCACGTCCTTTTCTAGCAGGACGCTCAATACGTGACGTCATGACGCTATCACGAGCGACCTGTCACTCAAGTGTCCGATATCCAATCGGTACTTGTCAGAGGCGTGATTACCATCCAGAGCCAGGGTATTTAAGCTTACTTCTCACTTCAGCTCATTGCCCTGTCGTGGTTCTAGCTTGTCTAGTCACTCAGCGCTCTGGTATTCTTGTTTGCTCTATTGGTTTTGACTCGGCTCGTTGTACTACCCTGCTTCTCTGTTATCCCTTGACCCGGCTTGTCTCTCGCTTATCTGTCTTCTCGTTCCCTCGACCTCGGCTTGTCTCTGACTATTCTCTATTACTCTCGGTACGTTAGTCCGGCCATTCTAAGGCCCGGTATACGTACCTTTCCTCTCTTTGTACTCTGCGTGTTGGATCCCTGTCCCGATCCTGACAATAGATAAGGCTGCTTAGGAAAATGTCTATATTTGAGTTAAGACAAAATTGGTGCAATTTGGCACATGAAAAGTTTGGTGTTGATACTCAGATTGACGAACCTACAATTACTCTGAGTGACAACCTAGACGAAAGTATGTTTCAATTAGAGAAACTACTTATTCGTGAGTTAAAAATTAAATGGGAGATATTTACTTTGGAGAAATATCTTGAGAGAGAAATCACCCCTAGGGGGCTGAGGTTTACTAAGTTCCCCACATTTAATAGAGAAAAGGAGAGTTTTATCAAAATTTGGACTACTGCTTTGGAATCATTTTCAATTACCATGATTAACATCATTATCACTGAAAGAAGAGATAATTTACGAGAAATTGATGAGTTAATTAAGGGAATTAAAGTCAGACTAGAACCCTTTGTAGGGACAAGGGATTTTGAGAGTCTCTCAGAAAGAATTACGGCTAAAATAAATAAAATTGAGAAAAGTCTTATCTTTAACAAAAAAAAGAAATTTAATAGGGATCTTGATGATTATGCTAATAATGAGGTTAGGGTGTTACCAAAGCCCAGAAAAGACAATAATCATCAGAGACAAAAAGAGAGACTGAGGACCCCAGGAGTTAAGGGGAAACCCTCTTTTCAATACCGAAATAGTGACACTCACCAGTACTCTGTGCCTTATAACAACCACAGAGGTGGGAAAGGAGTTCCTCGATCTCCAATCGAGGATACTCGTAGGCCCTATAACCATAAACCCTATTTTCGGGAGAATACACCTTTGAAATCTGGGAAGACCTTCCAAACCGAAAGATTGAGATCTGACTACCCTGGACCTGCGCCACTTCCTCAGAGATGGAGCAGGTTCAGAGAAAGAAAGACCTCTCATAATAGGAGGAGAAGCCCAATTAGGGGTAATTCCCCATATATACCCCTTAAAAATCGGTTTGAGGCTCTTAGAACTGAACCTAGGGAGGATGTTTTTTTAGGGAACCGAATGGGGAGGAAAACCCCGATAAAAGAAACCCTAAGGAAAAGGACCAGAAAATCAGAAGAGGAAAGAGAGGAGGGAGAGGAGGGGGAGATTATGCCGGGAAAAAGGAGACAGAGGGAAGTGAGATAAGAATTTTTAATTTATCCAATAGAGTCCTTTCTAAAGCAGAAGAAGGGATTCTATCGAAAAGTTTTAAATTTGTACCTAGCTGTCCAGTAAATAAATTTGAAGTTTTTCTTGATCTCAACCGCTATACCAGGAAGCTATGTTTAAAGAAATTTTTTAATAAACAAGATCCTATCATACCAGATACATTGGTTAATTTAGCTCCAGTGAGTGGCAATTTGGGAGTTATTCACACTGATTTAAAGAAAAAATCAGATTTTTTTCCCACTTTTCTGAAAACAGATAATATTAAGGTCTTTGAAAATTCTTGTTTGACTGACATACATAATATAAAGCCCCTTACTAAGTTTGAACATAATATCTCTTTTCAAGAGAGAAAAGCTATAGACTCAATTAAAAAGGATATATCTATAGTTGTTAAACCAGCAGACAAGGGGGGAGGAATAGTTGTCCTTGATAAAAGTTGGTATATACGGGAAATATACAGACAACTGAATGACATAACTACATATGTAAAACTTAAGAATAATCCCCTAGAAGGAATTAGAAAAAATTTAAAAATATTTTTGGAGAAAGGTTTGGAGGATAATATTTTAGATAAGAAAGAATTTTCCTTCCTACTCCCTGAACATCCGAGAGTTCCTGTCATATATATATTGCCCAAAATCCATAAGGACGTAACCAACCCCCCAGGGCGCCCCATTGTCTCTGGGATAGACTCGGTTTTATCTGCACTCTCTCAATATATCGATCATCATCTACAACCTTTGGTCAAGAAGACTCCAGCATTTTTACAAGACTCTATGAGTCTATTGAATATCCTAAAAAATTTTAGTTGGCAAGAAGACTATTTACTCGCAACTTGCGATGTATCTAGCCTCTATACCATCATCCAACATGATATAGGGTGCAAAGCCGTCGAATTTTATCTCGAGGCCACTGAGGCATATGGAGACCCCCAAAAGTCGTTTATTCTGGAGGGAATTCGCATGATCCTACAGAACAACTATTTTTGGTTTGAGGAGGAGTTCTTTATGCAAATTAAAGGTACGGCTATGGGGACCAAGTTTGCGCCAAGTTATGCGAATTTATTCATGTCCTTTTGGGAACGTTCTTTCGTCTTTGGGGGACATGGCTTTGGCGCAAACTTGGTCCTCTACAAGAGATATATTGATGATATTTTTATTATTTGGAAGGGGCCGGAGAAGACTCTTTTAGAATTTTTTACTCACCTTAACGATAATGAGTGGGGAATCTCCCTCACACAAAATGTGAGCAATAATAATGTTGATTTTCTGGATCTGAATGTTTTTATCCAGGACCAAGTTTTAATGACTAAAACTTTTTTTAAAAAGGTAGATGTTAACAGCTTCATCGAATTGGATAGCTGCCACCATCGTCCTTGGCTAAACAACATACCCAAAGGACAGTTCCTGCGGATACGAAGGAACTGTACCAAAAAAGAGGACTATACTAGTCAGGCTATGTCCCTTAAAAATCAGCTTATACAAAAAGGGTATGAGAGTGACGACTTACAGGAAAAAATAGATCAAGTCGGGGACATGGACAGATCTCCCCTGTTACAATATAAAAGTAAAAAAGATTTAGGCGAACAAAAACAGATCCCCTTTATTTTTAATTTTTCTAGCAATATAGGTGCCATCAAGAAAATTATTAATAAAAATTGGCACATTTTACAACACGAGGAGGACATTAAACAATTTGTAGGAAAAAAGCCCAAATTTATATTCAGGGGTGCAAGAAACCTTAAACAGATGGTAACTTCCAGTTTTATTAAAACCGAAGTACCAAGAAACTTTTTGAGTGACTGGACACAAGAACAGAAAGGTTTTTTCTACTGTGGGTCGTGCAGAGCCTGCTGCAATACCCTAAAACGGAATAATAAGAAGGTAGAGAAGTTCCATTCTACAGTGACTAAAAAAGAATATCATATTAAAACTTTAATCACTTGTCACTCTACTTATGTCATCTATCTTTTACAATGTAGTTGCGGATATCAATATGTGGGGAAAACGTCTCGCCAACTCAAAATTAGGCTTGGTGAACATCTGAGAAATATCCAAAAAGGGTTTCCGAACCACAGTGTATCGAGACACTTTTTACAACATCATGGCTCGGACCCTAAGTTCCTTAGCTTTTTTGCTATTGAAAAAGTAGTGGGACACTGGAGAGGCGGAGATATATCGAAAGCCCTGAGTTTAAAAGAATCCAAGTGGATTTTCGAATTACGCTCCCTGGCCCCAAAAGGTCTCAACATTGATTTTGAGATCAATAAATTGTTATAATTGATGGTATCTGAGGACTCACTTACGAGGATTTTTTTAGTATACATTTTTTCTATTTTTTGGTCCTTTTTAGGATTTTTTATTTAAATTTTACTATTTATAAACATTTTATCTTTTAACTCTTTTCTGGTCTAGTTGGTTGAGATCGGGTTATTCTTGGACAGCTATTTTTTATATTTTAGTTCTCTTTGTATAGGATTTTTTATATAAGGTTTATCTAATATTGTTAGATTAATGCACCCTTATAAATGCAGTATATCTATTATCTGTATCTATGAGTTATAGAAAGGGTTGCATTTATATTTGTATAGTGGTTGTTGTTATTAATTATGTATATTTTGTGTTTTCTTTTACTTATATGCAATATGTGCCTTACGTATGGAAACACTCATAAGAGGACTGATTGCCCACTCTTAAGATGGCCACCTTGCCCTCAATTTCAAACGGACACTCCTATACTCTCAGGAGAACGAAGAGAGAGGTCCTGCCCCCTCATTATGTAACCGGAAGTAATATCGATGGTTTCGGAGGATATACACGTCACCGGAAGTGACGCGACGGGCGGACTCCATTTTCGGACATGTGACCGGAAATGACGAAACGGAATACCGAGAGGACCTTGGATATACCTATTTTCACAGTCACACATGATTTTGTTGTACCATGGTGGTTGACTGTGATGGGGATAGGAGATATTGATTGCTTATACTGCTCATTTTCTGTATATTGTATATTGATTTATTTATATGCCCTTCCGAACCGGATGTGTAGCCATATTGGAGGTGGCAGACGACATCCGGTCCGGACCATATTAGGCTAATTACATATACAAGTGTTGTGAATTGTTTAATTAAGTAGGTAATGATCCCCCTATAAAAACTGTGGTATATCCATTGTAATTTAGAAGAGCACCTGAGGAAGACCATATTCAGTTGGTTGAAACGCGTTGTGTGTGCAATATTGCTTTTTGTATCTTATCTTTTAACTATTTGTTAAAATAAACTACTATCCTGATACTCCTGGCTCCTGGCTCCTGGCTCCTGACTCCTGACTCCAAACTTGATGATCATAGAGACCTAAGGGGAACTGGCCTGAGGATCCAAACAAATGTGCATGTCCCATTTAAGTGACATGAAAGCTGTATAAGTCCTGAGCCTACTTTGAAACGGCTCAAAAAAGTGTGAGTGATTCCATCTCAAATCTTTACTTTAAAGTATATATATTATACAGGTTGCACTATGTTCTTCTCTGTATTTATATTTTTTATATAGGGATTTTTCCATTTGTCAAATCCTATCATTGTGTACTAAGAAGGAGATACCTATATTGCTATACCCCAGGTAACCACTCCTGTTTGGTGTGTGTGTGCGCTTAAACTTTTTTGGTTGTACATGTTTCTATAAGTATATATAGTGGTGATATACTTGGTTTCGGCTGCACCACCCATCGATTTGACCCTTTAGCGCCACTTCTATACTTTTTTCTGTTACTTGTTAACAGATATGTTGGAGGGAGGAGATGTGTGGGTTGTACCTTAAACTGGATTGGTGTACTGTAAACCCCTCCCTTGCATGGGAGAATCTCATATAAGCCTGTGTGTGAATAAATCAGTGTTGTTGCTGTTTAACCCTGAAGCTGGAGTGTGTCTCTTTCTTGGGGGGAAAGGGGACTGTATGCCGACTGCCAGGAGTGTAAGCTGTTCGTATTGCTTACCTGTTCGGCTGCTTCCAGGGTTCGTGTGTCTGCTGTTCGAGAGTTGGTGAATCCGTGCAGTTTGGGAGTTCGGGAACTTGGTGCTTATAGTAGCTGCTGGTCTATCTAAAGGGGATTATCGCCTAAACTGGGTTTTATCCTCTTGTAAGTGAAATGGTCCGTTACAAGTTTCAAGGGTGTATGAGAGCTTTGTCACAGAAGGGCAACAGCTCCTCTGTATCAGCCTATGTCACCCACCAACTAGGGGCATCGCAATGTCCTGCGGCTTTAAGAGCAACGACGGTCCTCCGAGACTCTGTGTGTGCCCGCAGGTTGTTCAACGTGACCAGACCGGGGTTATTTCCGGCACCGCAGGTCGTTGAGGAGTCTCCGTGATGGACCACGGCGCGACCCTCTTGTTTGCTTTCCTGCGCTGGATCGATGAGCTCTTCGTGGTTCGCCACCATGTTCGGGACCTGCGTGCTGCTGGAGCCACAGGCTGCTTCAAAAATTCTGTCCAGGCTGGACAGGACATCTTGCCTATCTCCCATGTTGCTGGAGATCTTCGCAGCAGCCGCCATCTTAGGTAAGTCGTCGGGTTGTGTATGAGCCAACATGGCTTCACCCCATGGTTCTGTGCTATAAGGGTAGCCTCACAGGGATGGACCGGGATCACCCCCACCGGTCCAGAGGGGGGGAAACGGCGCATCTTTTTTCCATTATTGGCGTCGTGTAGCCCCAGTCCTGGAGATCGGCCGCTTCTCCCGCCCCGGTGCAACCTAGGCCGCATGTTCTGAGATGTGCCACAGATGAGCTCACATTGAATCTTCGAGCCCTGCAGTGATTCTCATCTGGGTCAGGAAGTAAGTGAAGCCCTGGATTCGACCCAAATCAAGCTGGGTTAGGCAAAAGTCTGCTTATTAGTCAGTATAGGAGAGGAGCTCCTTCGATACACGTCTCTCCTCCATGCCTGTCAAGCCCCGCCCCCCCACCACCGAGTCTTTACATAAAAAAATGGCTCCAGTTGACTTGCCAAGGGACATAATTATCAATTTCCAGTCCTTTCAATTCAAAGAGGGTATTTTACGAACAAGCAGATCAAAGCCTCTCAAAGAACATGAATTTAAAAATATCATATTCCTACAAGATCAATCCTTCTTTACTAGATCTTAAAGAAAAAGATTCTCCTCTGTGACTAGCATCCTACAATTCAACAATGTCAAATATTCTTGGGGATTCACGACGGCAATAAGGATCTTCTTGGATGGCCAATCAGTTTAATTGAACTCTGTAGAATAAGCCAATGCCTGGCTTCACAAAAAAAATAAGAACTTTATAAGTCTCCTTTGATAAGATGTTGTGGGGGGTTGGGGGGGGTTGTTATGGGCTGTTTTTTTTTTTTATATTTCTTGCCCTATACAGGAAAAGTGATGAAAATATTAGATAACAAATGCCCAAATCTAGACATAATCATATGGAATTGTCAAAGATATAACACAAGTTAGGAAGCAATTCATTCCAATACTCTAATAGATAGGACATTTTTCACTAGGGTTGATATATATATTAAAGATGATTCATAGCGGAGTACTACTATGAGGTGTTTTAGAATGTACAATTGACTAGGTACACATGTGTTGTGGGGTTATTCAGGGGTCAAGGTGCGGCGCGCATCGTTATTAGTTGTGAGGACATCAGTAACGGCTGTTGAAATGCGCTCGTGAACTTTCCATGCAGGGGTCCTTGTAGACAGTGCTCTGACTGGAGCGCTTTTCCGCGAGGGCGCTCTGGAGCGGGGAAAAACGCGATATATTAAACGCCCTGAGATGATATTTGGCGCCAGAAGAAAAAAGAAAAAGTTAACTGTAGAGCTGTTTTTCTTTCATAGCAAGTCTTTGTATTTTATTGTGAGAATAGCTATGGAGCATTTGATTGAGGAAGTTAAGTGGAGGGCATTCAGCAGTGCTGAATGGCTCATGCATTGTCTGTTGACTGCCCCTTCCTCTCAAATGGATTCACGCCCACAGGATTCTTTATTGGATATTAGAGAGCCTGAGGAGGAGGAAGCTGCTAAAGGAGGAGCATCAGATGTCTTTATGTTTGAGTGACAGTAGTATACTTTAGGGTAGGAAGAAGAGAATTTGTAAATCAAGAGTGATTTATTCTCCGTCGTCCACCAGCGAGTGCAAGAAATCTAAAGCTGCAGGAAAAAGGAAGAAGAAATATTGTCAGGTTGCTGAAATGGGGCAAATACCGGTCATTGAAGTCGGTGAGCAAGCTGGAACCTTGTATACTGCGCCTTCGGAGAGAATGGACACTTTGACAGAGTGAATTTGTCAAATTCACATGCATTGGTTAGTTTGGTTAATCGTTCTGACAAGAGCAGTATGCCTGTTAGTAAGTCTTGTTTGAAGAAAGCTTTGGCGTGAGAAGCTTCACCTCTTGGTTTTCATTTAACTAATTGAATTAAAGAAAAAATATGGAATGATGAATATATAGATATTCTTTCCATATTGCCAGCCACTAAGGAATTTTTGTTAAGGCAAGAAAGAGATGAGGACAGGAAATGACCGGAACCCCGTTCCTTTAATAATTGGCTTCAGGCATTTCGTATTTTTGCTAGTGTTTATTGTGAACGTCATGCAGATAAAGCTAGTGGTCTTTTTCATCATATAGTTGCTATATTAGAGGCTTTCTAATATATACAATTTTGGTGGATTGGCTTGGTTCAATTATGATGAAATATTTAGTCAGAAATTATCAGTGCATAAGAATTTGAAATGGGGTATGAAGGATGTTGGTTCTTGGGTAAGCATTAAGCAAACCAAGCAGGATTCCTCAGAATCAATATAGACTGCAGACTTAAAGGACCACTCTAGGCACCCAGACAACTTCAGCTTAATGAAGTGGTCTGGGTGCCAGGTCCAGCTAGGGTTAACCCATTTTTTTTTATAGCAGTTTCAGAGAAACTGCTATGTTTATCAATGGGTTAAGCCTTCCCCCAAATCCTCTAGAGGCTGTTTCATTGACAGCCGCTAGAGGCGCTTGCGTGATTCTCACTGTGAAAATCACAGTGAGAGCACGCAAGCGTCCATAGGAAAGCATTGATAATGCGTTCCTATGCGACAGGCTGAATGCGCGCGCAGCTAGCCGACGGGGCGGAACGGAGGAGGATCGGAGGCAGAGAGCTCCCCGCCCAGCGCTGGAAAAAGGTAAGTTTTACCCCTTTTCCCCTTTTCAGAGCCGGGCGGGAGGGGGACCCTGAGGGTGGGGGCACCCTCAGGGCACTATAGTGCCAGGAAAACACTATAGTGGTCCTTTAAGCGAGTGGGTTGCAAATACGCCCAAAAGGTGTTTGTTGGTCTTTTAATGAATCACAATGTAAATGGACGAATTCTTGCAGGTTCAGACATGAATGCTTTAATTCTGCGGGGAGTTATCCGTCCTTTGGGTGCTTTAAGAGGCAGGGTGCTACCGCCAGGGAGCAGATTTCTAAGAGCATGGACCCCAGTGAAAGTACAAAAGCTGCTCCCTTATTTAAAATGCTATTCAAACCAGCAGATAGTGCAGCTAATTAAAGAAGGTTTTTATTTCTTTTGGTTTTAGAAATCGCTTTTGTAGTTCATCAGTTCAGTTTATTGAAAAGCTTAGTTCAGTCAAGTTGAATACTAGTATAGTTAGAGATGAGATTGATAGAGAAATAGCTTTAGGGAGAGTGGAAGGTCCGTTTTCAGTTACACCTTTTTCATATTTTAGGGTGTCTCCACTTGGTTTAGTTCCCAAGAAGGAGAAAGGTACATATAGATTAATTCACCATCTGTCTCACCTGAAAGGTACATAGTTGAATGATGAGGTGGATACCTCCATTATTTCTGTGTCTTACACTTCCTTTGAAGATGCGCTGAAATGGGTAACGAAGTGTGGTCAGAATGATCTTATCTCAAAAATCGACATTGTATCAGCTTTCAGGTTACTTCCTATACATCCCAACAGTTTTGGTTCAGTGGGGTTTTAATTTGAAGGAGAATTTTATTTTGAAAGTTTATCAAGTTTTTTGGAATGGGTTCTTAACAGGTTTCAGGTTTACATTCAGTTATTCATTATTTGGATGATTTTCTTTTTAATGAGAAAGCTGAATCTTTGGATTGCTTTAATTTACTACAAATGTTCATGTCCATTGCTCAACAATTTGGCATTCCGTTGGCAAAAGACAGTTTGGCCTGGTACATGTTTACAATTTTTAGGTATAATTATTAATTCTGAGCGTATGGAGTTTTGTTTGCCTGAAGATAAAATTGTCAAAATGAAGTGCAAAATTTCTCATTTATTTGATTTTCATAAAATGACAGGAAATAAATTGCAGTCTGTGTTAGGTTTACTAAATTTTGCTTCAAGAGTAATGCCGATGGCTAGGGCTTTTTCCAGATATATGTCAAGAGCTATAGCTGGTTTTAAAAATCCGCATCACCATGTTAGAATTTTTAGACAGATTAAAGAAGATTTACATGTTTGGAATGCTTTTTTTATGCAACTTTAATGGTTCCACAATTTGGCAAAGTGATTTTGTATCCAATTGAGATTTGGATATTTTCACGGATGCAGCTGGTTCTCAAGGTATGAAAAGTATATACTTTCATGGTAGATGGGCAGCAGCTGGTTGGCTCCGGACGTGGGTTGAGTATGATTGGACAAGAATGAAAACCCTTTTGGAGCTATTTTCGATAGTCGGATTAATTTTCATTGTGACAATGTAGGGGCTGTTTGGGTAATCAATTCTCTTAGGGCAAAATGTAACCCGGTGATCAATTTATTGAGAAAATAGTTTTTATTTGTTTGGTAAATAATATATGGCTAAAAGCAGGGCCAGACTGGCCCACCGGGATACCGGGAAATTTCCCGGTGGGCCGCAGCAAGCTGGGGCTGGGCAGATAGCCCTAATGATTATTATGATTAATCCTCCCCTTGGACTGTGCCAGCCTGCCAGTCTGAGGGGAGTAAGGAGGGAGGAGGGAGGAGTTGGGGGCTGGTGTGGCTGCCAGCGACCGCAGGGAGACCTGTCAGTTTCCATGCACAGTCTCAAATCATTTCGGCAGCATGCCCCGCCCCCAAACAGAAGCTCCGCCTCCTGCCCACAAGCTCCGCCACACACACATGCTGGAAAGCAGCCCACCGAACCAAGAGGGAACTAAAAGGTATTTACTTTTTTAGAGCAAAAAACAAGTCGCAAGAGTACACTGAGGACGGACAGCAGCTGAAATAGCCTGCCCTTCGGTGGGTCCCCGCTCAGGACTCAAGCTGGTTTTAGCTCATCTTGTGCCATTACAGAGAGAACATCTCTGAAGCATATCAGACTGATCCCACCCATACGGGCAGTCCAGATCCGAAATGCCAGCAAGTTCTCTCTGCACGAGAGATACAGCAACCCCAGACGATCGTTTCAACCTTGTTAGGCATTATCAGTGAGGCATAGCTGATATCTCTCTAGGCACCGTGAGCAAGGGGTCCACGTCTGGATTACCCTTTAAAATTGTGGAGAGCAAAAAACTATTTATTTACTTTTTTACAGCCCCTACCCACCATTCAGACCCCCCACCTCACAGACAGTCCCCTTACCCACTATACAGCCCCCTACCTAACATTCAGACGCCCACCTCACAGACAGCCCCCTAACCACTATACTGCCCCCTACCCACATCACAGCCCCCCTACCCACTATACTGCCCCCCTACCCACATCACAGCCCCCCTACCCACTATGCAGCCCCTCTACCCACATCACAGCCCCCCTACCCACTATACTGCCCCTCTACCCACATCACACCCCCCTACCCACTATTCTGCCCCCCTACCCACATCACAGCCCCCCTACCCACTATACTGCCCCCCACCCACTATACGGCCCCCTACTCACTATACAGCCCACCTGCCCACCTCACAGTCCCCTTACCCACTATACAGACCCCTACTCACTATAGAGCCCCCCTACTCACTATACAGCCCACCTACCCACTATACAGCCCTCCTACCCACCTCACAGCCCACCTACTCACTATACAGTCCCCCTACCCTTTATACAGCCCCCTACCCACATCAGAGCCCCCCTACCCACTATACTGCCCCCTACCCACATCACAGCCCCCCTACCCACATCATAGCCCCTCTACCCACTATACTGCCCCCCTACCCACATCACAGCCCCTCTACCCACTATACGGCCCCTACTCACTATACAGCCCCCTTACCCACTATACAGCCCCCCTACTCACTATACGCCCCCCTAACCACTATACGGCCCCCTACTCACTATACTGCCCCCTTACCCACTACACTGCCCCCTACCCACTATACTGCCCCCCTACCCAGATAACAGCCCCTCTACCCACTATACGGCCCCCTACTCACTATACAGCCCCCTTACCCACTATACAGCCCCCCTACTCACTATACAGCCCCCCTACCCACTATACGGCCCCCTACTCACTATACAGCCCCCCTACCCACTACACTGCCCCCTACCCAGATAACAGCCCCTCTACCCACTATAAGACCCCCTACTCACTATACAGCCCCCTTACCCACTATACAGCCCCCCTACTCACTATACAGCCCCCTACCCACTATAAATCTCCCTACTCACTATACAGCCCCCTACTCACTATACAGCCCCCCTACCCACTACACTGCCCCCTACCCACTATACTGCCCCCCTACCCACATAACAGCCCCTCTACCCACTATACGGCCCCCTACTCACTATACAGCCCCCTTACCGACTATACAGCCCCCCTACTCACTATACAGCCCCCTACCCACTATAAATCTACCTACTCACTATACAGCCCCCTACTCACTATACAGGCCCCCTACCCACATCACAGCCCCCTTACCCACTATACAGCCCCTCTACCCACTATACGGCCCCTACTCACTATACAGCCCCCTTACCCACTATACAGCCCCCCTACTCACTATACGCCCCCCTAACCACTATACGGCCCCCTACTCACTATACTGCCCCCTTACCCACTACACTGCCCCCTACCCACTATACTGCCCCCCTACCCAGATAACAGCCCCTCTACCCACTATACGGCCCCCTACTCACTATACAGCCCCCTTACCCACTATACAGCTCCCCCTACTCACTATACAGCCCCCCTACCCACTATACGGCCCCCTACTCACTATACAGCCCCCCTACCCACTACACTGCCCCCTACCCACTATACTGCCCCCCTACCCAGATAACAGCCCCTCTACCCACTATATGGCCCCCTACTCACTATACAGCCCCCTTACCCACTATACAGCCCCCCTACTCACTATACAGCCCCCTACCCACTATAAATCCCCCTACTCACTATACAGCCCCCTACTCACTATACAGCCCCCCTACCCACATCACAGCCCCCTTACCCACTATACAGCCCCCTACTCACTATACCGCCCCCCTACCCACTATACAGCCCCCATACTCACTATACAGCCCCTCTACCCACTATACAGCCCCCCTACCCATAATAGATCCCCCTACTCACTATACAGCCCCTACTCACTATACAGCCCCCCTACCCACATCACAGCCCCCTTACCCACTATACAGCCCCCACTCACTATACAGCACCTCTACCCACTATACAGCCTCCTACCCACCATACATCCCCTACTCACTATACAGCCCCCCTACCCACTATACTGCCCCCTACTCATTATACATCCCCCCTACCCACTATACAGCCCCCCTGCTCACTATACAGCCCCCTACCCACTATACAGCCCCTTACTCACTATACAGCCCCCTACCCACTATACATCCCCCTACTCACTATACAGTCCCCTACTTACTATACAGCCCCCTACCCACTATACTGCCCCCCTACCCACTATACAGCCCCCTTACCCACTATACAGCCCCCCTACTCACTATACAGCCCCCTACCCACTATAAATCCCCCTACTCACTATACAGCCCCCTACCCACATCACAGCCCCCCTACCCACTATACAGCCCCCTACTCACTATACAGCCCCCCTACCCACTATACTGCCCCCTACTCACTATACAGCCCCCTACACATTATACATCCCCCCTATCCACTATACAGCCCCCCTGCTCACTATACAGCCCCCTACCCACTATACAGCCCCTTACTCACTATACAGCCCCCTACCCACTATACATCCCCCTACTCACTATACAGTCCCCTACTTACTATACAGCCCCCTACCCACTATACTGCCCCCCTACCCAGATAACAGCCCCTCTACCCACTATACGGCCCCCCTACTCACTATACAGTCCCCTACCCACTATAAATCCCCCTACTCACTATAAAGCCCCCTACTCACTATACAGCCCCCCTACCCACATCACAGCCCCCTTACCCACTATACAGCCCCCTACTCACTATACTGCCCCCCTACCCAGATAACAGCCCCTCTACCCACTATACGGCCCCCTACTCACTATACAGCCCCTTTACCCACTATACAGCCCCCCTACCCACTATACAGCCCCTTACTCACTATACAGCCCCCTACCCACTATACATCCCCCTACTCACTATACAGTCCCCTACTTACTATACAGCCCCCTACCCACTATACTGCCCCCTACCCACTATACTGCCCCCCTACCCAGATAACAGCCCCTCTACCCACTATACGGCCCCCCTACTCATTATACAGCCCCCTACCCACTATAAATCCCCCTACTCACTATACAGCCCCCTACTCACTATACAGCCCCCCTACCCACATCACAGCCCCCTTACCCACTATACAGCCCCCTACTCACTATACTGCCCCCCTACCCAGATAACAGCCCCTCTACCCACTATACGGCCCCCTACTCACTATACAGCCCCCTTACCCACTATACAGCCCCCTACTCACTATACAGCCCCCTACCCACTATAAATCCCCCTACTCACTATACAGCCCCCTACCCACATCACAGCCTCCTTACCCACTATACAGCCCCCTACTCACTATACAGCCCCCTACCCACTATACAGCCCCCATACTCACTATACAGCCCCCATACTCACTATACAGACCCTCTACCCACTATACAGCCCCCCTACCCACTATAGATCCCCCTACTCACTATACAGCCCCCTACTCACTATACAGCCCCCTTACCCACTATACATCCCCCTTACCCACTATACAGCCCCCTACTCACTATACAGCCCCTCTACCCACTATACAGCCCCCTAACCACTATACATCCCCCTACTCACTATACAGCCCCCCTACCCACTATACTGCCCCCTACTCACTATACAGCCCCCTACTCATTATACATCCCCCCTACCCACTATACAGCCTCCCTGCTCACTATACAGCCCCCTACCCACTATACAGCCCCTTACTCACTATACAGCCCCCTATCCACTATACATCCCCCTACTCACTATACAGTCCCCTACCCACTATACAGCCCCCACCCACATCACAGCCCCCTACCCACTATACAGCCCCCTTACCCACTATACATCCCCCTACTCACTATACAGCCCCCTACCCACTATACTGCCCCTACTCACTATACAGCCCCCCTACTCACTATACAGCCCCCCTACCCACTATACAGCGCCCTACCCACTATACAGCCCCCCTACTCACTATACAGCCCCCTACTCACTATACAGCCCCCTTATCCACATCACAGCCCCCTTACCCACTATACAGCCCCCTACTCACTATACAGCCCCCCTACCCACTAAACATCACCCTACTCACTATACAGCCCCCTACCCACTATACAGCCCCCTACTCACTATGCAGCCCCCTACCCACCTCACAGTCCCCTTACCCACTATACAGCCCCCTACTCACTATACAGCCTCACCCCCCCACTATACAGCCTGCCTACTCACTATACAGCCCCCCTACCCACTATATAGCCCCCTACTCACTATACAGCCCCCCTACCCATTATACATCCCCCTACCCTCTATACAGCACCCCTCTCCACCTCACAGTCCCCCTACCCACCTCACAGCCCTCATACCCACTCACAGTTTCCCTACCCACCATACAGCCCCCATACCCATCTTACAACCCCCCCCCCACCCACCATATTAGATTTATATATATATATACATACCAATAAAGGCATATATGTATATGTATGCATGTCTTGCCACCCCAGATGATTGAGTAATATACAAACTATATATATATATATATATATATATAATGTGTTTATATATATTACTCAATCATCTCGGGTGGCAACACATAGCCATATGTATTACATGTGACAATACATGGCGTAGTGACTTATGGGGCTGGCATTGATTTTTTTCCAGGGCTGCTTTGTATCCCCAGTCCGGCCCTGGCTAAAAGCAAAGCATGTAAGTGGGAAAAGTAATTGTATAGATTGTGGCGAAACCAACCTCGCCACTGGGCCCTGGAGAAGCCTGTGTGCTAGCCTCCTACCTGCTGACTATGGCCCCTGGGTTATTTGGGGCATATTGTACTGTATATTGCTGCTACTGGCCCTTTTAACAGCATCTTGGGACTTTTGGGACTACTGTCCCTTTAAGACTGTGATACATATTCTAGTGTACTGCCTGTAATATTATATGTGTATTTGTGTGTTAAGTTTATCCTGGTTGATTTGTATGCAGCATTCATCTGATTGTTCGGTAGAATCCCTCCATTCATTATATTGAGGGAAACTACCGAACAACCAGACCACCCAGGACTAAGTGTGCCTCCAATTACCGTTTGCAACAATGTTGCAAACGGGTAATTGGCAATCCGTGCAGTGTGGTCTTTGTCCTCTGGGTGGCCGCCATTCGGGAGCCGAACACGTGGCGGCGGCCATCTTAAACTACCGAACAGCGGTGTTTTGCCGTCGAGTGTCTGGAACTAAAATCGGACACTTGACTAGGCAAACACCGCTAAGACCTCCATACTTCCAGAAATTCGTATAGAAACTACCGAATGACCCGCCGTTCGGTAGAAAGAAACGCACGAACTAGGGGATTCATGCGAATTCCCCTTAGTCTCTATAACCCAGGCAATTCATCTGTTTCATTCCCTTTTCTGTGACCGACCGCAGGGCCAAAATGCATGGAACTGTTTTCGGATACTTTACCCATGCGGTCGGTCAAATCTTTGGAACCCCATATCTCACGAACCGTTCATCCGAATGACTTGAATTTTGAATATGTTGTCCCCCTGAATAAGGGCTATCCAGCGATGCTAGATTTAAAGGTGTACCCCCTGGTTTTGGGGTACATCCAGAACTTGGCTGGAAAAGTGTACCGGATAATTGGGTTTAATGTTATCTGAGGGGAGGGGATGTGTGGGCTGAACCATGTATGTGATTGGTTATTTTATGCCTCCCCCTGGGTGTGGCCTGTATGTGTATTATTGTAATAAAAGCCAGGCTGGATGAGACAGTCCAGAGTTCCTGTTTTACCCTCAAAGTGATGTGTCGTCTCATTATTGGGGGAAGGATTTATTACATGCTGTTCCAGTTGACTGCTAGGAGTACAAGCCTATTTGTATGGTTCCTATTCAATGGTCTACAGCATTCATATGCTTGGGAGAATTTAAAGGTTTCTCGGATTCGGTGATTGTGGTGTCTGCCAGAGTGCTTGGAGTCCTCAGGAAGCAATAGGAGCATCCATTAACGGAGGTACCAAGTCGGGGTGCCAGGCGATCCGTTACATAGATGATGCTTTGTTTTGACTTCAAGTCTTTCAGATCCCTTGCACCTCTAGTGGACGAAGTTGGAACGAGGCTACTAGAACACATCATGAGCTAACTTCACCCAGTTACGCCAATTGTTGGGTTTATCGTTATCTACAACCACCTGGGGAGTATACTTGAAGGCGTGGGAAGAATGGCAGCAGTTTATGGTTAATTTAAATAGGGACACTACTGATCCCAATATACAGGATGCAATTCAATATGTTGTTACAAAAATTCAGGCTGGTGTATCCGAGTTTTCATTTAAAAGAGCCCTATTACACATTTCTTTTTTTCTTAAAGTATTGGGGAAAAGTCTGTTGTTAAAGAATTCATTATTCAGCAAATGTTAAAAGGGGCTTGGTTAGAGAAAGCACCAGTCCAAGATGACAGGTCCCCTCTCTCTTTTCAATTATTGGGTGATTTGGTAAATAATTTAAGCTCCGTTTGTAGAGATACATTTGAGACCCAGGTTTTTACCACTGCTTTTATTTTTGCATTTTTTGGGGCCTTTAGAATCAGCGAATTAGTTTCTGCTAACAAGTCTTGCCATTCAGGTATCCAATTTAAGGACATATATTTACAATATGGGCTTTTAAATTTTTTATTAAGAATATCAAAAACTGACCAGCAAGGGAAAGGTCAATGGGTTTAGTTACGAGCTATACATCATTTATTATGCCCAATTAAGGCAGTCAGGGTTTATTTAAGTATTCGTCTAAAAGGTCAAGGTAGTCTTTTAATACACCGGTCAGGGGTCCCTCTTTCTAAATTTCAATTTCTAAAAGTTCAGTTATTATGTAAAGGGTTGGGTATTGATGACAAAGGGATTACATCTAATTTGTTTGATATAGGTGCTGCAACAGAGGCTGTATCACAGAGGCTGTGTCGGTTAAGAAAGTGGGTCGATGGTCATCAAGCAGATTTAACATTTATGTTTAATAAAATGACTTGATTCTTTCTATTTCAGATACGAGACCTGTGATTATATGGATAGTAGGCCATTCTTTCATCCACTGGGCACATAGAAGAGCTGTGGAATGGTGAGAACTTGAGTTTTGATAATGAGACCGCTTTAATTTATTGGGTTGGTGTAATGGGTCTATTAAGGGATGATGTTTTTAAAGATTTACAAAGCTGTTTTGGCCAAATTCCTTGGCCACATGTTATTATTTTTCATTATGGTGGGATTGATGTGGGCAGAGTTAAGGGACACTATACTCACCTGAACAACTTCAGCTTAATGAGGTTGTTCAGGTGAGAACTGTTACGGTTACCTCCGGGCTAGCTGAAGGCTGGACCGCTTGGATGTCCTGGTTCCCAAATGTGGAGAGAGAGAAGCGCTGTTCCATTCAGCAACCATCAGAGTCCTGTGAATATAAAGCAATCCCACTAGCTCTAGTCTAGCTAGGATATCCTGGTTCCCACAAAACGAGTCGAGGCTGCGATTTGAAGGTCAAACACGAACTGGCTTTAATGGCACAGGGACAGCGTTATTTATGCAAAATCCCAGGTCCAGGGACAGCCCCCTCTGGACCTGATGGGATACAGGGACAATACATACAGTTGACCAATGACAATACACTGCATCGTTTGAAATAGTCCCCGCCCCGCTTGGAGATAATGATTCCAACGGTTATGGCAATTCAATTATCTCCAAGTGCCCAGAGTCCCACGTTTATTTCCAACATGTAAAAACAGCATAAAAATATATATTAATAACAGTTTACTTAATACCCCTTACATTCTACCATTCATTAGAAAGCTCAGTTTTGAGCGTATCAAATAGACGAATAGCGCTCAGACCTCATGAACGGTATAGCCAGTCTCTAGTATATGTCTTTTCGTGTCCCTTTGTCCCGAACACGAGATGGCGGCCATCTTTTCTACTCATGAATAGGCAAGCGGGTATTGGTTTCAAAACTCCTGGAACGAAACACGGGTAGCATGCTGTACGAATACCGATCTCTGGCTGGTTGTCCCAACCCTTCGTGAACCGAACGCAGACCGCCCTGAAGTGGCCAATTAGCCGGCGGTTAACTGCAGCCTCAACGTTCTAATTGTCGACACACGCCGTGGTGTAGGTGGTCCTCGTTCGGGAGTTTGAATACGGTGAAAATAGTCGACGAACGAGGCCACCCTGAGGCAGTCAATTAAGGTTGTGGTTAACCGCAAACCGCAACCTCTTGGTGGTCGTCCGTTCAGTTGTTTTGCGGCACACGCCAGGGGCCGGGTGGTCTGAGTTCGTATGCACGAATATATAATCCAAGTTGTTCGTGTAAATGGAGTATAGGTAACAATAATACCGAAAGAACCGACTTCGGTTATTTAACATACTATAATCCAATATGGGTCGGTGGAGTGTCCGTAACAAGAACTATAGCTCCCTACAGCCTTTCTCATGTAAACACTGTATTTTCTGTGAAAATACAGTGTTTACATTGAAAGCTAGGAACACCTCTAGTTGCAGTCACTCAGACTGCCATCAGAGGGACTTCCGAGTTGATGGATGCGTAATTCGCATCCATCCACTCAGATATGATGTCAGCAGAGCACAGGGCAGCACTGTGCACAAGCTTCCTGTCTCCCAGAGGCTGTCAGCAGCAGCGCGTGGGAGTCGGCTGGAGCTGACAGGCTGAAGGCAGGAGGATGCAGAGATCTCCTGACTTCAAACTGTAAGTACACTTATTTTAAAAATCTAGATTGAGTGTGAGAGAGCGTGTGAGTGAGAGACAGTGAGTGTGAGAGACTGTAAGTGTGGGAGAAACTGGGTGTGTGCGAGAGACTGAGTGTGTGAGAGAGACTGAGTGAGAGAGACTGTGAGTGTGGGTTAGTGACTGAGTGTGTGTGTTAGTGAGTGATTGTGAGTGTGGGCTGGTGAGTGAGTGATTGAGTGTGGGCGGGTGACTGAGTGATTGTGAGTTGGGGTGAGTGTGGGTTGGCGAGTGAGTGTGGGTTAGTGAGTGAGTGATTGTGAGTGTGGGCGGGTGACTGAGTGTGGGTTAGTGAGTGATTGTGAGTGTGGGTTAGTGAGTGAGTGTGGGTTAGTGAGTGAGTGTGGGGTGAAGGGGTTCTTGGAAACAGAAATTAGGACATGAGTGTGACACAATGAAGGAGAGTGAGTGTGACATGGTTTGAAGAGAGAGTGTTACAGGGTGAGAGATATGCATTACATAATTAAGGGATTAATGTGATATGGTGAATGTAGCATGCTTGGGGCGTGAGTATCACAGGGTTGGGGTGAATGTGGCATGGTTTGAGAAGTGAGTGCTACAGGGCAAGGGGGGATGAATGTGACATGATTAAGGGGGGTTAATTGAGAGGGCAAGTGTGACAGAATTAGAGGCGTTATTGTGACAGGTTGAGTGTGGAAAGGTTAGGGGACTGTGACAGGTTTAGAGGTGCTAATGTGACAGAGTGAGTGTGGAAAGGTTGGGGGTGAGAGAGCTGGGGATGAGTGTGGCACGGTTAGAGGAGGGAGTGTGTCAGGATGAGGGGAGGTAGGCGTGACAGGATTGGAGTTTTTTTTGACAGGGTGATTGTGACAGGGTGAATGTCAATGAGTAGAGTGTTATAGGGCTGGGAGGTGAATGTGACAGTGCGAGAAAAGGTGAGTGTGACAGGATTAGGGGAATTCTTGTTACAGGGTAAGTGCTGCATGATTGGTTGGGGTGAGTGTGACTGAATCAGATGGAGTTAATATAAGTGTGTGAGGGTGACAGTATGTGTGGGTATGGTAGCAGTGTCTGGGGGGGGGTCAGTGTGTCTTAGGGGTAACAGAGTGTTAGGAGGGGGGTGCCATAATGTGTGGGGGGTAACAATGTGTACGGAGTGGGGTGCCAGAGTGTAGAGGGGTGACCTTGTGTATGGAGGGGGGTGTCAGAGTGCAGAGGAGAGTGACAGGGTGTATGGAGGGTGGTGCTAGAGTGTATCGAGAAGACTGCCAGAGTGTGGAGGGGTGACAGTGTGTATAGAGGGGGGTGCCCGTGTGTGCAGAGAGTGGTGCCCGTTATGACAAACTGCCATTTGCCACTGGGCATTGGAGAGGATGCGACTATGGCCCTGGGATGTATTGCCCTTTGAGAACTACATTTGGGCATAATAGATTTTTGTATGCTGTTCCTGGCCCTTTAAATGCTTTGGAGCAGGGTTACAACTTTAAAAACTGGCACTTCGAATGCAGTCAAAGGGACGAAGATGTTGAAGTGGCCGCCATTCGACAAACAAACACGTGGCGGTGTCCATTTTAACTTATTCGAACGCGGTCAGCGGTGTGTGCAGCCAAATCTATGGAACTGTTTCCAGCTACCCAACTGCACGAACACCGCTGACCCGTACCTACTTTGACACCGCGGCTGGAGACTAAGTCCCGTTCGAAGATTCGAACGCTCGTTCGAATGGGACTTAAGTCATTTTCTTGTTGTAAAATAGACCGACCGCACAGCCCAAATCCATGGAACTGTTTTGGGCATGAAAATGTGTTTGCGGTCGGTCATAAAGGACTTCCAGCTAACTCTTTAACCCCTGTATGGAATTGGCTGAATTTTGGATATGTGTGTAAGTAAAGTATGCTGATTATTAATATGTGTTTTTTTATGAAGATTGAATGTATAGTTTTAAAGTTAGAAAAATGTATAAAAATGTATAAGTTTTAGCTTGGAGATAATTGAATAGATACAGTAAGAAACTCAATTATCTCCCAAGCAGAGGAAAGGGAATATGTGGGATGTAACCGATATGTGATTGGTTAATGCCTAATTGCCTGTGGGCGTCTCCCTTGCAGGGGAGCACTGCATAAAAGCAGAGTACCTGCCATTAAACATCAGTTCTACTTTACCCTCAATCTAGAGTCCTGTCTCTTATTGGGGGAATCGCTATATCACTACAAGGGATTGCTATGCTCCGCCCCAGGGAGACGAAGGTGGCGTCCTTCCTCCACAATGGCAGTGTGAGTTACAGGGAGCCGAAGGTGCCGTCCTTCCTCCCCAGCGGCAGTGTGTGGTACAGGGAGTCTAAGGTGCCGTCCTTCCTCCCCAGCGGAGGTGTGTGGTACAGGGAGCCGAAGGTGCTGTCCTTCCTCCCCAGCGGCAGTGTGAAGTCCAGGGGGCCGAAGGTGTCATCCTTCCCCCCCCCCAGCAGCAGTGTGTCCTACAGGGAGCAGAGACAGTTGGTCTCTCTCTCCAGCAGCAGGACAATGTTATGAGAGTGGAGACAGGCGGTCTCCCTCTCTAGCGGCAGCCTGTGTTTCAGGGAGAGGAGCACAGCACCCTCCCTCCCCAGCGGCAGCTTACCCTAACAAGGGGAGACACCAATCTCCCAGACGGTGCAGATGGGACCGTGGTCTCTGTGCCTGACCTACAGGGATGCTGGACAGCCTGTCTAGATCCCCAACTACCCTCACAGGGACAACAGGAGGAGGGGGTAAGTACGAATTCCCCTCCCTCGCTAACTCCTAACTTGGCCCCAGGGTTAACAGAGGAGATGTTAACCCCCACTGACTCCCATGTTCCCCTGGCTACTGAGCTGGACTATGTTCCCAGCACCCCAGCAGAAGAGCTGGCAGCTGGGCAGAGTGCAGTCGGCCTCTGCCCTACCAACCCCCTTGTTACAGGACTGGCTTGCACTCCCTTCACCCCAGCAGAAGCGCTGCCATCAGGGCAGAGCGCCGCTGGCCTCTGCCCCTCAAGTCCCCACAGCGTGTTTGTTACGGTTACTCCCAGGCTAGCTGGAAGCTGGACCGCTTGGATAGTCTGGATCCCAGCTTGGAGAGAGAGAGAAGCCGCTTTAGCTCGATATCCAGACGGATCCTGCAAGTATAGAACAATCCCACTAGCTATTTTACAGCTAGGATACTCTTTCCCCCACAAAACAAGTCGAGGCTGCGATTTGAAGGTCAAACAAGAACTGGGTTTAATGGCACACAGGGATCGATATTTATGCAAAACTCAGGTCCAGGGACAGCCCCCTCTGGACCTGATGGGATACAGGGATAACACAATAGATCAATAGACCAATGAGAATGCAATGTATCATTTGAATTTGCTACTGCCCAGCTTGAAGATAATGAATCCAACGGTTAGGGGAATACAATTCTCTCCAAGCGCCTAAAACCCACGTTTATTTTACACATAGAAAACAGATTAAAAATACATAACTCTAACATTTTAATATATACTTCGGTACTTTCACCATTCATTTTGTAACTCTGGTCCGGGTTTACTAGTTCACCGAATAGCGCCCCAAATTCACGAACCATATACTGGATTTCGTCGTGGTAAAGTCTGTTCGTATATTTGGTCGCAGGCTTGAGATGGCGGCCATGTTTTTGGGTGCAACAATAGGCAGCGAGACCTCGGCGTCAACTCATGGAACTAATAACGGCCAGAGTTGTGCACGAATCACCGGTCTCTGCCTGGATGTCGTCGCTGTTCGGGATACGAATTTAGCCCGCCGTGAAGGGGGCACTTAACCTGCAGTTAACCGCAACATTCCACATTCTAATTGAGGCCACACGCCGGGTTGAAGGTTGACCTCGTTCGTGACCCTTTCGGTAGTTTAACCATCGGGAGATAAGGCACGAACGGATATATCCTGGGGCCGTCAATTAGCCTGCGGTTAACCGCAACTCCCTGGGTGATCAATTGGTGGCACACTCTCCCAGCAAGGTGGTTGACCGTTCGGTAGTTTGAGAGGTGACCGGGGTTAAGTGGCGGCACACGCCAGGAGCCGGGTGGTCTGTTGTTTGTTTAACGAACCGGGGTATATAATCCATTCGGGAGAGGGTGCAGAATTCAAGTCCCGAAACCATAGCATCACAAAAGAGCCAACATAATCTGTGTTTGTAACAGTATTGTAACAGTGCTCCCTTTTTGTGGAACACTCTGGCAGACACCGTCTGACCCCTTTTCGGGGCAGACTAAGGCTGTCCAGACCGCTGGTTATGCTGGGCTGAGGTCTGTTTGTCTGGACAACCCGTCGGCGTTGCCATTCTGTTTCCCAGGTCAGTAGGTAATGGTGAAGTTAAAAGGTTGTAGCGACAGACTCCACCGTAACAGTCTGCCATTGTCCCCAGAGACCCGGTTTAGCCACACCAACGGGTTATGGTCTGTAACCAGAGTGAACTCTTGTCCATACAAATAGGGAGTCAATTTCTTTAGTGCCCACACCAGAGCCAAACACTCCTTTTCTACCGCGGCATAGCTGACTTCGCATGGCAGGAGCTTACGACTGATGTAGGCAACTGGGTGCTCCCCTCCGTCTTCACCTACTTGGCTGAGGACAGCTCCCAGCCCGAACATGGAAGCGTCTGTATGGACGATAAAATGTTTGTTAAGGGCTGGGGCTGCCAAGACAGGAGCGTTAACAAGAGCATCTTTGAGAGCCTGAAAAGCCATTTCACAGTGGGGAGACCACAGGACCTGTCGGGGTAAGTTTTTCTTGGTCTGGTCAGTCAAGGGTTTGGCAAGTGTGCTGTAGTCGGGCACGAACCGTCTGTAGTACCCTGCAGTGCCCAGGAAGGCTAGGACCTGGGTCTTAGTGATGGGGTGGGCCAATTGGCAACGGCTTCTATCTTCCCACACCCCACCCGGTGACCCAGGTACTATACCTCGGCCATCCCGAAGTGGCATTTTTCTGGCTTCAGAGTCAGGCCGCCGGCCCGGAACTGATCCAGAACCATTCCTACATGAGCTAAGTGGTCCTCCCAGGACTCACTGTGAATCACTATGTCATCCAGATATGCGCAAGCAAAACTCTGGAAGCCATCCAGGAGCCTATCCACCAAGCGCTGGAAGGTAGCTGGGGCATTCTTCATACCGAACGGCATTACCTTAAAATGGTATAAGCCGAATGGGGTGACGAATGCCGACTTGGGGATAGCCTCCTGGGCCAGAGGAATCTGCCAGTAACCCTTGCAGAGGTCAATGGTGGTTAAATAATTTCCCCTGGTTATTCGATCAAGTAGCTCATCTACCCTGGGCATAGGGTAAGCGTCCGTCACTGTCTTTTCATTGAGCCTCCGATAGTCCACACAAAACCGGGTAGTCCCATCTTTCTTGGGCACCAGGACCACTGGGGAGGCCCATGGACTATCGGAGGGCTCAATTACCCTGAGTTGGAGCATCTCATCGATCTCTTTCTTCATTTCTGCCCTAACTGCCTCGGGAATTCGGTAAGGAGCCTGGCGTAGGGGTGCTTGTCCCGGGGTATCCACCTGGTGGGTGGTTAAGGTAGTGTACCCCGGCTTCTGGGAAAAAGTGGGGCTTTTGGACTGCAGGAGCTGGTTAAGCTGCTCCCTTTCAGTGGGGCTAAGTCGGTCCCCTATCTTGACCTGAGTTGCTATGTCTGAGTGCATATGGCTGTCACATTCTCTGGTCGCTCAAAGTATTCCTTGAGCATATTTACATGGAACGTCTTTCTAAGATTGCTGTCATGGCAGCTAGCTATCACATAAGTGGTGTCTCCCCTCTTCTCTACTACTTGGTACGGACCCTGCCAAGACGCTTGTAGTTTGTCAGTATTAACTGGCTTAAGCCCTTTTGCCCTTTGGTAAAGATTCTCTTTCGTGCCCCCCGATCGTACCATACCTTCTGTCTTCTCTGGGCCGACTGCAGGTTAGCCTGCACGGATTTGGCTAAGTGCTCCATTCGGTCCCGGAGTTCCAGCATGTACGGTACAATGGGGACACCGTCAATCTTCATCTCTCCCTCCCAGTGCTCTCGGATCAGGTTTAGGGGTCCTCGCACCTTCCGTCCGTAGAGCAACTCGAAGGGAGAGAACCCTGTTGTTTCCTGGGGTACCTCCCGATAAGCAAATAGGAGGTGCGGCAGAAAACGTACCCAGTCTCTGTACTCCTGGGTAAACATTTTGAGCATTTGTTTGAGGGTCTCGTTGAACCTCTCACAAAGCCCGTTCGTCTGGGGGTGATATGGGGAGCTCAGGAGGGACTTAATTTTGCAGACCTGCTAGAGCTGCTGAGTCAATTCGGCAGTAAATTGGGTGCCTCGGTCGGACAGGATTTATTTTGGAAATCCTACCCGAGAGAACACCTGAACCAGCGCATTCGCTACCGTATCCGCTTCGATGTTGGATAGGGCTACGGCTTCCGGGTACCTGGTAGCGTAGTCCACTACGGTAAGAATGTAGCGCTTACCGGAGGGACTAGGGGTAGCCAGTGGCCCTACTAAGTCGATGGCAACCCTGCTGAAGGGTTCCTCTACAATGGGCATATTTACAAGGTGGGCTTTAGGGTGATCGCCTCTCCTCCCTAATCGCTGACACACATCGCATGTATTACAATGAGTTCGGACATCAGCGAGTACACCTGGCCAAAAGAACGTGTGGGTGATGCGGTGTAGTGTGCGGGTTACAGCTAGGTGACCTGCCAATGGGATGTCGTGTCCTATCTTGAGTATTTCTCGACGGTATTTGTGGGGTACTACCAGCTGTCGCCTATGTTGCCCTTTTTTCTCCGTCAAGCGATATAGCTTCCCTTTTTCCCATAAAAAGGTTTCATTGTCTAGCCCGCCCCCTCCGGTCTCTGCTCGTTCCCGGTATTTTTGTAATGTCGGGTCGGTCTTAGACTCTGTCTCAAAAGCATCTGGGGTGTCCCAGGGTATGGGACCTAAAGGGTCAGTCCAGGTCGGGGTATGTATTACCTGTGTCTCCCGCACTGGTGAGGGATCTCGCTCCGTCCGGGCTTGTGCTTGAGTAGTCACCGGATTCGCCTCATTGTTGTATACTGGAGCATAGGCAGAAGTCATGGGGCCCAAATCGTTGCCCAGTAGTACTTCTGCAGGCAAATTATCCATTATGCCCACGTTCACGGCCCCTTTCCCCGCTCCCCAATCGAGATGTACTTTAGCGGTCGGAATTTTGTACACATCCCCCCTCGCCACTCTAACGGCCACAGTCTGTCCTGATTGCTTGTGCTCCGGGACCAAATGGCTCTGGACCAGCGTAATGGTAGCCCCTGTGTTTCTTAGACCCTCAGTAGATCGACCCTCGAGCCATACCTTCTGCCGATGGTGCTGGCGGTTATCCAAAGCAGCATATACAGGATCTGCTTCGTGGAGTGGTCCCAAATATTCCTCCATAGGGGCCTCTTGGCAGGACGAGATGACCCAGGAGGGTAATTATAATTCCGGGTGGTCTGGTGTGCATTAAGAGGGCAGCTTGCCATGAGGTGTCCTGGCTGCTTGCATCGGTAGCACGTTGGTCTGGGACGGTCAGAGGGGTTGTTACTGGGTGGTCCTGAGTACCGTACAGGCCCCGCGGGTACCGGAGCTCGGAATTCGTTGTGGGGGGACGTAAGTGTCCTTGTGTTCGACTCGTGCCAGGGATCGGTAGTTTGCGGGTTCGTGTAGAGTCGTAATGCTCATCAGCCAATTTTGCTGCTTCTTCTAGGGTAGCAGGTCGTCTGTTTTGCAGCCATTCCTTTCCCTGTTGCTCCATGCCGTTATAAAAATGTTCTAGTAGGAATTGTAAAATTTCCTCACTGGTCACGGCTTTACTTCCGTTCATCCAGTGATTTGCCGCTCTCCGCATTTGGTACGCCCATTCCATATGCGTATCATTGGGCTTCTTCTTTGTGCTACGAAATTGTCGGCGATATGTGTCAGGAGTTACAGCGTACCGCCGCAATAGTGTGTCTTTGACCAGCGCATACTGGGTTACTTCCTCAGTGCTCAGAGTCCGGAACGCTTCCAGTGCTCGCCCGGATAGTTTCCCAGACAATATCGTGGGCCACTCTCTGTTGGGGATCTGGTGCAGTGCGCATTGCCTTTCGAAGTCCGCCAAATATTCGTCGATTCCTGTCTCGTTCTCCAGGAAGGGTCTAAAAGCCACATAGGGTATCTTTGGTCTCCCGGTGTTTTCTACAGGAACGATTACCTGAGGCGCTTCGGCGTTGCGGTGTGCGGTCACTAGGCTGAGCTCGTGGGCTCTAGCTTTCCGTATGTCCTCGTCCGCTTCTGCCATCAGTTGCTGCACCAGTTCCATAGAAGGGTTCGGCCCATATAGTGAGAGCCTCTCCCGAACAATCCTGGTCTTTTCGTCACTACTCGTGGTCGGGGTTTCTGCCATAGTGAAGCTCTGTTCAAGTTCGGTTAATTATGCGATCAGCTCCCTTCTCGGACGGTTGCTGGCGTTCCCCCCTCGGCTTTCGAGTAAATCCTTTAGGGTCGTACGTTTCAATTTGTCGTAAGCACTCTCCATCCATGCAGTATCTCTCCTAGGAATTCCAGGACAATCCCGCCGCTGCCACCAAATGTTACGGTTACTCCCAGGCTAGCTGGAAGCTGGACCACTTGGATAGTCTGGATCCCAGCTTGGAGAGAGAGAGAAGACGCTTTAGCTCAATATCCAGAAGGATCCTGCCAGTGTAGAACAATCCCACTAGCTATGTTATAGCTAGGATACTCTTTCCCCTACAAAACGAGTCGCGGCTGCGATTTGAGGGTCAAACAAGAACTGGGTTTAATGGCACACAGGGATCGATATTTATGCAAAATCTCAGGTCCAGGGACAGCCCCCTCTGGACCTGATGGGATACAGGGATAACACAATAGATCAACCAATGAGAATGCCATGTATCATTTGAATTTGCTACCGCCCAGCTTGGAGATAATGAATCCAACGGTTAGGGTAATACAATTATCTCCAAGCGCCTAAAACTTTTATTTTACACATAGAAAACAAATTAAAAATACATAACTCTAACATTTTAATATATACTTCTGTGCTTTCACCATTCATTTTGTAGCTCTGGTCCGGGTGTACTAATTCACCGAATAGCGCCCCAAACTCACGAACCATATGCTGGATTTCGTCATGGTAAAGTCTGTTCATATATTTGGTCGCAGGCTTGAGATGGCGGCCATGTTTTTGGGTGCAACAATAGGCAGCGAGACCTCGGCGTCAACTCATGGAACTAATAACGGCCAGAGTTGTGCACGAATCCCCGCTCTCTGCCTGGATGTCGCCGCTGTTTGGGATACGAATTTAGCCTGCCGTGAAGGGGGCACTTAACCTGCGGTTAACCGCAACATTCCACATTCTAATTGAAGCCATACGCCGGGTTGAAGGTGGTCCCCGTTCGTGACCCTTTCGGTAGTTTAACCATCGGGAGATAAGGCACAAACGGATATATCCTGGGGCCGTCAATTAGCCTGCGGTTAACCGCAAACCGCAACTCCCAGGGTGATCAATTGGTGGCGCACTCTCCCAGCCGGGTGGTTGACCGCTCGGTAGTTTGAGAGGTGACCGGGGTTAAGTGGGTTAAGTGGCGGCACACGCCAGGAGCTGGGTGGTCTGTTGTTCGTTTAACGAACCGGGGTATATAATCCATTCGGGAGAGGGTGCAGAATTCAAGTACCGAAGCCATAGCATCACAAAAGAGCCAACATAATCCGTGTTTGTAACAGTTTTGTAACAATGTTGCTTCATCACCACAGAGAAATACCCAGGTGCAGTAACTGTTTGTTGTGGGCGGGCTGCTCTTGCACTTTGTTGTTGTGGGGGGGCTGCTCTGGCACTGGTTTATTGTGGGTTGGTGGATCAACTAACATAGGCACTGACCGACAGAAGGTCAGGTGCCTGGTTAGTCTCCCCCCCAAAGGGGAGATATGTGACAAACTGCCATTTGCCACTGGGCATTGGAGAGGACTGATCACTAGCCTCCTGCCCTGCGACTATGGCCCTGGGATGTATTGCCCTTTGAGAACTACATTTGGGCATAATGGATTTTTGTATGCTGTTCCTGGCCCTTTAAATGCTTTGGAGCAGGGTTACAACTTTTAAACTGGCACTTCGAATGCAGTCAAAGTGCCGAAGTAGTCGAAGTGCCGAAGTTGTCGAAGTGGCCGCCATTCGACAAACGAACACGTGGCGGCGGCCATTTTAACTTATTCGAACGCGTTCAGCGGTGTGTGCAGCCAAATCTATGGAACTGTTTCCGGCTACCCACGAACACCGCTGACCCGTACCTACTTCGACACCGCTGCTGGAGACTAAGTCCTGTTCGAAGATTTGAAACGCTCGTTCGAATGGGACTTAGTC
The DNA here is from genome assembly GCF_036172605.1 of Pelobates fuscus. Lineage (NCBI taxonomy): Eukaryota > Metazoa > Chordata > Amphibia > Anura > Pelobatidae > Pelobates > Pelobates fuscus. Next base: position 180,866,650 of record NC_086318.1, on the reverse strand, counting down.
ATTTTCTCGGTGTAAAATAGACCGACCGCACAGCCCAAATCCATGGAACTGTTTTGGGCAGGAAAATGTGCTTGCGGTCGGTAACTCTTTAACCCCTGGATGGAATTGGCTAAATTTTGGACATGTTTGTAAGTAAAGTGTGCTGATTAATAAAATGTGACTTTTATTAATATTGGATGTATAGTTTTGGAGTTATAAAAATGTATCAGTTTTAGCTTGGAAATAATTGAGTAGATACAGTAAGAAACTCAATTATCTCCCAAGCAGAGGGGAGGAAATATGTTGGATGTAACCGATATTTGATTGGTTAATACCTAATTGCCAGTGGGTGTCTCCCTTGCAGGGGAGCGCTGCACAAAAGCAGAATACCTGCCATTAAACATCAGTTCTACTTCACCCTCAATCTAGAGTCCTGTCTCTTATTGGGGGAATTGCTATATCACTACAAGAGATTGCTATGCTCTGCATACTCCCTTAGCTAATCACTACTAAGCTCTTTTAAGAGCTTGTTCCTGCTTCACTCCTTGGAGGAGAGGTTCACCCACTGGAACCTGGAGCCTTGTCGTAGGTCCAGGGTGGGTAGGAGACGGCGAGACCCTAACCAAGCTGCGGCGGTTCGTGGGGTCTGTGGTGGTTGTGGTGTCTGGCGGAGCGCTTGGAGCCCTCTGTAAGCGCTAGGAGCATCCTTCAACGGAGGTACCCAGACGAAAATAGTGTGAGAAGGGGTGACAGGGTGAGAGGTGGGTGACATAGATTGAGAGGGGGTGACAGGGAGAGGCGGTTGAAATTTACCTGGTGGTCCAGTGGGCTCCCTCTGTCCCTGGTGGTCAGGTGGGCTCTCCGGCATCCGGCAGAGCTGCAGACCACATGGCAAATGTGTCACAATCTCCAGTCAGAGCGTTGTCATGGTAACCCACGGCAAAGCTCTGATTGGCTGGAGATCGTGAGACACTTCAGTCTGCCGCTCACACCCGGCGGAGCTGCAGACTGAAGGCTGGTTCTCCCCCAGGGCAGACCAAGCGGAGGGGCCTCGCACCCTGCGGCATAAAGGGCAAGACGCCGGGCCCCCTCTTGTGTCGGGTCTTCAGTCATAGACCGAGAACCCAACAGTTCAGCCTGCCCTAAGGCAATTTAGGCAGCGGTGAGGCCCCTGACAGAGCGAGGCCTTAGGCAGCCGCCTCAATTGCCTAATTAGAGAGCCGCCTCTGTTTAGTAGATTTCTTAAATAATGCCTTACGATATGGTTAATGCCTACCACCAGCACACGACAGCAGCAACTCAGCACAGCTGCCATAACAAGACCCAAACGACAGCCAATATATTTGAAACTCTCCTCCCCCCATTCCCCCAGTCTGCCTTAAGCGCACACAGGACGAAGCTGAAAACAAACGGAGACACAGACGGGTATAACCCAATAGCTAAGTAAATACACTGACAGCCGAAGAGACTTACAAATCATAATAGCGACAGAGGAAGCAAGAGGCCAGCTCTTTGAGCTACGAAGCAGTCTAGCAGTCCACAGCCATACTTAAAGGACCACTATAGTGCCAGGAAAACATACTCGTTTTCCTGGCACTATAGTGCCCTGAGGGTGCCTCCACCCTCAGGGTCCCCCTCCCGCCTGGCTCTGGGGAGAGGAAAGGGGTTAAAACTTACCTTTCTCCAGCGCCGGGCGGGGAGCTCTTCTCCTCCGATCCTCCTCCTCTCCTCCCATTCGGCTGAATGCGCATGCGCGGCAAGAGCTGCTCGCGCATTCAGCCGGTCTCATAGGAAAGCATTATCAAGCTGAAGTGGTCTGGGTGCCTAGAGTGGTCCTTTAAGACATAGCACACACTAGACGTGCACACTAGACTGTGACACCCATCACGCATCAGAACCTACTCAATTGTATATCAATAACACATAAAATATTAGCTGACCTGATACACCAGCGATGTTACCTTAAGTTAAATACCAGAGTTAGCTGTTTAACCCTCTACTGTTTACTACTTAAACTAACCTTAAAAATTGTGCCAGACCTATCTGGTACCTATATGTCCAAATGTTTACAATACGGTGGAGGATTGCCTTTGGGGTACCTCACAACCATCTGTTATAAGCTTCTGCACTACAAAAAAATTAAATAAAATAAAAAAAGAAGTAAGTTACATATAAAAAGAATTGTAATTTTGTATCAAGAAGATTTTATTCTCTCACCTTAAGCCCTTCATAGTAGCTTCCAGTATTCATTTGTGAAATATTCTTAAATATAGGATGTTCTTTCAAACAGGCAGACTTGAGAATGTTATCTATAGTATTATTCACTATCTGAGCTGCAGCTGAAATTTCATCCATTTTTAGTTTCAGTTTCTCCACTACATCTTTTAGTCTTCTACGACTTTCACGAGATGGACTCGGTGTCTCTGGGCTCTTTCTCGGATTTGTTTGGGGTTGTGATGCCATGTCTGTAGATACCTTGCTACTCTTTCTTTGAGTGATGAATGGTTTTGCCCCACTATCTTCAAATTTAGGAGAATCAGTAGACTCCTTGGTGGTCTTCTTTCTGCTGTGTGTCAGTGGTATTGTTCCCACTGCCCTAGTTTCAGATGACGCTTTAGTGTCTTCCTTTTTATGTTTCCCTTGCTTCTTGTCACCTGATTCTGCTTTAGCACTGGGTTGTCTCTTTCCATTTACTGGTTTGCCCCGGTTTAAATGGATATCCCGAGGCTTGTCGTCTCCTTCTTCCTTGCTAATAGACTCATTCTTTTCTCTGCTTTGCTTGTCTGACCTGGTTGTACTTTTTTTTCCTGTCAAAGGTTTCTCTGGGTCAGTACTAGATGAACTGCCCTTCATTCCTCTTCCAGAATTCCCTTCTGCCATTTCGCGCCTGATTTGCCCTAAAACCTGAAAGATACATTTATAGCATTTCAGTCAGCAGAAATCCCTCCCCATATACAGTCAGAACAAGGAAGTTATAATGAAACGAAACTTAAATTCTACTGCATAAACACTTAACCACCTCCCTGCCTGGTTGTGATATATCTTGTTGAAGGATTCTAGCATGGGATAGAAAGTTTTCAAGTTTTGTTTAAATGTTAATTAGCATAGAGGAGAGTGAAATACTGCTGAAAAATACTACTATTGTGTTTTATCTGTATTTTAAGTCACCATAACTATTCTCAGTCTTCGACCACTGCCCGTACTGTTCCCTCACCCACCTTCACTACCCTCAACTACTAACCCCGCATACTATGCCATCACTCCACTAATCCCACTATCCTCAGCCATTCACCCTCAACTTCTGTCACTCCCCACTATCAACTGCCACCCCCACTATCCTTAGCCACTCTCACTGCTCTAATTATCCCTATACCCTCAGCCTAAAGCTAATGCCCCCGAAAAATAGTCAGTTGCCTAAATAAAATCTTACATGCTGATGACTTTATTGCAATCTTTTCATTTTTTTGTTCATCTTGAGTGAAGGAATATAACACCCACTAAGATGTATGTCCTTATACTGCATAGTGGCAAAGCATATATTAATTATTGCTCTTAAAGGACCACTCTAGGCACCCAGACCACTTCAGCTTAATGAGGTGGTCTGGGTGCCAGGTCCCTCTAGGATTAACTTTTTTTTTTTTTATAAACATAGCAGTTTCAGAGAAACTGCTATGTTTATACTGAGGGTTAATCCAGCCTCCAAAACATCTATTGGCTGTCTCATTGACAGCCGCTAGAGGCGCTTGCGTGATTCTCACTGTGAAAATCACAGTGAGAGCACGCAAGCGTCCATAGGAAAGCATTGTAAATGCTTTCCTATGCGACCGGCTGAATGCGAGCGCGGCTCCTGCCGCGCATGCGCATTCAGCCGATGACGTCGCAAGGAAGAAGGAGAGGAGGAGGAAAGCTCCCCGCCCCGGCGCTGGAGAAAGAGGTAAGTTTAACCCCTTCCTCCCCCCAGAGCCCGGCGGGAGTGGGTCCCTGAGGGTGGGGGCACCCTCAGGGCACTATAGTGCCAGGAAAACGAGTATGTTTTCCTGGCACTATAGTGGTCCTTTAACAGGATCTGCTGTTTAAAGAAATCTCTCTGAAATGGCGATCATGATCTTATTTTACCTTGCTGATCTTCCTTGCATTACTTGATGGTGTTTTTGTAATATCCCATTGTACAGCACTACAGAATCTGATGGCGCTATATAAATAATAATAATAATAATAATAATAATAATAATAATTGAGGACATTCATATATCTAGATGCTTTTCTTCCAGCTATGTTACTAAAGGCTTGATTGGTTGAGCTGATTCTTCAAACACTTTTTCTCTTTTTATTTTCCTTGGTAGTTTCCAAATGGTTCCACTTTCTCTATCAGGTTGATAGGTTGATATCTGGTTGTACTTTTTTTTCCTGTCAAAGGTTTCTCTGGGTCAGTACTAGATGAACTGCCCTTCATTCCTCTTCCAGAATTCCCTTCTGCCATTTCGCGCCTGATTTGCCCTAAAACCTGAAAGATACATTTATAGCATTTCAGTCAGCAGAAATCCCTCTCCATATACAGTCAGAACAAGGAAGTTATAATGAAAGGAAACTTAAATTCTACTGCATAAACACTTAACCACCTCCCTGCCTGGTTGTGATATATCTTGTTGAAGGATTCTAGCATGGGATAGAAAGTTTTCAAGTTTTGTTTAAATGTTAATTAGCATAGAGGAGAGTGAAATACTGCTAAAAAATACTACTATTGTGTTTTATCTGTATTTTAAGCCACCATAACTATTCTCAGTCCTCGACCACTGCCCGTACTGTTCCCTCACCCAACTTCACTACCCTCAACCACTAACCCCGCATACTATGCCATCACTCCACTAATCCCACTATCCTCAGCCATTCACCCTCAACTTCTGTCACTCCCCACTATCAACTGCCACTCCCACTATCCTTAGCCACTCTCACTGCTCTAATTATCCCTATACCCTCAGCCTAAAGCTAATGCCCCCGAAAAATAGTCAGTTGCCTAAATAAAATCTTACATGCTGATGACTTTATTGCAATCTTTTCATTTTTTTGTTCATCTTGAGTGAAGGAATATAACACCCACTAAGATGTATGTCCTTGTACTGCATAGTGGCAAAGCATATATTAATTATTGCTCTTAAAGGACCACTCTAGGCACCCAGACCACTTCAGCTTAATGAGGTGGTCTGGGTGCCAGGTCCCTCTAGGATTAACTTTTTTTTTTTTTTATAAACATAGCAGTTTCAGAGAAACTGCTATGTTTATACTGAGGGTTAATCCAGCCTCCAAAACATCTATTGGCTGTCTCATTGACAGCCGCTAGAGGCGCTTGCGTGATTCTCACTGTGAAAATCACAGTGAGAGCACGCAAGCGTCCATAGGAAAGCATTGTAAATGCTTTCCTATGCGACCGGCTGAATGCGAGCGCGGCTCCTGCCGCGCATGCGCATTCAGCCGATGACGTCGCAAGGAAGATGGAGAGGAGGAGGAAAGCTCCCCGCCCCGGCGCTGGAGAAAGAGGTAAGTTTAACCCCTTCCTCCCCCCAGAGCCCGGCGGGAGTGGGTCCCTGAGGGTGGGGGCACCCTCAGGGCACTATAGTGCCAGGAAAACGAGTATGTTTTCCTGGCACTATAGTGGTCCTTTAACAGGATCTGCTGTTTAAAGAAATCTCTCTGAAATGGCGATCATGATCTTATTTTACCTTGCTGATCTTCCTTGCATTACTTGATGGTGTTTTTGTAATATCCCATTGTACAGCACTACAGAATCTGATGGCGCTATATAAATAATAATAATAATAATAATAATAATAATTGAGGACATTCATATATCTAGATGCTTTTCTTCCAGCTATGTTACTAAAGGCTTGATTGGTTGAGCTGATTCTTCAAACACTTTTTCTCTTTTTATTTTCCTTGGTAGTTTCCAAATGGTTCCACTTTCTCTATCAGGTTGATAGGTTGATATCTGGTTGTACTTTTTTTTCCTGTCAAAGGTTTCTCTGGGTCAGTACTAGATGAACTGCCCTTCATTCCTCTTCCAGAATTCCCTTCTGCCATTTCGCGCCTGATTTGCCCTAAAACCTGAAAGATACATTTATAGCATTTCAGTCAGCAGAAATCCCTCCCCATATACAGTCAGAACAAGGAAGTTATAATGAAAGGAAACTTAAATTCTACTGCATAAACACTTAACCACCTCCCTGCCTGGTTGTGATATATCTTGTTGAAGGATTCTAGCATGGGATAGAAAGTTTTCAAGTTTTGTTTAAATGTTAATTAGCATAGAGGAGAGTGAAATACTGCTAAAAAATACTACTGTGTTTTATCTGTATTTTAAGCCACCATGACTATTCTCAGTCCTCGACCACTGCCCGTACTGTTCCCTCACCCAACTTCACTACCCTCAACCACTAACCCCGCATACTATGCCATCACTCCACTAATCCCACTATCCTCAGCCATTCACCCTCAACTTCTGTCACTCCCCACTATCAACTGCCACTCCCACTATCCTTAGCCACTCTCACTGCTCTAATTATCCCTATACCCTCAGCCTAAAGCTAATGCCCCCGAAAAATAGTCAGTTGCCTAAATAAAATCTTACATGCTGATGACTTTATTGCAATCTTTTCATTTTTTTGTTCATCTTGAGTGAAGGAATATAACACCCACTAAGATGTATGTCCTTGTACTGCATAGTGGCAAAGCATATATTAATTATTGCTCTTAAAGGACCACTCTAGGCACCCAGACCACTTCAGCTTAATGAGGTGGTCTGGGTGCCAGGTCCCTCTAGGATTAACTTTTTTTTTTTTTATAAACATAGCAGTTTCAGAGAAACTGCTATGTTTATACTGAGGGTTAATCCAGCCTCCAAAACATCTATTGGCTGTCTCATTGACAGCCGCTAGAGGCGCTTGCGTGATTCTCACTGTGAAAATCACAGTGAGAGCACGCAAGCGTCCATAGGAAAGCATTGTAAATGCTTTCCTATGCGACCGGCTGAATGCGAGCGCGGCTCCTGCCGCGCATGCGCATTCAGCCGATGACGTCGCAAGGAAGATGGAGAGGAGGAGGAAAGCTCCCCGCCCCGGCGCTGTTGAAAGAGGTAAGTTTAACCCCTTCCTCCCCCCAGAGCCCGGCGGGAGTGGGTCCCTGAGGGTGGGGGCACCCTCAGGGCACTATAGTGCCAGGAAAACGAGTATGTTTTCCTGGCACTATAGTGGTCCTTTAACAGGATCTGCTGTTTAAAGAAATCTCTCTGAAATGGCGATCATGATCTTATTTTACCTTGCTGATCTTCCTTGCATTACTTGATGGTGTTTTTGTAATATCCCATTGTACAGCACTACAGAATCTGATGGCGCTATATAAATAATAATAATAATAATAATAATAATTGAGGACATTCATATATCTAGATGCTTTTCTTCCAGCTATGTTACTAAAGGCTTGATTGGTTGAGCTGATTCTTCAAACACTTTTTCTCTTTTTATTTTCCTTGGTAGTTTCCAAATGGTTCCACTTTCTCTATCAGGTTGATAGGTTGATATCTGGTTGTACTTTTTTTTCCTGTCAAAGGTTTCTCTGGGTCAGTACTAGATGAACTGCCCTTCATTCCTCTTCCAGAATTCCCTTCTGCCATTTCGCGCCTGATTTGCCCTAAAACCTGAAAGATACATTTATAGCATTTCAGTCAGCAGAAATCCCTCTCCATATACAGTCAGAACAAGGAAGTTATAATGAAACGAAACTTAAATTCTACTGCATAAACACTTAACCACCTCCCTGCCTGGTTGTGATATATCTTGTTGAAGGATTCTAGCATGGGATAGAAAGTTTTCAAGTTTTGTTTAAATGTTAATTAGCATAGAGGAGAGTGAAATACTGCTAAAAAATACTACTGTGTTTTATCTGTATTTTAAGCCACCATAACTATTCTCAGTCCTCGACCACTGCCCGTACTGTTCCCTCACCCAACTTCACTACCCTCAACCACTAACCCCGCATACTATGCCATCACTCCACTAATCCCACTATCCTCAGCCATTCACCCTCAACTTCTGTCACTCCCCACTATCAACTGCCACCCCCACTATCCTTAGCCACTCTCACTGCTCTAATTATCCCTATACCCTCAGCCTAAAGCTAATGCCCCCCCAAAATAGTCAGTTGCCTAAATAAAATCTTACATGCTGATGACTTTATTGCAATCTTTTCATTTTTTTGTTCATCTTGAGTGAAGGAATATAACACCCACTAAGATGTATGTCCTTGTACTGCATAGTGGCAAACCATATATTAATTATTGCTCTTAACAGGATCTGCTGTTTAAAGAAATATCTCTGAAATGGCGATCATGATCTTATTTTACCTTGCTGATCTTCCTTGCATTACTTGATGGTGTTTTTGTAATATCCCATTGTACAGCACTACAGAATCTGATGGCGCTATATAAATAATAATAATAATAATAATAATAATAATAATTAATTGAGGACATTCATATATCTAGATGCTTTTCTCCCAGGTATGTTACTAAAGGCTTGATTGGTTGAGCTGATTCTTCAAACACTTTTTCTCTTTTTATTTTCCTTGGTAGTTTCCAAATGGTTCCACTTTCCCTATAAGAGTTATTCACTAGAGTGAGGATTCAAACTGCATTACAAATTTAAGGTCAAAATAGCCAAACTGGAATTCACTTTGAGTGCAGTTAGAATGTACCTAGTCAATTGACTAGGTACACATGTGCGTTGCAGGGTTATTCAGGGATCAAAGTTGCGGCACACACCGCTATCAGTCGCGAGGGCAACAGTAACGGCTGTTACGATGCCCTCGTGAACCTCTATGCAGGAGTCTGCGTGGACAGTGCTCTTATTGGAGCGCTTGCCCGCGACGGCACTTTAGAGCAGGAAAAGACGCAATATATAAGGCGCCCTGAGGTGATACTTGGCGCCAGAATAAAGAAGAAAAGTTTAATGTAGAGCTGTTTTTCTTTTTTATTTCCCTCATAATAATTTTCTTTGTAGTTTATTGAGAAGATATCTATCAAGCATTTGATTAAAGGGACACTATAGTAACCTGAACAACTTTAGCTTAATTAAGCAGTTTTGGTGTATAGAACATGCTCCTGCAGCCTCACTGCTCACTCCATTTAGGAGTTAAATCCCTTTGTTTATGAACCCTAGTCACACCTCCCTGCATGTGACTTGCACAGCCTTCCATAAACACTTCCTGTAAAGAGAGCCCTATTTAGGCTTTCTTTATTGCAAGTTCTGTTTAATTAAGATTTTCTTACATCCCCTGCTATGTTAATAGCTTGCTAGACTCTGCAAGAGCCTCCTGTATGTGATTAAAGTTCAATTTAGAGATTGAGATACAATTATTTACGGTAAATTACATCTGTTTGAAAGTTAAACCAGTTTTCTTTTTCATGCAGGCTCTGTCAATCATAGCCAGGGGAGGTGTGGCTAGGGCTGCATAAAAAGAAACAAAGTGATTTAACTCCTAAATGACAGTGAATTGAGCAGTGAAATTGCAGGGGAATGATCTATACACTAAAACGGCTTTATTTAGCTAAAGTAATTTAGGTGACTATAGTGTTCCTTTAAGGAAATATAAAGAGGCACTGCCATGCCGAACTTACCTTTCTTTAATCGATTCCTCTTCTCTCCCTCTGTCATGATCTTTTCTTAATTTCTTCCTGTCTTCTCTAGTTTTCTTTAAAACATAAGACTACTATACTATAGGGACTACTTTGTTTTATGGAGGTTTCCTATGCCTGACCAGCTATGGCCAGTGGAGAAGCAAAGTGTTCTTCGTGTCCGATGATCAAAGCAATTTTCCCACAATTCTCACCTTTGATCCGTGATCTCGTGATGCTTCCTGTCAGTATTCCCAAACGTCCTGTCACTTAGACAGAATGCCAGCGAAAATACCGAATGTCGTCCTAACAGAATGAGAACAGGTTCTCCATTTGTGTTAGGACGCAATTCAGGACTTTGTTCGTATCGGAATTTCATTCGAATGAATGAAACTTCGATCCTATTCGTGCCCAGCTGCATCTTGCAGCCACTTAGTAGATAGCTCCCTAATTCCCACGGTATTAGGGAGCTATCTACCAAAAGGCCGAAAGACCAAGATTGGTCTTTCAGCCAAATATACTAATACTAAGTAAAGATTACTTTGTTTTAGTAAATTCTGCCCCTACTCGCTATATCGTGAGTAGGGGCATGTCTACTAAACAGTGAGCAGCCTCTGGCTGCTTACTATTAAAAAAAAAAAAGAAGCCCCTAGTGTCTCCCCTCCCGAGCCCCCACCCATGCTGCATGAGTGGGGGCTATTAAACTGAACGGGGACCTATCGCCCCCCCCCCGGCCTATAGCCCTGAGCGGTGGATGGGGGCCCTAAATTAAAAATGGGGGTGTCCTATTGTCCCCCCCAGCCCCCACCCCTGAGCGGCGGATGGGGGCCCTAAATAAAAATGGGTGGACACCTATTGTCCTCCCCCCTGACCCCACCTATAAGTAGCGGGTGGGGGCCCTAAATAACAATAAGGGGGGGACCTATTGTCCTCCCCCCGGCCCCCACCCCTGAGTGGCAGGTTAGGGACCAAAATACAAATGGGGGGACCTATTGTCCTCCCCCCGGCCCCCACCCATGAGCGGCAGGTGGCGGCCCTAAATAACAATAAGGGGAGGACACCTATTGTCCTTCCCCCTGCTACCACCCATGAGCGGCAGGTGGGAGCCCTAAATAGCAATAAGGGGGGACACCTATTGTCCTCCCCCCGGCCCCCACCCCTGAGCGGTGGGTGGGGGCCCTAAATGAAAATGTGGTGGGGTCCTATTGTCCTCCCCCAGCCCCCACCCCTGAGCGGTGGGTGGGGCCCTAAATGAAAATGTGAAGGGTGGGGACCTATTGTTCTCCCCCCGGCCCCCACCCCTGAGCGGTGGGTGGAGCCCTAAATGAAAATGTGGAGGGTGGGGACCTATTGTCCTCCCCCCGGCTCCCACCCCTGAGCGGCGGGTGGGGGCCCTAAATAACAATAAGGACCTATTGTTCTCCCCTGGCCCCCACCCCTGAGTGGTGGGTGGGGGCCCTAAATAACACTAAGGACCTATTGTCCTCCCCCCGCCCCACCCATGAGGGACAGCTGGTGGGAGCCCTAAATAACAATAAGGGACCTATTGTCCTCCCCTCCAGCCCGTACCCCTGAGCGGTGGGTGGGGGCCCTAAATAAAAATGTAGTGGGGTCCTATTGTACTCCCCCCAGCCCCCACCCCTGAGCGACGGGTGGGGGCCCTAAATAACAATAAGGACCTATTGTCCTCCCCCCTGCCCCCACCCCTAAGCGGCGTGTGGGGGCCAAAATAACAATAAGGGGGGGACACCTATTGTCCTCCCCCCGGCCCCCACCCCTGAGGGGCGGGTGGGGGCCCTGAATAACAATAAGGACCTATTGTCCTCCCCCCAGCCCCCACCCCTGAGCGGCGGGTGGGGCCTAAATGAAAATGTGGAGGGTGGGGACCTATTGTCCTCCCCCCAGCCCCCACCCCTGAGCGGCAGATGAGGGCCCTAACTTAAAATGAGGGGGGACTGTTGGGTATAATACACTTTGCCTATACTGACCCAATGCTCAAGATACAGATGACAGGATAATATACTATCGACGGTGTAATAGTGTGGGCGCTAAACAGCATGCAGCTATGAACACTATGGAGTTAATCACTTAAAATTCCACCAACAATCAAATTACACAATACAAAATAAAGTGCTCAGCACAAGGTATAAAAGAGCAGTGTTGATACTCTAGCTCCCAGGGTTTACACCACCAAATGTGTAAAAAGGTGAGTGTGAATATACCTGAATATAAATACAGTGTAACTTCTCCAATAATGGAGATATTAACACAGGTTTTCCTACACAATATAAAGAAGGAAAATCTCACACGACAACACTGTAAAAGTGGTAAATAAAATTTTCAAGTCTCTGTATGGTCCAACTCACATTTTGTTGAGCCTGTTATGTCAAAACTAACTCAGGTAATATCGCTTTAAATGCAGTATAATGTGGATCCAGACATTATACTGCATAGAGTGTGCCACTTGGTTTAGTTCCCAAGAAGGAGAAAGGTACCTATAGATTAATTCACCATTTGTCTTACCCGCAAGGTACATCTGTGAATGATGAGGTGGATGTGACAAACTGCCATTTGCCACTGGGCATTGGAGAGGACTGATTGCTAGCCTCCTGCCCTGCGACTATGGCCCTGGGATGTATTGGCCTTTAAGAACTGTATTTGGGCATAATGGACTTATATTCTACTGTTTCTAGCCCTTTAACTGTGTTGTACAAAGAAAGGGTTTGTACTTTTAAACTGGCACTTCGGATGCAATCGAAGTGCCGAAGTCGTCGAAGTGCCGAAGTCGTCGAAGTGGCCGCCATTCGACAAACGAACACGTGGCGGCGGCCATTTTTACTTATTCGAACGCGGTCAGCGGTGTGTGCAGCCAAATCTATGGAACTGTTTTCGGCTACCCAATTGCACGAACACCGCTGGCCAGTACCGTCTACGTTACTTTGACACCGCGACTGGAGACTAAGTCCCGTTCGAAGATTCGAATGCTCGCTCGAATGGGACTTAGTCATTTTCTCTGTGTAAAATAGACCGACCGCACAGCCCAAATCCATGGAACTGTTTTGGGCATGTAAATGTGCCTGCGGTCGGTCAAAAGTGACTTATACCTATCTCCCGAACAGCTGAACGGATTCGAATGATTTTTGGGTAGGTTTGTATTTGGAATGTGCTGATTAATAATATGTGACTTTTATTAATATTGGATGTTTAGTTTTAGAGTTATGAAAGTTGGGTAAAAAGTATGTTTTAGACTGTACGGATAATTGGGTTACCTCTCAGGCTAAGGGGAGGAGATGTGTGGGATGTAACCATTGTGTGATTGGGTCATGTATAATTGTATGTGAGCGTCTCCCTTGCAGGGGAGAATTGCATAAAAGCACAGTGTGTCATTAAACCTGAGTTCTACTTCACCCTCAATCTAGAGTTCTGTCTCTTATTGGGGGAATTGCTATATCACTACAAGGGATTGCTATGCTCTGCATGCTCCCTTGGATAATCACTTCTAAGCTCTTTTAAGAGCTTGTTCCTGCTTCACTCTCTTGGAGGAGAGGTTCACCCACTGGAACCTGGAGCCTTATCGTAGGTCCAGGGTGGGTAGGAGACGGCGAGACCCCAACCAAGCTGCGGCGGTTCGTGGGGTCTGTGGTGGTTGTGGTGTCTGCGGAGCGCTTGGAGCCCTCTGTAAGCGCTAGGAGCATCCTTCAACAGAGGTACCCAGTCGGGGTGCCAGGTGATCCGTTACAGTGGATACCTCAATTATTTCTGTGTCTTATACTTCCTTTGAAGATGTGCTGAAATGGGTTAGGAAGTGCAGTCAGAATGCTCTTGTGTCAAAAGTTGACATTGAGTCAGCATTTAGGTTACTTCCTATACATCCTGACTGCTTTGGTTCATTGTTGTTTCAATTCGAAGGAAAATTTTATTTTGACAAATGTATGCCTACGGGTTGTTCTGCTTCTTGTTTTTATTTTGAAAGCTTTTTGGAATGGGTTCTTAAACAGGTTTCAGGTTTACATTCAGTGATTCATTATTTGGATGATTTTCTTTTTGTTGGGAAAGCTTAATCTTCTGATTGCTTTCATTTATTGCAAATTTTCATGTGCGTTGCTCAACAATTTGGCATTCCGTTGGCAAAAGAAAAGGCAGTTTGGCCTGGTACATGTTTGCAATTTTTAGGTATAATTATTGATTCTGAAAGAATGGAGTTTTGTTTGCCTGAAGATAAAATTGTCAGAATGAAGCGCGAAATTGTAGATTATGCTAGCTTTAGTGTACCTATAATCTTAATTTTATTAATGACAGGAGGCGAGTATTTGCTTAAGTCTCTCTTTACTAGAACTCCACAGCAGCACAGAAAAACAACCAATCAGAAAAAAGTTAGGTACTATAAAACTCCCCTCCCCATGCATCATTTCCTCTTTCAAGCTGCGACAAAACAGAATAAAAGGCAGAAAATATAATGGGGAAGAAACGAAGTCCTAGATACGATGAATATAACGATGTCCACCATCCGAGAGTAACCGTCAAACTAGATAGTGTTGATGGACTGTAAACTGAAACGAGAGAAAAACAGAATCGAACAGGTTGATTATCCAATGAAATGTACTCAGAATAAACATGTAGGTACCCAATGTAGCAACCAAAATTAACCTTAATAGGTAGATATCCCAACCCTACTTATGGAAAGAAACACAGACATAATGAACAAGCGACAGGTAGCAGAGACAACAAACAGAGTTGCATACGTACCTGATAATCTAAACTATAACATTAAACAAGGGAGGGACAAGAAATGGGTGGGAAATACTCGCCTCCTGTCATTAATAAAATTAAGATTATAGGTACACTAAAGCTAGCATAATCTACAATTTTATAACATGACAGGAGGCTTCGTATTTGCTGTTTCAACGCTCAATTCACCAATCCAACGCTGTTTGTGTCGCTGGTATCTATTGCAGGAAATATCAGAGTAATCCTAATTGGACATTCCAAGTTCGATAATTGACAGTAGACGGATAAAAGAAAATGCCAGCCGACGAAGCATCTCAATTATGGAAAAAAGTACCATCCGCTGGTAAATCCATTGTATGTGGTTGCGACTTGTTTCCTAGCAGCCGGTCCATGAGCTGGCAAGCTGACCTATCAGCCACCTTCCTGTAGTTTTAATATCAAAGGTCAAGTTCGGACTTGGGGACGCGAGAAGAAACTGTCACCATGTCTCAACTCATGATCCGTAAGGCGGTTCCTCCAATCGTGCCAGGGATATGCGGCGATGCGGTCTTGCAGGTAGATCTCCAATTTCAAGGAATGCGCCCAAGTCCACTACCAAAATCGTATTAGAAACCGAGGAGGAACTTTCGTTCCTTCCTGTCCTACCCGGTGATATGTCTCATCCGAGAATAATTTCATAATGCAGGCAAGAGCGTGGCCAAACTAGCCGTATTCTAAGTGATTCTAAGATTCCAAATGGACTGAGTAAACCTTGGATGCAGTAGAGAAAGACTCCAAAGGACGTCCATTCAGGGTTCCGAACTGAACTTGTGTGGAAGGACGGTGGTCGACTATACTGGGAATAGCGAATCCTGGAAACCTTCAAAGGAAGGGAAAAGCCAACCGGAATGCAGATTTTCATCCAGCAATGCCCTCGTCAAAGAGTGAAAGATGTCTGTAGGAGTCGGGGTACACCAGGTACCTCCGTAAAGTCTCATAGATCCCCTCGACGGTAGTTGAAAAAAAAGGGGGTAGCGCGAATCCAAAAACAGACTGCTCCCGTGAGGGATGAATAGAGTATAGACGAAGGGTCCTCCATCTCCGAACCATGTTCACCAGGTATGCGCTCCGATTTTATCCCAAGATCGTAAAGACCGGAGAAGTCAAGACAAACGAGGATTCCTGATTTACCATATGACCCATACGTACGATTTTACCTTCAGATCGGGCAATAGTCCTTCCTTAATGTTGTTACCCGAGCAAGGCGGTGCCTGTTTGCTCCATGAAGGTCTCCGTATCTCCCGACATCTTGACATGGGGGAAACTTTCTGCTCAGTTTGCTAGTAATGGTCTGGATATCTAAAACAGAAAGCAAACTCTGTATTATATGGTGCCGAATATGCCAACAACCTGCACTCTCAAAATACCGGAGGACCATCCGTTAGTGTACCATCCCCAGGAGTGTGTGTAAATAAATGGGAGACTCCCCCCGTTATACCTCTGAGTATTTCTCGCGTGTTTTACAGCAGCCCGGATCCAGTAGATCCATCACGGGAGATAGAATAGAGGGATCTAGTCCAAACATGTAATACTTGCATGACCAGGCAGTCCTCTAGGACGAAGCCAGTAGCGTGGATGGCAGCTCTAATTGAATTCCGGAGGGACGCCCCTCTATGTAGTCATCAATGTCTTGCACAGGCACAAGCCTGTGTGATGAACAAATGGCCGGTACTGTAGAGCGTCGAGTGCATGAAAGAGCCGCGCTCTCTACTACTGTGATCGCATACCGTGAGAGCGTCCGGGTGCTAGCCTGAGCGGGCCGCACCCATTAGTAACCAACAGCAGAGTCTACATCCGAGACCGGTTCTCTCTATGAGAATGGGTCCACCCAACTTGTACTTTGTATCCAGCCCAGTATCTGGTTGATGACGAGTGAGGGACTGCGCCCTCTAATAACAAATCAGTATCCGGTTCCGTATGAAAGGATTCGCCCACTGCTCCTGAAAATAAATATACTCGGATCGAGGTGATGGAGGGCCGCACCCTCCTGTGGTGCAAACTAGAGTCCCTAGAGATTCAGGGTGACCAAAACCGTAGGGCGCACCAATTACAAATGTCAGCATAAGGCTGAGGGCAATCTGGGAAACAAGGAATGGAAAACTATCAACCGACTATCCGGATCCCGTGCGCGCGCGCGGGGTCCTGGTAGGCTGTTGGTAGTCCGAGGAAAGCTGGAGACGTTCTCCGCAATCCACGAGTGCCCGGGAGGTCGGAGGAGACCAAGTCAGGCCTCACGACGACCCGAGCGAATAGGAAAAGGAAGTCAAGAAAAAAACAAAACAAAACAAAAAAGCAACAATAAACGAAGATAAGAGAAAATACACCCATTCTATCTCGGATAGAATGTAAACAGCAGGCTGGAAGGTAAGAAAAGTAAATCCCACTGGACAGGGCCAGGAGCTAACCTAACGCAGGAAAAAACTACCGAACCTATAGGGACTCCGGGAGGCATATACAGAGTAGATGGTAAAGACAAGGGAAAAACACAGCTTTCTCCTGAAGGAGTCTGAATACCGGTCCCTGCCGGTGCGAAGTTCTCATTGGAGACGTGCAGTCGCCGGTTTGGAGTAAACCGTGGATGTGTCCGGGGTCTTCATAAGAAACTTTGCCCTTCAGGCATGAGGTTTAGGGCCTTCACCCTTCCCGCCATATTCAGATGGCCGTATACTGGTGTCCTCTCGAACACTATGGCAATGGTGTTTGCCCGGACACCTGCCTATCTCCATGTCACTGGTGTGCACTGGGTTTTCCTCAGTGATATTACCCCAGGCCTGCGGCCAAAAGGGGTTCGGTACCAATAGCGTAGGCCCGTCCTTAGGGCATAGTCTCAGCAGGTCAAACGAATGGACACAGAAAGGTTAGCCAAGCAAATAGTCACAGGCATAGCCGGCCATCCAAGTAGGCACCGACATAGCAGGCTATCCAATGGGGCACAGACATAGCAGGCCATTTTATTGGGCACAGGTATTGCAGGCCAATCTTATGGGCCAGACCTAGCAGGCCAATCTTATGGGCACAGACATAGCAGGCCAATCTTATGGGCACAGACATAGCAGGCCAATCTTATGGGCACAGACATAGCAGGCCAATCTTATGGGCACAGACACAGCAGGCCAATCTTATGGGCACAGACACAGCAGGCCAATCTTATGGGCACAGACATAGCAGGCCAATCTTATGGGCACAGACACAGCAGGCCAATCTTATGGGCACAGACACAGCAGGCCAATCTTATGGGCACAGACACAGCAGGCCAATCTTATGGGCACAGACATAGCAGGCCGTTCTTATGGGCACAGACATAGCAGGCCAATCAATGGGGCACAGACATAGCAGGGCATACCCCGGTGTTGTATTCCGACAATAGCAGGGGGTCAATCCGTGTAGAGCCCCCTATATGTGTAATGAAAACCAGGGAACCTAGGGTGAAATAACTCCAATATGCAAACCCCCCTAGGCAGAGGTAATGTGTCTACAGATATACAGGAAACTGTTAGACCTTAATGCTTGTGGCCAAAAATAAGGATATCCTGTTGCAGGAAAACTCAGAAGTACAGGGTGTATTGCCTACAGGCTGATCTCCAGCCCTTGAAGAAATATAGAAGTAAAAATATATAATATATATGTTTGATCACATAATTGCTATATGTCTCTATATGGATATGCACCCTGAGCAGGGTGGGAGGTGGTCCTCCCAGACTGCCAGCGAATTAGGTTGGGGTCTGAATACACCCTGCCTATAGATGGGGGAGGAGAAAGCCCCTCCACAGACCTCCGCCAAGAACGGTACTGGTGGGGAAGGAGCTGCGCGTGGGCACACCCCCCGCCCTCCTGTACACACGCGGTCCGCGGGCGGCCGCAGTGAAGCCTCTACGTGGAGGAAACGATCTGACCACCGGGTACTCGCGCTCACTCGCGAGTACCCCTGCGACCGCGTAGAACACACAGGACCCACGTGGTCCGCGGCGGAGACGGCTGTCGCGAAGCAGCCATGTGGGAAAGAAGATCCGGTCGCCGGGTACTCGTGCTCACTCGCGAGTACCCCTGCGACCGGGTAAAACACACGGGACCCACTGGGGGGGGGGGGGGGGGGGACGGCTGCACGTGGGAAAGAAGAACCGGCCGCCGGGTGGTCGTGCTCACTCGCGAGCATACCGGCAGCTGGGAAAAACACACTGGGCTGGCGGAGATTAACTCCGCGGTCCCAGATCTCGGGGGACAGAGGAGGCAAATGCTTTGGAGGTAGAAGCAGCGATGATCCGAAGTACAGACACCGAAGAAAAATCCCACAAGGCCTATAACCTACTGCATTTACAGGAAAAAATCCCATAAGCACAAAACACACTGCATTATAAAAAATAAAATGCCACAAGGCCTATAACCTACTGCATTTACAGGAAAAAATCCCATAAGCACAAAACACACTGCATTATAAAAAATAAAATGCCACAAGGCCTATAACCTACTGCATTTACAGGAAAAAATCCCATAAGCACAAAACACACTGCATTATAAAAAATAAAATGCCACAAGGCCTATAACCTACTGCATTTACAGGAAAAAAATCCCAAAAGGCACAAAACACACTGCATTATAAAAAATAAAATGCCACAAGGCATATAACTTACTGCATTTATAGGAAAAAATCCCATAAGCACAAAACACACTGCATTATAAAAAATAAAATGCCACAAGGCCTATAACCTACTGCATTTACAGGAAAAAATCCCATAAGCACAAAACACACTGCATTATAAAAAATAAAATGCCACAAGGCCTATAACCTACTGCATTTACAGGAAAAAATCCCATAAGCACAAAACACACTGCATTATAAAAATAAAATGCCACAAGGCCTATAACCTACTGCATTTACAGGAAAAAATCCCATAAGCACAAAACACACTGCATTATAAAAAATAAAATGCCATAAGGATAAAACACTGTATATAAAAATAAAATGCCATAAGGATAAAACATACTGCATTATAAAGATAAAATGCCATAAGGATAAAACCTACTGTATATAAAAATAAAATGCCACAAGGATAAAACACTGTATATAAAAATAAAATGCCATAAGGATAAAACATACTGCATTAGAAAAATAAAATGCCATAAGGATAAAACATACTGCATATAAAAATAAAATGCCACAAGGATAAAACATACTGCATTATAAACATAGAATGCCATAAGGATAAAAATATTGCATTTACATGAATACAATCCCACATGGATAGAACATACTGCATAATAAGAATAGAATCCCACAAGGATATAACATACTGCATATAAGAATAAAATCCCCTAAGGATTACAACAATACTGCATTTATAAGGCTAAAAGACTGAATATAAGCAATAAAAACCCAAAGCCACCCACTATAAGCAGGAGGCAGTGGTACTCTGACCTGTACTGACTGCAGAGCAGCAAAGAAAGAGGAAATGATGCATGGGGAGGGGAGTTTTATAGTACCTAACTTTTTTCTGATTGGTTGTTTTTCTGTGCTGCTGTGGAGTTCTAGTAAAGAGAGACTTAAGCAAATACGAAGCCTCCTGTCATGTTATAAAATTTCTCATTTATTAGATGTAGGGCCGGATTAACATCTGATGGAGCTGCAGCTTCAGGCCCAGGCGCATGGAATAGGCCCATTTAAAAAATTTTTTTTTTTTTACTTTTTCTTTTACACACTTCCACTTTGCCACCTGACAGGTATTTTAAAGCACAGCTGGTATTTGAGGCTGCCTTGCCATGACGGTATTGCAATAATACCGGCAATACAAATGCAAATATTTTACTCAGTATAAACTGAGATTACTCTGCAATACCAGCACCGGCCAGTGCTATATATGGAGAGAGGCAGGGATAGGAAGTACAGCATCTTCCTGTCTCTTTCTACTCACTGATCCGCTGGGGAGCAGCTATAGAGCACAGAGAGTAGAGACAGCAGCTCCCAGCCTGCAGAGACAGACTACAGCTCAGGTAAGTGAAGGATGGAGGGAAAGGCAGCAGGGAGACATGGGGACACTTAGAGATGTGGGGACACTGAGACACTTGGGGACACTGGGAAACATGGGGACACTGTGAGACATGTGGATGCTGAGACACATGGGGACGCTGTGAGACATAGGTAGACACATTGGGACACGGAGACACTAGGGACACAGTGTCCCCATTTCTCCCAGCCAGTGTCCCTAGTGTCTCAGTGTCCCATGGCTCCCAGTGTCCCAATGGCTCCCAGTGTCCCCTAGTATCCTAGTGACATGGGACACACTGAGACATGGGGACACTGGGAGAAATGGGGACACAGACACTGGGAGACTAAGGGACTGGGCGACATGGGGACACTGACACTGTGATACATAGGGACACTGATGCCAGGCTGGCCTTCCAATTCTTTGGACAGACCCTTGTTGGGCATGTTCGCCCCTTTTGACAGTTCTGGTCATGTGATTCGCATCAGTGGCCCACCCTTTAACCCCGCCCATTGACTTCCTGCTTCACTGGACACTGCTGTTAGGTGGTATTGATTTACATGAAAGATGAAATAATAAATTAGAAAGAGATTAGCATAGAGTATGTGTTTTCTTATAGCTGCATCCTTTGAGTTTCCCTCCAAAACCAACTCCATCAGATACATGACGCTTGAGAGGTATGACTGTTTTAGTGTTTTTGGTCGATAAGATTCTTTAATTAGGCCCC
Organism: Pelobates fuscus; assembly: GCF_036172605.1. Taxonomy (NCBI): domain Eukaryota; kingdom Metazoa; phylum Chordata; class Amphibia; order Anura; family Pelobatidae; genus Pelobates; species Pelobates fuscus. Next base: position 180,845,538 of record NC_086318.1, on the reverse strand, counting down.
ATCATAATTGTCAGCACCAGGCCCACTGGGCTCTTAATCTGGCCCTGCCCTTGCCAAATGGGAGTGAATTGAGCAGTGAGAGTGCAGTGGAATGCTCTGTATACTAAAAATGCTTAATTGGTGCGCAGATATTATAATTGCTAATATATTTTGATACATGGATTTTATTATTGGCGGTATCAATATTATACCATCTAACATGTTTTTATTTTTGTTTTATTACTTTTTCTACCTATAATAGCAAGGTTTTGCCATGATCACAAGATTTGCATCAAGATACGTGAACCTTTTCATGACAGACTGGGAATCAGATGTTATTAGACATATGCAATTCGTTTCGGTCCGAATATGAATTCAGACGAATTTCGGACAATTCGGACATTCGGGTACTTCCAAATGTCCGAATTTCCGAAGTGCTGAATTGCCAAAGTGACGAATTGCTGAGGTCCCGAAGTTCTGAAATTACCGAATTTCCGAAGTGTCAAAGTGCTGAAGTTCCGAAGTTCCAAAGTGCCGAAGTTCCGAAGTGTCAAATGCCGAAGTGCCGAAGTTCTGAAGCACAGTATTGCCTAAGTACTAATATACTTACCCAGTGAAAGAAGAAGTATGTTACATTGTAAACAATTTTAAATAAAAAATATACAAACATAGCGAGGATTCAGCTGTAAGCATTTGCAACACTTACAATAATCAAGTAACATGCATTCATATAAAATGTAAGTTACTTGGCCACTCAATGTAATGACAGGAATGAATAAGTAGATAACTCCCTAATTCCCACGGTACTTGGGAGCTATCTACTAAAAGGCTGAAAGACCTAACTTGGTCTTTCAGCCAAATTTACTAATACTATGTAAAGATTACTTAGTATTAGTAAATTATGCCCCTACTCGCTATACCGCGAGTAGGGGCATGTCCATTAAACAGTGAGCAGCTGTATAATTTGACTTAATCCACCAATCAGAGAGTTATGAGTCAAATTACACAGCGTGGGAAAATTCCAAAGAACTTTCCAACGCTGTGTAAATTGACACAGAGTACTCTGATTGGTGGATTTCAAACCAACCAGAGTGCTGTGACAGGTAAAGGTAGAGATTTACCTGTCAGTCTCTTCATTTACCTGTCAAAGCACTCTGATTGGATGGCTTAAACTCATCAATCAGAGTTCTCTGAGCCTAATTGCAGGGCGTGGCAAGGCTTTATAAGCCTTCCCCCGCCCTGCAGAGTTCAGTCTGCGCGGAGCCCTCCATGGGTGAAGAAGGATTATTATTTTTTGCGCTTGTTTTTTTTTTTTTTTTATAATTGCGTCGGTTATTATGGTTTTTTATTTGGCCTTTTTTGGGGCTGAAAAAAGAAGATTTTAGAAGAAAGAAAACATCGAATAGTAAGTTTTTTTTTTGTTTGTTTTTTACAGGTTCTTAGTTAAAGGTCCCCTCCTCATTATTTTTAGGGTGAGGGGAGTAGGTAGGGGGATAATTTGTATTGGGGGGAGAGGTGACTAGGGGTTTGGGGTCCCCTAGTCACCAGGGGGACGACGACATTGTTTTTAGGGCCCCCACACGCCGCTCAGGGGTGGGGGCCAGGGGGGAGGACCTTAGGTCCCCCCCCCTTATTAGTATTTAGGGCCCCCACCCACTGGTCAGGGGTGGGGGCCAGGGGGGAGGACATTAAGTCCCCCTTTATTAGTATTTAGGGCCCCTACCCGCTGGTCAGGGGTGGGGGCCAGGGGGGAGGACATTAGGTCCCCCTTTATTAGTATTTAGGGCCCCTACCCGCTGCTCAGGGGTGGGGGCCAGGGGGGAGGATCCTAGGTCCCCCCCTTATTCTTGTTTAGGGCCCCCACCCACCGCTCAGGGGTGGGGGCCAGGGGGGAGAACATAAGGTCCCCCCTTATTCTAGTTTAGGGCCCCCACCCACCGCTCAGGGGTGGGGGCCAGGGGGGAGGACATTAGGTCCCCCCCTATTCTTGTTTAGGGGCCCCACCCACTGCTCAGGGTTGGGGGCCAGGGGGGAGGACAATAGGTCACCCCCATCATTTTACTTTAGGGCCCCCATCCGCCGCTCAGGGGTGGGGGCCGGGAGGGGCACTATTTTTTTTTTTTTTTTTAACAGTGAGCAGTCACAGGCTGCTCACTGTTTACTAGACATACCCCTACTCGCGGTATAGCGAGCAGGGGCAGAATTTACTAATACTAAGTAATTTTTACTTAGTATTAGTAAATTTGGCTGAAAGACCAATTTAGGTAGATAACTCCCTAATACCATGGGAATTAGGGAGTTATCTACCAAGCGGCTGCAAGAGAAGTCCCGAGGTGCCGAAGTCCCAAAATTCCGAAATGCCGGAGTCCCGAAATGCTGAAGTTCCGAAATTCCGAAATTCCGAAGTGTCGAATGCCGAAGTTGCGGAAGTTCCGAAGTGCTGAATTGCCGAAGTTCCGAAGTTGCAGAATTCCCGAAGTTCCGAAGTTGCCGAAGTTCCGAAGTTGCCGAAGTTCCGAAGTCTTGAAGTGCCGAATTGCCGAATTTCGAAAATCCCGAATTTCGGAATGCCAAACCGAACCGAAATTTTTCCCCATGCACATGCCTAGATGTTATATGGGGAAACCATGTGTATTTCCGTACCTATATATTTGGTGAGGGTGCTTCATTTTAATAAAGGGGTAAACCTGAAACAGTTGTTTCTTCTATGTCCTTCAATAAACTGTTATGTACCACCATGTGCATCATTTTGCATCGCAAGAAGCACTTCCCTCATTTTGTCCGCTTTGTATTTGTTAGTTGGTCCTCCTGAATAAGCAAAATGAGGCTCAGTTCACAGCAGCACAGAGTGAACTTCCTAAACTAAAAAAACACTGTAGCCACACATTAATATTTTATGCCTAGAACCATACTTACACCATAACCATCTACACACCTTTAAGCTTTTTTTTTTTTTTTAAAAAGGCTAATGCAAATGCCTTTATGGACCAAGCCATTTGCCATTATGGCTCGTGGCTAAGCAGAATTCCGAAGAGTCAGTTACTAAGACTTACTAAGGTAGGAGAAACTACCCTACACAAATAAATTCTAAGCCTAAAACATAAGTTAATGGAAAAAAAAAGAATATCTGGAAAAGATTATAGATAAGACTATTAAAGAGATAGGCAGAATGAACAAATAAACATTGCTACCAAAAAAAAAACAAAGAGAACACAAATAAACTAATACTTCTGATCATATTGGATTACATTAACAAGAAAAATAGGCAAAACATTGGAACATTTTGAAAGAATATCATATTCAAAACCATCCTGACATAGTCCCAATGTGTCCATCCTAAAATAGTTTTACATGGGGCTCCAAATTTAAAAATGTATTTAACAAAAAAACGACACAATAAAAACCTTTATACACACACTATAACTAACCATAAATCATTTTTATAAATGTAAGAATCCTTTTGAATGTTGGTCTACTGCCAATACACATGCAAAAATAAGTACATTTTCATCTAAGAAAACTGCAGAAATATTAATTTAAAGATTTGATTACATGCAATTCACAAAATGAAAATATATTTTATAGTTTCTTGTGGGCTCCAGGAAGTGGGGCGTGTCTACACATAGCCTAAAAACAAGAATAACAAAACAGTGTAATAACATCCTTAAATGATACCCCAACCATACTGTCTCAAACATTTCCTATGCCATAATAAAAATGGAAGTTGCTTAAATTTTCTGGCATTCGAAAATGTAGAAAACCATGGTTTTCTAAGGTTTTTGGAAAGGTGGTGATACCACCAAAATATTAGGCAGAAGAGAAATGGCGTGGGTCTTAATATCAGATGTTCTAAGTGCATATTTGTATCTACTCAATATTCTGTAATTATTTTGTTAAACCTATATCTCTCAATTCCCCTTACTATTATTGTCCCACTTCCTCTTTTCAGTACAATTATCTATAGTGTGTGTGTGTCTATTTTTGCACTTTTGACTGCGTGTCTGTGTTTCTAGCATTGTGTACATGTGTATGTTCCTAAATTTAAAAATCAACTAATAAGAATGTAGCGGAGAGCTGATATTCCACAGGTTATCTCCACTCAAGATCCCAGTGAGGCTCAGGAACAAGTATTAAAAATCCGTAAGGCAATAATTCCAGCAAGCAAGACAATCCAATAATATCCCAATATCCATCCCAATGACTGGACGACACACAGCATCAGGAGCAGAACTGAACTTTTAATCACTCAACCTTCTTTTAAAGCTTTCTCCCATGCAAGGGAGGGATTTACAGTAATTACACAATACACCAATCATACATGAGTTGCCACCCACACACCCCCTCTCCTTAGTATGACTCATAATCCCATTATGCAGGACACAGTTCCCCTGGTTTTCTGGATGTACCTCTAAACATAGGGGTACCCCTTTAAATATTACATCCTCTGGTAGCTCTGATCTGGATGAGACACATATCCAAAAATCACCTGGATAGGATCAGGGGTTCGGGAAATTCCTGGAGGTAATAAAAAGTCCACCGCGTTAACAGCCGAAAGGGGTTCCATACATTTTGGCCCTGCGGTCGGTCACAGAAAAAGGGAATAAAATACATGAATGGCTTGGGCTAGGGAGACTCGAGCAAACCCCCCGGCCCGTGGGGCTCTTTCTACCAAACGGAGAGCCATTCGGTAGTTCCTACACTAATTGACAGCAGTGTGGAGGTCTCAGCGGTGTTTGCCTAACCGAGTGTCCGATTTGGGTTCCAGACACTCAACGGCAAAACACCGCTGTTCGGGAGTTTAAGATGGCCGCCGCCACGTGTTCGTCTCCCTAATGGCGGCCACCCAGAGGACAAAGCACACACTGCATGGATTGCCAATTACCCATTTGCAACATTGTTGCGAATGGCAATTGGAGGCACACTTATTTTTGGGGTGGTATGACTGTTCGGTAGTTTCACTCACATAATAACTGGAGTGATTCCACCGAACAATCAGACGAATGCTGCATACACTCTATATACATATGGCAAAATTTAACCAAACACATACGAATACACATAAGTCTGAGGACAACCCAATGCCATCCGCTACAAAGAACATGAGGAGCTCCTGACAACAGCGTATAGACACGCCGAAACGCGCGTCCACTAGGTAGCACTTAGACAGCACTCATGTTCTTATTAGTTGATCTTTAAATTTAGCATCTACCAAATATAGGGAATTTGCAGCTCTAGATAGACAAGTCTAGTCTTGTGGGGGGTTTTGAGGTATCATTAGGATTAGTCTTTTCTACCCTGGATGTCTCAGTATTACATTTTGTCAATAGGCTAGTAATCATTGAGCTATTTTGCTATTGTGGTGAGTTCCTCCTTTGTGTACGTAGAAGGACTCAGCTTACTTAATCTGAGTCACCACATGTTAAGGGTGTTATATATACCCTACAGTTTCCACTGGGATGTCTATTAGGATTCTTCATTCCTATTTCCCAGTTCACTGTTCCACCTACCTTTGTTTCCCTCCACCCTCCCTTATCTAATCTGGTTTATTGTTTTTCTCTGTATATTCAGAGCAACTATTTGGGATCCCCTTGTTTCAAGGGTCTCCTTTATTTATACTATTTTATTTCTGGGTTACCCCCTGCTGTGTAGCTCTGTGGTAGAATTGCATAAAAGCAGAGTGTGTGTCATTAAACCAGAGTTCTTCTTCACCCTCAATCTAGAGTCCTGTCTCTTATTGGGGAAATTGCTATATCACTACAAGGGATGGCTATGCTCTGCATGCTCCCTTGGATAATCACTTCTAAGCTCTTTTAAGAGCTTGTTCCTGCCTTGCTCTCGGAAGGAGTCTATGGTGGTTGTGGTGTCTGGCGGAGCACTTGGAGCCCTCAGGAAGCGCTACGAGCATCCTTCAACGGAGGTACCCAGTCGGGGTGCCAGGTGATCCGTTACAAATATCACAGCTTTTATTAATGATAATTGTTTACACATAAAATGTAAATAAGGGTGTCAAAGTGAAACACACTTAAAGACATTAAAGCCCGACAATTTTTCAATGTAAAACATTTTCAGACAATGACCCCCACATAAATGACAGCAAACGTGAAACAACATTTATCATAACACAAACAGTTTCCCCCAGCCACCAAGGGCATCTTTTTCACAGCCACCAAGGGCATCCTTAACCACTTGTAGAGGTATACCGAGATACCGCTGCACACCCAGGTTGAGAGCTACCGACAAGATTGAACCTGCCAAACCAATGCAAACATAACCATTGCCCCTGAACTTGAACTTCCCCCCACTAACCAAGTCAACCAACCCCCAATTATTCTATCCATCCCCGTCACAGCACAGAGCTTGACCACCTCAAGCTACCTGAGCACCCCCCACCCACCTATGTCTCAATCCTTCCTGAAAACCCAAGTTCAAGAAGTCCTTGCCCACATCTGAAAGATGTACTCCATCATACCGGAAATAGCCGGGAAGCATCGCTTCCAATTCTTTGTGCCTAACCACAACCCCCTAATCTCTTAATGTGAACCACCATCGACTGATTGATCTTAATGCAACATGTAGCGATCGGCCCAGGGACTCTGTCACGGTTCTCACAGCGACATCCAGACTGCCAGACGAGGTCGCCCCACAAGAGCCCAACAGGGGATTTGAACCTGTGTGCTTTATGGTTCTCATCCTTTGTTCCTGCCTCTAAGCCACTTCGGTTCTTGGTTTGGCCTGGTCTCCAGCACTGGGGGCTAGACTTAACCTGTGACTGCTCCTGTCAATCGTGGTTCAGCTGTAAAGCATCACTGATTAGCCAGGTATGAGACACTGCCTCTCCCTGAGGGCAGTGTCAGTTCATTGACTCTGGTTCCTGTGTTTGTATTTGTGATCCAGTGTTCTCCAGTTGGCTCCTGATCTTGGCTTCTTTATCGTGTATCCTGAATTCTGGCACCCACTGACTTTGGCTTACTCTCGACGATTCTCCTGCTTGTGTCCTTACCTGTACTGCAACTGGGAGCAATATCCTGCACAGCCCCCGTGCACAGACTCACAGGCCAGGTGAATTCTTACCTGACCACCTTGGCCTGTGTTTAATTGCAAGGGTGAGCATAAATCTCTGCCTACCGGACTCCCAACCAAGGTAAGCTGTGACAGACTCTAGCAAAACGCCAATGCATATGCGGCACCCCTACCAGGTACCTCCGTCAATCGCTGCTTCCTTGTACTGGCGAGTACCATAAGCACTGCACTGGAACACCATAACCACCGTAAACCCAAAGAACCGCCGCAGCTTGGTTGGGGTCTCGACGTCCTCCACCCACTTTGGACCAGGATCCAGCTTCCAGTGGGTAGACCTCTCCTAGTCCAGAGAGCGTAGCAGGAGCAGCTCTTACAAGAGCTTGGTGATTATACCCAGGGGAGTATAGTGAATATAGCAATCCCCAGCGTGTAGTTCTCAAATCCCCCAAACATGAGCCGAAACTTCATAAAGGTGCAAGATGAGCTGATCTTTAATGGTTCAGGTTGGCTTTTATACAATTCTCCAGGCCAGAGGAACACCCCCTGGACCTGATGGGGCACAGGGACACAAAGGACACAAACCAATCAGAACAATCATACAGTCTGTGACACTCCCATGTACAGCACCCAATCCCTCCCCTCTGCTTGTGAGATAATTGATTAAAGTCCTGTAAGTAACTTAATTATCTCCAGGCTGAAAAAACACATTTCCACAAAGTTCAGAAAGTACCCCAAAACATAACATATCCACATTACATCCCTGGATAGCCCTGATCTGGGTGAACAACATATCCAAAAATCCCCCAGATCAGAGCAGGGGTTCAAAAGTTTCATGGAAGTCTCTTTTTGACCGGCCACAAGCATGGCTTCATGTCCAAAATAGTTCCAGAGAATTAGGCTGTGTGGCAGGTCTATTTTTAA